>NC_068338.1:23166876-23766876 GCF_014633365.1 Diospyros lotus | reverse complement strand
CTCATGAATTATACCTTCTTGCTGGAAGAAGTTATGCAAGTGATGATTGAAGTAGTCTCTTGCATTATCAGTTCGGAATTTTTTAATTTGAGACCCAAATTGAGTAGATATCATCTTATAGAAAATAGGCAAGATAGAACTAATAGCAGCCTTATTCTTTAAGAGATAAACCCAAGTTGTTCTTATATAATCATCAATAAAGGTAATAAACCATCTAGCCCCAAAACAATTAGGAATTTTAGATGGTCCCCACACATCCGAAAGAATCAAAGTAAATGGAAGAGAAGATAAATTGTTACTCACAGGATATGAAACTCTATGATGTTTAGAAAGTTTACACATATCACAATGAAGATTAGAAATGTCCAAATTTCTAAGCATAGTTGGAAACATAAACTACATAGTACTAATGGCAGGGTGCCCTAAACAACAATGTTGAAGCCAAAAATCATGAATTGAAACAGTTGGTTGAATAGGAATCAAAGAAGCTGAAGCTGGCTGAGAAGAGTAGGATGAAGGTATCTCCTTCTTAAGATCAGCATTGCATGTCTTTAGAAAATACAACCCATTCCATTCCTCACCAACTCCAATCCTCTTCCTTGTGTCCAGAGCCTGAAATTCACATTTGTTTGGGAAAAAGACAACGCAACAATTTAGATCCTTGGTTAGCTTATGAATAGAAATCAAGTTGCTAGAAAGATTTGGGACATGAAGAACATGTTGCATAGGTAATGAGAAATTAAGATTTACATTACCATGTCCAGCTATAGGAATTGTATTACCATTGGCCACCGTTATCTTTTTTGGAGCTACTTAGTGGGGTATAGGAATCGAAGACATTTATGTCAAAGGCCATATGATCAGTAGCCCTCGAATCCAAAATCCATAGATTATTCCTAATAGTATGTGAGGCAATACTAGATTCAGAATTCAAGCAAATACCTGTTTGGGCCATGGAACAAGAACCACCTTGAATGTCTTTAGGAAGCTTTTAAGCTTGCTGATTTCTTCAGCATTAAGCTGTTCGGTCATGATAGATGAATCAGTTGTAACTGAGTCTGTCTTCTCCAATGCAGTCTCTTCCTCTTTGGCAGCTTGATAGGCTTGAACTTGCTGTCGGGGTTGAAAATTCTGAAGATTCTTCATTCCTCCTACCTTATTTAGTACCACTTCTTTCCCATGGAGTCTAAAATAGGTCTCCCTGGTATGCTTGAGTTTCTTACAAAAAGAACACCATAAACCATCTTTATTTTGAGCTTTAGGATTAAAAACATTCCCACCTTGTTGTGACCTAAACTGAGAAGCATCTTTCTTGTTAGTTGCCATTGCAGATCCCTCAAGCGAAGTCTCATTTAGCATAGCAATTCTCCTATACTCCTCACTACGAACAATAGCAAAGACTTCATTTAAAGAAGGAATTTTGTCTTTCCCTAGAACCTGCACCATTACTTGATCAAAATCAGCATTAAGGCCTGCTAAAAATTCAACTACCCTATCTCTTTCAAATATTGTAGTTATGGTGGCTGCATCTTCACTACATTTCATCTTGATATCTTGATAATGATCCAACTCAAGCCAATATCCATTCATTTTATTATAGTACTCGGTGACAGTTAGAGAACTCTGTTTAGTACCACTTATTTTCATCTTGATATCAAAAATAACCGAGGCATCTTGCATTTTAGAATAAGTACGCTTTGCAGTATCCCAAATCTCCTTAGCTGTAGACAAGAACATGCAATTTTTACTTACCTCAGGGTGCATTGAGCCCCATAGCCAAGACATTATCAAGGAATCCTCTACTTCCTATGCAGCAAAATTAGGGTCTTTAGTATCTGGACTAGGCTCGGTCAGATGGGCCATCTTTCCTCTTCCTTTCAAGAAAGTCTGCACAAGTTGCGCCCATTGTAAGTAATTCCTTCCATCAAGCCTATAAGATTGATGTAACCCTAGAAGGTCACTGTTAGACAAACTCCCCATTGGCATGTCAGATGAAGCACCATTCTTTGTCTCAGAAGTATCTGTCATGGTGAAGACTCAGCAACAAGCAGTTTGACACCAGCAATGGAAGAAGTAAACTGACAGCAATGGAAGCACTCAGCAACGGAAGGTTTTGACACTAGGGATGGGCTAGAAAGATGCTGGCGAGCAGATTGATAGAGCACCAATACAACACACGTATTAGCGCAAGGGAAAGAAAAGAGGCAAGAGGGTAATTGAGGAAAAGAATACAGGGGTAGAATTGTCAGAGGCAGTTAGGAATAACAACCTCACGTGGCTGTAACCGTCGGGGGAATCCATACAAAAGGGAGAGGAAAGAGGAGAGAAGGTGTGAAGGATTTTGAAGAAGATTATGGGAGAGGAGGCCCTCTCGAATTGGCCTTGTTCTTCATTTTTTTCTGTTCTTCTTCTTTTTGATTAGTTTACTAAAATTGAGGACTTTAAATCAGCTAGTTATCTACTGATTTGGAGAGTGAAGCTGCAGAATTGAGTGGGAACTCTATCATTTGGTATCAGAGCAATCGATCCATGGGGATGAAGGTCTCTGAAAGAGTGGGTGAGCTGGAGGGGCGTATGGCGGGATTATAGGAGGGTCTAGAATCGGTGAAGGTGGAAGTCATGAGGGTCCAAAATATCGAAAAAAACATGGCAGGGATGATGGACCGATTCAACCTATTAATGGCGCGATGGGATGAGTAGGAGAGAGAGAGGAAGGGGAAGCGAGATGGGGAAGACCAACCTGCGGGTTCTTCTTTGTCAAGGGAGGGAACGTCGGTGACTGGAAGGCGAAGTGGCGAAGGGGGTGACTGGGTCGATGGTGTTGAAAGGCAGGAGTTTCGTGGGAGACGCCTGGAAATGCCCATCTTCGAAGTTGATGATCCCGATGGCTGGGTCTTCAGGGCTGAGCGCTACTTCACCGTAAACCAACTAACAGATGCGGAGAAGTTGGAGTCGGCAGCTTTGTGCCTTGAGGGAGGAGCTCTGTCGTGGTTCTAGTGGGAGCAAAGGAGGCGATGAGTGAGGAGTTGGGAGGAGCTTAAGGGGTTGCTGAGGAACCGATTTAGGTCCACACAAGAAGGGACTGTGGAGGAGCGATTCATGGCCCTTCGACAGTGGGGAACGGTGAGGGACTATCGGAATTGCTTTGAGACTCTAGCATCACCCATTGAAGAGATGCCTGAAGCTGTCTTGGAGGGGCACTTCGTTAATGGGCTCAAACTGGAAATCAGGGCGGAGATTAGGGTATTGAGGCCCTTGGGCCTCGAGAATATCATGGAAATGGCCCAAAGGATTGAGGATTGGAATCAGGTGCTCTAAGGGAATCGATTTGGCTATGGCCCAAGTAAGGTAACCCCACAACCAGCTTCGACCCCTATGGTGCAGCGAAATCTGGGGTTCCAGGCCTCCCATTCTCCCAAGACAGTCACAGCCATTCCCTCTATTTCCTCAAGATCACTAACCAGCGGGAAGCTGACCACACCACCCTTCAAACGATTGAGTGACAATGAGCTACAAGCCAAGCGTGCAAAGGGATTATGTTTTCGCTGTGACGAGAAATATTCAATTGGGCATAGGTGTAAGAACAAGGAGCTGCAAGTGATGGTTATTTATGAAGAAGAGAAGGGAGAAGAGGAAGAGAAAAAACATTATGAGGCATTGGAGGTTCCTGGGGAGTGGGAAGATACTGTCAATGAAGGGGAGATGGTGGAGTTATCACTAAACTCCGTGGTAGGGTTAACTCCTCCTCAAATGATGAAGATTAAAGGGACAATAGAAGGCCAAGAAGTGATTGTCTTAATCGACAGCGGGGCTTCCCACAATTTCATAGCCGCTGATCTGGTACAAAAATTAGGACTCTTAAGGATGCCCACCCGAGGATATGGGGTGATAATGGGTTCAGGTATGGCTGTGCAGGGGGCGGGAGTATGTAAGAGAGTCCCCCTATTGTTGCAAAATGTGAGGGTAGTGGAGGACTTCCTTCCTTTGGAGCTGGGCAGCTCTGATGTCATTCTTGGGATGAAATGGTTGGCCACTTTGGGAGAGACACAAGTGGATTGGGGTTCCCTGATCATGAGGTTCAAGGTGGGAGACACAACCATTACCTTACATGGGGATCCCAGCCTTAACAAGACTTTAGTGACCATGAAGTCTATGATGAAGGCATTCCGGAAGGGTGGGGAAGGAGTATTATTGGAGTTGGGCTGTTTAATGGCTGAAGAAGTGGAGGGTAAAATCCCTAACAGCTTGCAAGGGATACTATTTGACTTCAAGGCAGTCTTTGGAGAGCAGTGTGGGTTGCCTCCTCAACGAAGACGGGATCATGCCATCACACTGCAGGCCGGGGTTTCTCCTGTAAATGTGAGGCCTTACCGATACCCCCATCTCTTGAAGATTGAGATTGAAAAGCTTGTTAGGGAGATGCTGGCAGCAGGTATCATTAGGCCAAGTATCAACCCCTTTTCCAGTCCCGTGTTGCTGGTCAAGAAAAAAGACGGAGGGTGGAGGTTTTGCGTGGACTATCGGGCTTTAAACAAGGTAACTATCCCCGATAAATTTCCCATTCCAGTTATTGAAGAACTCCTAGATGAGTTGAATGGAGCTGCAGTCTTTTCTAAGTTGGATTTAAAATCGGGTTACCATCAAATATGTATTGCACCTAATGACATTTCAAAAACTGCTTTTCGCACTCATGAGGGCCATTATGAGTTTATGGTGATGCCGTTCGGATTAACTAATGCACCCGCTACATTTTAGTTTTTGATGAATGATATTTTTAGGGAGCAATTGAGACAGTTTGTTCTCGTATTTTTTGACGACATTTTAGTGTACAGCAGAACGATGCAAGAACATCAGGATCATTTGCGTTGCGTATTGGGAACATTAGCTGAAAACAGGTTGTATGCCAATACAAAGAAATGCCGGTTTGGACAATTGGAGATTGACTACTTAGGCCACATTATTTCCCAGCAAGGTGTGGCTGTGGACAGATTAAAAATTCGGGCAGTTATGGAGTGTCCTAGCCCTCGTTTGCTGCGAGAACTCCGTGGTTTTTTGGGGCTCACGGGGTATTATCGCCGGTTTGTACGAAATTATGGGAAATTAGCTTGGCCGTTAACGGAACGACTTTGAAAAGATAACTTCTGTTGGGATGAGAGTTCGGAGCAAGCTTTTCAATCCCTAAAGGCAGCGATGACAACTTTACCTGTGCTCGCTCTACTAGATTTTTCGAAGGAGTTTATAGTGGAAATAGATGCCTCAGGGCATGGACTCGGGGCTGTATTAATGCAGGAACATAGGCCGCTTGTTTTTACAGTCATGCTTTAAACCCCAGCGGTCGGAATAAGTCAGTCTATGAGAGGGAGTTGATGGCTATTGTATTTGCGGTACAAAAATGGTGACATTATTTATTGGGGAGGAAATTCATCATCCGAACAGATCAGAAGAGTCTAAGGTTCCTGATGGAGCAACGGTTGATGAACCCGGAATGTCAAAAATGGGTGATGAAATTAATGGGCTACAACTTTGAGATACAATACCGGCCCGGTTTGGAGAACCGTGCTGTTGATGCGCTCTCCCGATTTTCCTTTCCGGTCACATTCATGGCTCTTACTGCTCCTCAAGTGCTGCAGTTAGATCAGCTCAAGAAAGAAGTGGCTGAAAACAGCCACTTCCAGCAGATTATCAAGGAACTGCAAGCTGCACCTTCAAGTAGGCCAGGCTATTCCTTGGTGGATGGGCAGTTATTATTCAAAGGCAGGTTGCTGCTTCCCCCTGGCTCAACCTTGATTCCATTATTGATGAAGGAGGGTCACGATGGACAGATTGGAGGCCACTCAAGTTACTTGAGAACTTACAAAAGGCTGGCTGCTAATGTGTATTGGGTAAGAATGAAAAAGGATATCCATCGATATGTCTGCCAATGTCCCATATGCCAGCAACACAAGTATATGGCTTTGTCACCGGGGGGCCTACTTCAACCGCTCCCTATTCCACATCAAATTTGGGAGGATGTGTCAATGGACTTCATAGAAGGACTGCCAAAAGCAGGAGGAGTGGACTCTATTTTAGTGGTGGTGGACCGGCTTAGCAAGTATGGACATTTTATTGGATTGAAGCACCCCTTTTCAGCAGCCAGTGTAGCAGGAGTTTTTATCAAGGAAACCGTACGACTGCACGGGATTCCTAATTCTATCGTCTCGGATAGAGACAAAGTTTTCATCAGCCATTTTTGGAAAGAGTTATTTCGGCTACAAGACACACAGCTGAATAGGAGTACCGCCTACCACCCCCAATCTGATGGCCAAACGGAAGTGCTCAACAGGACATTAGAGACTTATCTCCGATGTTTTGCCTCTTCTACACCTAAGGTGTGGTACACTTGGCTTCCTTGGGCCGAGTATTGGCATAATACTTCCTATCAAGCCTCTTCTAAGCTAACCCCTTTTCAGATAGTCTATGGGCGAGAGTCGCCTCCTCTTCTACGGTTTGAGAAGGGTACCACTGCCATATCCGGATTGGAGCAGCAGCTAGTAGAAAGGGATTTAGTGCTGGAAGAACTTAAAGGCCAATTGCTGCGGGCACAAGCAAAGATGAAATCCATAGCGGATAAGAAGCGGAGGGACATTCAATTGCAGTGGGAGACTGGGTTTACCTGAAAATTCAGCCATGTAGACAAAGGACTTTGGCTACCAAGTTAAATGAAAAGCTGTCACCAAGGTATTATGGGCCCTTTGCTGTGGAAAAAAAGATAGGGAAGGTGGCATATAGGCTGGAACTTCCACCCACCTGTGCCATCCATCCCGTATTTCATGTATCTCAACTACGTAAGGCCGAGGGAACAGTACCAGCAGCAGCTGCCTCCATTCCAGCTCAGTTGACGGCTGAGTTAGAGATGATAGTGGAACCAGAATTTCTATTGGGAGTACGTCCGGGTAGAGGGAAGAACCTAAGGGGCCTTGATGTGCTAATTCAATGGAGAGGGTTGCCACCCTTAGAGGCTACCTGGGAACCATACAACCAAATTTTGCAACAGTTTCCCGAGTTTCACCTTGAGGACAAGGTGAGTCTTTTGGGCGGGAGTCATGATAGAGCACCAATACAACACACGTATCAGCGCAAGGGAAAGAAAAGAGGCAAGAGGGTAATTGAGGAAAAGAATACAGGGGTAGAATTGTCAGAGGCGATTAGGAATAACAACCTCACGTGGCTGTAACCGTCGGGGGAATCCATACAAAAGGGAGAGGAAAGAGGAGAGAAGGTGTGAAGGATTTTGAAGAAGATTCTGGGAGAGGAGGCCCTCTCGAATTGGCCTTGTTCTTCATTTTTTTCTATTCTTCTTCTTTTTGATTAGTTTACTAAAACTGAGGATTGTAAATCAGCTGGTTATCTACTGATTTGGAGAGTGAAGCTGCAAAATTGAGTGGGAACTCTATCACAGATCTGGAGCAGCCGGAGGTGAAAGGGCTGCGGACGCTCCTTCACGCGCCGGTGCGTGAAGTCGGAAGCGAACTGACAGTGGCGCGTGGGGGCGCATGTGGACTCCGATGGCTGTGGTTCTCCGGTGATCGGCCGATCTGATGACGGCGAACCTAATAGTGGTGGCAGTGCTGGAAGACGGTGGCCAGACAGAGGCATGGCCAGACAGAGGCATTTTGTCGTGAACAGTGACGATGACGTGAACAGTGACTGTGCAATGAAGGCACTTGAAGTTGTGCAATGAAGGCACTTGAAGCTGTGCAATGAAGGCACTAGGGTTTATTGTATCAGCTTATTAACATGGCTCTGATACCATGTAGAAAAGGAGGAAGGGAAGCGGTATTCCCGTATATTTTATTGATACGAATGAAAAATATTTATACAAGAGTTTCCTAAGAATTCTCCTAGATTTTAGATATTACATTCCTATTTTATAGGACTAGATTACAACAACGAAAAATACAAATAAACCTAATCAAGAAAGAAATAAGATAAAAATAAAGTACAAGATAGATAAAATACAAGATAAATAAGGAGAATAGAGAATATATTTTATCAATAACTATAACCAACTTGGTTTGAATATTATGTGGTGTATTGTTAGTCAAAAGGAAACTCTAAATCAATCATAGTTTTTGTTTTCAATGTGTTTTGGATCCATTACATACAGTTTGGTAAAGAGATATTGGATTTAGAAACGCGGCAAGCATCTCTCCGTGCAGGTTTGGCTGCTTGCTTCTGATGGTCTTCAAACTCTGCCACTAGAGGGAGACCTATGTGTTTGGCTGCCTTTGAATTAGAGAATTGGGCCAGTTCTGTGTTGGGATCTGAGAAACTCAAGTTTAACATTGAGTTAAGGGCCTTTTTTCTTTTTTGACAAGGTTGCTATTGCATTAAGTTTTCTGCAGTCAAATTTATAGAATGAAGAGTATATTCAAATTTCATATCTTGTGGCATGAGTTGTACTAGAGGTTCATAGAGTTGCATTTATGGGTTTATTTGTTTTACCTGTATTAATTGTTGGTCTCTAGGAAGCACAGACACTTCACTGAGGGATAGGGTGTAACTAATGGACATGAACATGTATGAGGCACATGTTGGACACGTGCTAGGAACACTCTCTAGGGTATCCTAGCGGCTGTTTAGTTGTGGAAAACTGCCCTAGTTTTCCAGAAAATTACTCCACAAAAATGGAAAATTAGAAAACTTTTTCAGATACAAAAATTTTCTAAGTAGAAATTGGAGAGTTGGAATTGTGTTTTCCAAAATTGAATTGAACTTGGAATAACTCCTAAAATGAGTTTCTCAAATTTTCCTTACTAATTTGACACATTTCATGAAAAGCACCATCTCATGCAAATAATTTATTCAAAGAAACCTGTGACAGAGTTAGATTAGAGAATTTGGAAAGTTATATGGCTGGCTGTTGCTGACTTTTCTTTTCCCCTCTTTTGTTTAAGAAAATAATTGGGGTTCTAGATTAGGGTCAAAATGAATTGCTTTCTACTTCTCATGATCCTAGGGTCACTTTTCTGACGTGTGCTTTGGTTTAGGTGACATGGTATAGGTCCTGCTCATGTTGTGTCAAGTCTTGGAATGGCATAACAAACAATAGGGACTTGTTTGTATGCATGTTTGGTTTCAGTCTCATTGGCTCAAGGCTTTTTTCTAAAGTTGTATTTAGTAGTAGCTATGAAAAAATTCAAGGCATTAAGAAGCCCTCAGTTATTATTTTCTGCTCATAGGACTGCAAAGCAATTAAAGTCGATGAACTATTATGGAGCATAATTTTTTATTCTTGTGCTTCTGTGGTTATTCCATGATGTGATTATTGAGATTGTAATGTGTACTATATTTAAATTGTATATCTTTTCAGTTTATCGTTATACATGACGAAGATCTAGACAGTTGTTTCTTTATGCATAGCAAAATGACATAATAATAACATGTTCTTGAACCAGTTTTATCACATATTGACACTAAAATAGCAGACTGCTCATGATTTTGCTTTTAGGTAGAAGCTTTGAATAAGATTCCAATCATAAGAGGACATCAATCTTTAGAAAATAAGATTTTCAGTTGTTTTACAGTTAAGATCATTTATCAATTGTGGGCGTACAGCATTCACTAATATAATTTACTATAATATAGTACTATAGCCTGATTTATGGTAATCTAATCTGTTAATCAGTAAACTTCTATAGCTTGATGGAGAAGCTGTGGAATGAATAAATCAATAATAAAAGAAGACACAAGACCCCCTAAATATTTGGCAAATCCATTTTCAGGAGAACAATAAAGCGGTATGGAATTGCTTTGACTATGACACTAGACAGTACTTTGTTGCTCTTACCACCACGTTAATGAGACTATGCTAGATCCTTTGATTTGACTTGAAGCATTTGCTGAAAAATGGTAGCAAGTTTAAAAAGCAGAGCCAATTACCGAGAAAAAAAAAAAGAAAAAAAGAAGAAAAGAAAAAGAGAGAAGCCAATTCAGGGTGTCAGTCACTGTAGGAGCGGAAGTCAATCTTCTAAGTTGAATATTTTCCTTTGTGGTTCAGTGGACTTGATAATCCTGTTCTTTTTTTTTTTGGTTGAAATTTATCATGTTTTTATTGTTTTTGTTTTAACTTGAACCTTGTTCGGCAACTAGAACCTTCTTTTTCTTATGCAGGCAGCATCTATGTTTAAAGGGCCAGTCCCTCCTATTGTCTCATTTTCTTTAGGTTCTTTGGGTTTTATGACCCCATTTGGTATCCACAATCTGTCTCTAAAGGTTCTGTATTGTAGATTGTGATTCAACTTCAGGAATAATTAAAACCAAGTGTGCTTACCAATTTTTCTGTATTTGTTAGTTTGCTTGAAATATTTGACAAAGGGATAATTTTTCTAGGCAAAACTATATTTTGAACTATTCTGTGGCAAAACTTCCTTATGTCTGCAGTATACTTTCTTATCCAAGAGTGATACTTAACATTATTTAGATAGTGAAAAATACAGAGAATATCTTGATGCAATCCTATGGGGGCCTGTTAGTATCATGGTACGGCATCGATTGCAGTGCCGTGTTATGCGTGAAGCTGCTAAAAGTGAGAATAAGGATGAGGAACCAATACTTGTTCTAAATGAGGTCACAATTGACCGTGGAATTTCATCATTCCCAACAAATTTGGAGTGTTATTGTGACAACTCTTTTGTCACCTGTGTTCAAGGAGATGGTTTGATCTTGTCAACTACATCTGGAAGTACTGCATATTCCTTGGCAGCTGGGGGATCTATGCTCCATCCGCAGGTATGTCTTAAAACAGCACAACGTCTAGGTACTTAAAGATGTCTGTAGGGCACTTAATAGCATAAAGATTATTTGAAGCTAGCTCAATGGGGTGGCATGCATCATGGATGTGCTTTGGAATCAAAACTGAGATTTGGAAACTCAATTTCTTTACAAGGGACTGAAATATGGTATCTATAGTTTTGAGCCTGTGGTTCCTTTCATAATACACACACTCACACATACATACATACATGCATATGTAATAGCTTATTGATGACATTGAAAAGTCCACTGCCCAACATTATCTGGGAAACAGTTTTAGCGGTGGGTTACTTTTAATCCGACTAATTTAATGTACTGCAACTTGTCAATAGCAGAGATACTTTGGACTGCAAAAGATGAAAGGCAGATAAAATTTGAAACTAAGAAGGATTGTCTTATGTTTTAGAAAGTGCTTCAAAATACATCATGTAGGATTGTGTTATGTATATATAGACGTAGGTATCTGTCATCTCCTATGAATGACGTGCTCCAGCAATCACCATCTAGCATAATTAAATGCACTGCCTTGTGAGCAGCACATGATTTCTCTTCGATGGTTACCAGCATGAGTCAACCCCACATTGCACTTTCGGGTAATCGCATGTGGTGTTATAACCCATGGCAAATATTATGTGGCTGTGGTTAATGAGAGTATCATTGAGACTGACTTGGCATCAAAATTATGTTCTCATAAATTTTTTGACTTGGTGGAAATGTAGGGTATAAAGAAGGGAGTTTGTCATGTATCCAAACTCACAATGGTAGTTTATAAGGATTGTATTATGAACCAACACTCAACTTTCGGTGAGGGTTTGTGGCATTTCAAGGGATATTAGAGTTTACCAAGGTGGGTGTAGGCTAAAGGAGATTGTAGATATATTACTTGGTCTCAGTAGCCTAGAGTTAACTTTAGCTAGATTTTATCAATAAGGACCACAAGTGGTATCAAATTCTATCTAAGACCAGTATTGTGAGGGTTTGGGCTAGAGGGAATTGGTTGGTACTAACAACAATAGTTGCAAGCCTTAATCCCACTTGGGGTCGGTAAAATGAATTCTAGATCTCCAGTGTCTAAAATTTATAATGTTTGACCCAACGAGTACACTTTTATCAGCTACCTAATGCAACCTTCCTCTTTTACTCAATCCACTTGTGGAAATTTTTTGAGACTGAATTGGGTCAAATTTATAAGATATAACATTTTTGGCATCATCTGGATGCGAGGACCAAAAATATGATTGTCATTCATCATCCAATCCCATACCAAAGGTTTACTTGGAGGTCTAGGGTATATCACATGACCTTAGGTGCTCAAAAATTAATTTTAGCCAGCATTTTTAGGTAGAGGCTGTAATATTATACGTGGTATAAGAGCTAACTCTTCAGGATCACCATTATGTGTATATGGATCAAAAGGGTATCTTTGATCAGTTAGAATATCTTGAGATGAGATTCACGATGATGTTTAGGGCTTAAAGAAGGAGAGTTATTCATGATTCAATCTCACATTGGTGGTTCATTGGGAAGGCATTAAATATATTACTTGATCCGTAGAGTAACTTGGGTGGGGTCTACTTAAACATGGCATTAGAGCAGGTAAAGGTCCTGAGTTCAAACCTTATCATTAACTCGCTATTTAAAATTGTTGCACGTGGTTGGACCAGTAAAAGTTTAAACTTTTAGATCAGATGGTGATTAACAATTCAACATATTCCATCTAACAATGCTCTTAACCTCTTGTCACACCCCTCTATAGGTAATATGACCCACCATAAGCCCTAAACTGAGACTTAAAGATCATGAAACCTGAAATTTCATCCATTTCATTACCACTGAAAACTAGTCAACTAGATAATTGAAATATCTAGCCCCCCCCCCAAAAAAAAGAGAATTTAAATTGAATGACTAATAACTAATATCCTTAATGTCTGCATAACATAAATGAACAGGCTTAGAGGATTTGAGATTGAAACACTCTAATCAATAAGGGGTGAACGGAACTATTATTTTCACCTTCAATTAGATCTTATGATGATTATAAAGACAGAAAATTCTATCATCTATATCGTAAAATCTACGAATTCAAAATATAATTTTAGATTTACAATACAATAACAGATATAGATAAAATTCAAAAATATTCTCCTAACTTTTAGGGATAGCTGTCATCTTATCTTCTTTTGCTCTGATCTTTCTTCATTCTTTATCTCTTATGCAAACCACTTGTTGTTATCCCCTTTTAATTTGGAATTATCCTTCTAATCTTTGGAATTTCCTCCTCAACAATAAATAAACATAAAATAAAATATCCCAAAAATATCAAAGTCCAACTGTAGATTTTTTTTTTTTTTGGGAGCACATAACTGAAAAATTGTGATGGGCACATTTGAACTATGTGCTGATCTGCTAGTTTAAAAGACAGACTTAATGACATTCTCATACTTACAAGAGTCATATTGGCAAAGTTTACCCCTGGCACAGCACTGTTAGGGGATGAAGAAATCGAATTCACATCACAAATGCTGGCACAAACACGAATACAATCATTAAGATGCAAACAAGCTGCTGAAATGCTCAAAATATATATCTAGGTATTTTGTCTCTAGTGTTCCTCAAGAAGTTTCTAATGGGAACTTCCTGAGACCAGTCTTGTCCCTCGATATTTCCTCTTGAACCCCTTCCATATTGACTGTGTAACGAGGCACAATTGTGATAGTAAGACCGCTCGCAGTACTATTGATTGCCAACCTTGGTTTCTAATACCAATTTACTGACACTGAATTTGCAGGTTCCCGGCATCGTGTTTACCCCAATTTGCCCACAGTCTTTATCCTTTCGGCCCCTGATATTTCCCGAGGATACAACAGTAAGATTGCAAGTACCTTTCGATAGCAGAAGCCATGTGTGGGCATCATTCGATGGAAAGGACAGGAAAATGTTAGCACCTGGAGATGCATTGGTCTGCAGCATGGCGCGTTGGCCTGTGCCAACTGCCTGTCAAGTCGACTCCACCACCGATTTCCTGCGCAGCATACGAGATTGCCTTCACTGGAATTCTAGGAAGAGCCAAATCTTCTGATGGCCCTTGAAATCCATGTCTGCTGTTCTGCTGGAATGAAGTAATCTCTATGATGTCTCTTTGAGACTTTGTCTCTTGAGAAGTGTAAGATGTCTTCCTCAAATAAGTAGTCAGCTGAGTTAGTTTTCTCTCCTGGTTCTTCAGGTGGAGGAAGCATATTTGTATGTCTAGAGTTAGAACTTAATTAGTATGATACAGGGAAATCATGATCTTTTGATAATGTTTATGTTTAATTTACAGGATAAGGAAAGATAATGAATAAATGATTTCTAGAACTGATCTCATCTATCTCATGTGCAATGCTACAATTATGTGTGAGATTGAGATATTATTTATATATTTATTTTTTGAAAAATTCCTAAGAGCCAGATAAGTTGACAGACATGCTTACATAATGGGGATTAAAAGACTAAAATACCCTCATCTATATTGCATTAAACTTTTTTTAATGCATTGTGGGTGAGGGCATTTTTAGTCTTTTAACCCTTATTCTATAAGTCATTCTGTAAGCCTGTCTGTCAACATGTTTGGTTCTATAGAAGAATTTATATTTTATAAATTTTTTCATACTAAATAAGCATATATATAGAAATATGTGTAAGTTTAATCGCCCTTAGAAATGATTAAACTCTCATTTTAGATGACACTAATATATTTTTTACTAATAGAAATAGTAACCGAATGGGGTAGGAGCAGACGATACCATTCTTGAAGCCCAAACTCCCAAACTTATCCCCAAACCTGATCGAGGAAAAAAATCAATTCAATTCTTGTCCTTGTGGGGTTTGGGAATCCTTGAAAGATCCAATTTTTCAAATCATTAAGTGACACTAAATTTATCACAAAACAATTCTAAATCTTATTCAAACATGTGGTTAATTTTAAAATAATATTAAAAGATAAATAACTTGTAACATCTAATTAAGATATCTGTAAATAAGATTGAAGTATTCAAAAAAAAAAAGTAATACTGTAAAATTAAAATTTAAAATCAAAATTACTTTGATTATTTATAAACTTGATAATTTATTTATGAGTTAAAATATAAATAAACCATATGTTGATATTTATTAGATGTGGAATATTACATATATTTATAGTAATCACATGTGCAAAATATATATGTGGATGATGTTGTCACACTTGAAAATTGTGTTATTTAAAAGAAAAATAAATTAATTTAGATACTTTAAACTAATTGTTCAAAAAGATAGAGAAATTGTTAAAAGAATTCCTCCTGATTGTTAAATTGGATAATTACTTTAAACACCTTGTGGAAATTATGAATGAGCTTATTAATTTATTTATAATTGTTGTGCCACGAAAAATAAGTTGAGAAAAAATAAGAAATTTTAAAGAAAAAATAAAAAGGCTCGCGGCAGTGTGCCACAAGCCCACTTGCGGCAAAGGGCCTTGTGGCAATGTGCCACGAGCCTTCTTTGTGGCAGAATCTTATAGTAAGAGTTAATGGCGAAGTCTTATGGCAAAAACCTTGTGGCGAGAGTTAGTGGCAAAGTCTTGTGGCCGAAGAGTTAGTGACGAAGCCTTGTGGCAGAAGAGTTAGTGGTAAAGCCTTGTGGCGAAAGATGTAGTGGCGAAGCCTTGTGGCAAGAGTTAGTGGCGAAGCTTTGTGGCGAAAGAGTGAAGGCGAAACCTTGTGGCAAAAAAACTTGTGGCGAGACCTAATGGCGAAGTTGTTTGTGGCGAGACTTAGCGGCGAAGTTGCTTGTGGCAAGGCTTTGTGGTAGTGTGCCGCAGAGCTTTGCGGCAAAGACTTGATTGCAGCCACACAACTTAAACATGGTTCATTCAATAAGTGACACATGTCAGTACCAAGCATCTTTGAGAATTGTGCCTTATAAATACTCATCTACTGGACATTGAAAAGGATTTCGAATTTCAGTAAAATTTAGACACTTTGAATGCACATTTACTATTTTCGTGAATAGTAATTGGGATTCGAAACTAACTTTGGTATCGGAGGGTCTTCGCGGGGAAGATTCCCGCGAGCCTTCTAACCCATTTTCTGAGCATCAATAGGGTTAAATCTTTGCGGCGAAGCTTGCGGCGAAACCAAATCCTTGCGGCGAAGCTGAAGTCGAAGCCTTGTGGCAAAAACTAGTGGCAAAACCTTGTGACAAGAGATAGTGGTGAAGCCTTGTGGTAGAACCTTGTGGCAAGAGCTAGTGGCGAAGTTTTGTGGCGAGAGTTAGTGGAGAAGCCTTGTGGCGAAAGATTTAATGGCGAAGCCTTGTGACAAGAGGTAGTGGTGAAGCCTTGTGGCAAAAACCTTGTAGTAAGAGCTAGTGGTGAAACCTTGTGGCAAAAACCTTGTGGCAAGAGCTAGTGGTGAAGCTTTGTGACAAAAATTTTGTGGCGAGAGCTAGTGGTGAAATCCTTGCTGCGAGCATTCTAGCGGTAAACGCTCTTGAGGCGACCTCTCTTATAGCAATTTAACTTCACCCGACACCGAGCTCGAGTGGACCTCACATCACAAATTTTAATTGTTGTATTTTACCAACAATAATAATTAACAAGCAAAAATAAAAATTAGATGACAAATAGAAAGGATAAAATATATGAGAAATGTTTAAAATAATTTGAATATATGAGGTAAAAATCAATTTAAATGGTGAAAAAAGAATTTTGTCATGAAAGAGGTAGGAAAAATAAAAGAAAATTTCCTGAAATTTTTTTAAATATGATACAGGATACAATAAGAAATAGAGATGATTGATGCACTAAATTTCTTACAACTAACTTCACTTAGTTAATGAGATTAAATCTTGATATATTAAACTTTTTATTGTTATATCATACTAATAATTACAAACATAATCTGCAAACATGCAACATCCATCATTTTGGGATCTGAAGGAGAACTAATAAGATAATTTATCCAATCAGACCAATCCAGAAAATTTTAATTGATAATAAATAAAGGACAATAATGTTGTGTATTGTCAAGTAATCTCATTTCATGGAATTGTCCCATCATTCGTCTCATTTTCTAAGAAAGTACAAGAATGGGAATGTGTAAACTGTTACCTTGCAAGGGAGAACAATGTCTAAAATAAAAATAAATAACTCAAAGGATGTCAAGAATTGTATCTGTTTTTTAAATTTATTCTGAAGTCAATTTTATGATCAATTCACCCACTAATTAACCTTTGAAATTTATATGGTGAGATTATGTATTTGTTAAACTTTCGATAATTAAGATTATGCTCTAATTCCTAGTCATGTGGCACCACACGATTAATAGTTAGGGCATGCTCTAACACATCAACAAATATCAAATTTAGGAACTAAATTGATAAACTTCAAACTCTAGAATAAATTTAAGAAAAAAAAAAATCAGTAGAAAGTACGTGGCAAATCCAAGATAATATTGTCTTCTGGGCAAAGAAAGAGAGCAACAAGTAAATGTTGAAAGTTGTTTGTTTGGGAAGAAAATTAATTTGGCATCTCCTGCCAGCACAACACTTCCCACAAGCTGTGGACTTCTGGCATGTATAAGAAGCCATAAACGACAGAAAAATGGAACAATTAATTAAGCCGAGGGTGGAGATCCAAATAAGGAATAAACATTGATGGGCTGTTATAACGAGACTGGACAAACAAAATGCAGAATATTAGAGAGAGGCATCATAATTCTTATGAACACAGTATAAATAGGCCTCTTCCCAATCATGTTCCAACAAGTTAATTTCACATCAAAATTCATTGTCTTCAACCAGCAATCAGATCCAACAATGGTATGTCTTGGCCATTGTATGCAACTCTCTTTCTCTCTTCCTCTCCCTAATTATTATCAATTTCATTATTTTCCGGTTTTTTTTTTTAATGCAGGCACAAGAGATGATGAACAATTACGAGGCCTTGCGGCCATGGAGCAAGAGGAAAGGTGGATTCAGGGCTTGCATGTTTGTTTATGGTAAGGTTCTGATGGATTAAATGTACTAATTAAAATACGTACATTCCGTGATATCTATGTCTTGTACTCATCGTATTTATCAGTAATTAGCATGCTAATTGATGGATAAATTTGATGTGTTTTTGGGAAGCCTTGGCGGCCTTGGACAGCATTGGATCAGTGGCCAACATGTGCACAATGTTTCTCTACTTCAACCTTGTGCTGCAGTTCGATTTGTCTCAGTCTGCCAACACTTTCACCAACTACATTGGTTCAACCTTCTTGCTCTCTATTGTGGGAGGCTTCATTTCAGATACTTACTTGAGCAGGCTAGCCACCTGTTTGAGCTTCGGGTGCCTCCAACTAGTGGTAAAATGTCTTTCCTTTTGCTATTGAACTTTTGTAATATCGCAGTCTTTTTCCAAACATTTTACCTGAAGGTAGGTTTTGAGTTCGTGGGATCCAGTAATATACTCAATAGACCTCTCCAATAGACTATCAATGCGATATTGGATTATGTCATGACAAACTGCTTTCATCTGAATTCTTGAGTCTTTACCAGGCCATAAATCCAAAACTCAATCTAATCCAAATAAATCTCAGAAACACGTTTCCAAGTACCCACTCGTTAGTTGTTAACTCTGATACCATTGGAGAGTCTCAAGTTCGAGTCTCATGAGCCCCAAAGAGACATTGAGTCATGATAAATAGTTTCTATCTTTGCATCTTTGCAGGGACAAGCAATGATCACAATCCAAGCTTACTCAGATAAGTTGCAGCCCAATCCTTGTGGCAAGTCCGTGTGCTTAAAAGGTGGTGAGGCTGTTTTCTTCTACAGCTCCCTGTGCCTACTAGCCCTAGGGGCAGGAGGAGTGAGGGGTGCCCTTCCAGCACTTGGGGCCGACCAATTTGACCCCAGGGATGAGAAGGGGGCCAAGGGGATTGCAACTTACTTCAACGGCTACTTACTTAGCACAACCATTGGATCCATTCTGGGAGTCACAGGAGTTGTGTGGATCAGCATGAATAAAGCTTGGTACTGGGGATTTTGCATCGGCACAATCACTTCATCTCTGGGTTTTCTTCTTCTTGCCCTTGGAAAGCCTTTCTACCTCGTCCAGCCCCGCGGGAATAGCCCCATTGCAAGGGTGGCAAGGGTCATTACGTTGGCAATTCGGAACCGAAATCTGTCCTCACCTCAAAATCCTGATGAGTTGCATGAGATCAGTGACAAAGAAAGAGACCCTTCTGAAGAGAAGATCTCACACACTGATCAGTTCAGGTAATTTCAGTTTAGATGCTTTTACTTTCTAATTAACAGTTTCCTAATTAATGTGCTTTACAGTGATGATGATACATACTAATTAATTTGTTGAATTGAACCAGGTGTTTGGACAAAGCTGCCATTGTTCAAGATGGAATGAATCCAGATCCATGCAGAGTTTGCACCGTGACACAAGTAGAGGAAGTGAAAATACTAACAAGAATGTTGCCAATCTTAGCCAGTACTTTCATAATGAATACATGCTTGTCCCAGTTGCAAACATTCTCGGTAATGCAGGGCTACCGCATGGACACACACCTTGGTTCTTTCGAGATACCTTCCGCCTCAATACCTGTAATTCCCCTTATCTTCATGTCGATCCTCATCCCAGCCTATGAGTTTCTCGTAGTCCCTTTTGCCCGGAAGCTCACTGGCCATCCGGCTGGGATCACGCATCTCCAGCGTGTCGGGGTTGGGCTTGTTCTTTCCGCAGTATCAATGGGCATAGCCGGCATAGTTGAGGTGAAGAGAAGGGACCAAGCCCTTAAAGACCCCTTGAAGCCCATTAGTCTCTTCTGGCTTTCCTTCCAATATGGCATCTTCGGCATTGCGGACATGTTTACTATGGTTGGATTGCTGGAATTCTTCTACAAGGAGGCTCCTTCAGGGATGAGATCTCTATCCACATCCTTTGCACCATTGTCACTCTCTTTTGGAGCCTTTCTAAGCACTGTGCTTGTCAACCTCATAAACACCATCACCAAGAGCATTGCTCCAAGCAAAATGGGGTGGCTGCATGGAAAGGACTTGAACGACAACAACTTGAATCTCTTCTACTGGTTCCTAGCTATTCTCAGCTGCATTAACTTTGCAAACTACGTATTTTGGGCTTCATGGTACAAGTACAAAGAGGATGCTTCAGAGCCCCAAATGGAAGCCAAGGGTCCAAAATAACAAGTTGGTGAAGAAGGAGAATTAAGGAGAAGAAAGACATAAATAGGATGAAGAATTTGCTCCTACATTGCCAAATTATTCTTATTGGATGATGTATTTTGATCAATGAATAAGAGGGTTTACTTTTTTGTGCCAAAGAGCGTTCTTCCTTCCAACATAAAATTTTTTTTTTTTTTTTTTTTGGTTGAAGGTGTTTAAACCAGCCTTGGATGTCATCAGTCTTGGATGTCATCAGGGCCGGTTCAAGGGATAGGTTGGTGAGTCAATTGCCTAGAGTCCCAATTTTTTGAGCTTAATAAATAATTATTTTAATTTTATTATTAAAATAAAATTAATAAATTTTTATTTTTTTATTAAGGGGTTGGGGGCCTAAATTATTGATGACTTAGCCCCCTAAGCCCTGGACGTCATTAAACATCCAACAATCTGATTGAGACCCCATATTCTAAACCTTGCTGGATGAGCTAGTACTGGAGAATGGGACGAAGTAACTAGTAAGTGTAAAGTTACTTTCTTGGGTACGATCACATAATGAAGTCAAAGTTTTGACCTCTGTTTTGAGGGTCGTAATGAGCAGATTATGTTTTATTTTTGTTTGTTGTGTGTTAATCCCATGGCCGCCTTGTGAAAGTCTAAAAAATATTCTACTATTCTCGCTTTTACATGAGATCTAATATAGCTATCATAAGATACAACATTGAGATATCGCTCCAATATTTTTTAAACTTTTATTTTCATTGAGGTTATAAATAGTTCATACATTTTTTATGACCTACATTTTATAAAACAATAGATAATTAAAAATATTTCATGAATAAAAATATGTATTATAGGATATTTAGAATTAGAAAATATTTTTTTTGCACTATAAAATGTTCCTAATATATGCAAAATAATATTAGCTTGTGCCCAATTATCATCTTATATGTTCCATGCATTTAGTTTGAACTGTAAGAATCCACTCTTGAATATAGAGCAAGAGCATATTAAAACAAACAATTCATTTGATTACTAGCAGTGGAAACTAAATTAAGATTCAGTTACATTTTCAATATATTATAAGTTTAGGCTCGAAGGTCATATAAAATAAATAAAGGACTCTAGTGTGAATTAACAAAATAAAATTATTTCATTACAAGCCTCACCAAAATGCTACTAAGGATTTTCAAGCCAGGACGCATCTCCATACACCACTATTCTTGGGCTTTAATTCTACTGGACTCGCCCCTAATAACAGCCTTTCCTTTACCTGGAATGGCAAAGGAGATCAAGTAAGCCACAAAGTTCAGCAGGTTCGAAAAATAATGAATAGGATCCAAGAACATGGTGACACCAAAAGGAGTAATCAAGCACTCAATAGTTATGTACAAGATTCATGGTTTATGACTTTATCAATTCCAATTTAAATGCATCATGCCACCATGTACCACCATAAAGGAAAGGCTGCTAGGGAATGCATCTCAGATAGCGAGGGAAAGGAATTAGTCAGTTTGGAACAATTTGATAACCCAATCTATAATGGACTTGATCAGAAAACCCCAAAGCCCAAGGCTAATGGGGAGAGTAAGAAGAGGCAAGACCATAGGAAGATGGCCGTGAGGCCTGATGGTGGGGGCCCAAGGAGTTCCCAACAAGAGAGCGTTTCATGATGCGAGCAGTATCATGGAATATTAGGGGCTTAAATCAAGCCTCGAAGCAATAGGAGGTTAGATCTCTCATCTCCCAACATAAGCTGTCTATAGTGGTGCTTCTAGAGACCAGAGTTCAAGAAGCCCAGGCACATGCTATCTCGCGGCTCATTATGCCTTCTTGGGAGTGGGTGTTTGATTATGCTTTCTACCACAATGGGCGAATTTGGGTTGGGTATGATTCGGTGTCTGTCCATATCGAGTGTCAAGAGAAGTCCGATCAGTTCTTTCATTTTTTGTGTCTCTGGCGATAGTCTCTCATCCCCTGTTTTTCTAACTAGTGTTTATGCTAAGAACGAGGAAGTGGACTAGGGTAGGTTATGGTGTTCCCTTAGGAGAGTTGGTGCGGCCATCCCAAGTGAGTCGTGGGTCCTCATGGGTGACTTTAATGTTTGTCAGTATGTCTCGGAGATGCGTGGTGGCGATATTGGAGTCTCCCCAAGTATGCTTCGTTTCAATGATTTCCTGTTGGAGATCCCGCTTCAGGACCTAGTCTATAGTTGCCCCTTAACCTGGAATAATAAGCGTTCAGGCAATGATAGTATTTTTCGAAAGCTTGACAGGATTCTTGTGAATGATTCTTGGTTAAGTAGATTCCCGAACATTAAGGCTATTTTCATGCAAGCAGGGGTATCAAATCACAGTCCTACGGTCGTTAGCTTGTTCGAGCCTGTCTAGCTTAGGGAAGGCCCATTTCGTTTCCTTAACCATTTAACAGACCACCCCTTATTTCTTGACAAAGTGAGATCATCCTGGGGGGTGGTGGTGCGCGGCTACCCAATGTATTACCTGTAATGTAAGCTCAAGGTTGTTAAAGGGGCTTTAAAGACCCTTAATCGTGCCCATGGACATGTTATTGAGAGAGTTATTGAGCTTAGGGATAGGTTATTCCAGGTTCAACAGAGCCTCATTGATAACCCTAGTGATGTTGATCTTAGGCAGAGAGAGTCTGAGTTGAGTGGTAATTTATTGTAACGGCCCGCTCCCACCTACGGGCGCTACTGGTGAATAATCGACTGGATTACTCACACACAACACCAAACTAATGAAGAGATGGACTATGTTTCATTAGGAAACGTTCTAGCTGGGGACTAGGCTTTGTCCTTTTCTTCGCTCCACTCGAGGAGTCGGTCCCAAAACATAAAAAGAAGTACAACGGACGGGACCCGAAACCCGAGTGAGCTTCACCTTTCTTCAGCTCGCCTCACAACAAGCCAAATGTGACCCAGGCACAAAACTAGCACATTAAATATCTACTGAGTACTGGGGATTTATGGGAAGTACCTCTTTGATCCTTTACCTGATCCTCAATTTGGCTCCACCAAATAAGCTACTATCAACCTGAAGTCTACACAATCAATACTGCATTATACCAATTACAACAAAACTGGATACCATCCAGCGCCCAACAACATACACATTCACCCACAATGATATATATATATATATATATACATATCACCACATGAATACATATAGGAGATAATACAATTTACAATGCGACAACAACGCTAGTCGCCACTTCAACCTCCCGATATAATCTCTGCTTGCATTTGGACTCGCAACATCTACAACACGAGGTAAAACCTCATGAGTTACAATGACTCAGTAAGGGTGCAAATGAATGTAAACAAGATAATATATGAGATGCAATGATAAATAAGTATGCATGAATGACGAGGCATCACAGCTCTCCGAACCCACTTGTTCATGGCATTAACCTCCCCAAATTACTCTTAGCATGCATCTAGTCTCTCCCATGGCCATATGACTCCACTAGACTACCTATAGAACATGCATAACACACGACTGCACACAACATATATTTAACCATATTATCAAACATTTGCATGGCCGCCATCATTGGGATCGCCCTTTACCTGACTCGAAGCTTCTTCTTTGTCTCGGCACAAACTCCAACCCGAGCCTTGAACTTTTCTAGGATCACCGCCTCCTCGGTTGATCCTAGATGCAATCACAAACCCAACAATAGAAATTAAATTAGGGTCTATGTTTTTATTACATACTGCAAAATCACCAATCAATAACTTCCAATAAACCCCAATTGAGGGTTTAGTCCAACCAACAATTCACATTACATTATCTCATATAATGCAAATAACTAGAAAGAAATAATTATTTTACCTCATCGAATTTGGAAAAAAGAATCAGCCAAATGCTCGCACTGGCGTCGCCTCATGGGACGTCACCTTGCGCTCAAAACCTCATTTTCAAGCTTCTGACGCACTTCTTAAGCCTCAAATTAATTTTCAGAATTTTCTTTGATTTTCTGAATTTTTCTGGCTATTTTTCCCTATTTTCTCCAATTTCCAATTTTTTCCATTATTTTTCTTTATTATTTTTATTTTTTTCTTCCTTCTCCACTTCTTCTCTCTTGTGTGCTTGTCTTTCTTCTTCCTCTGCGCATCTGGCCCGCCTGCAATCGCGCATGGCCGTGGCCGGCCATTGCCATCCAGCCTTCATTCGGTCGCCACGCCTGCCTCTAGTCATGGCCGGCCTCCACCGGCGGTTACGTGACCACCGCCAGCCACCATTGTCCTCGGCTCACCTTTCATGTGTTGCAACTGCCGGCTGCCATGGCGACCCTCAAGCTCTTGGTCGCCACAGCCGCTTCTTCCGCCCGCGACCACTGTAGCCCGCGTGCAAAGCCTCCGTCGGCCGCCTTCCTCGCTGCTGCTGCTCTTCAATTGTCGGCCATGGAAGCTACTGCTATGGCCGATCTTCCCTTTCTCTCACATTGCGCTCTCTCTCTCTCTCTCTCTCTCACACACACACACACACATTGCTTTCTCCCTTTCCCTCGATTTGACGCGATCTCTCCAGCTCCCTGCCTCACGAGCTCTCCCTTTCTCTACCTCAGATCTTATTCTTTTGAGAGAATAGGCACTGTTGGAAGCTTCAGGGATCTAATATATATATATATATATATATCACATAATATACACATTTAATTATACTGTAAAACATATAATTATTTAATAATTACACCTTAATCCCACTACCACTTCATTAATTCCACTTAAGAATTTTTAATAATCACACTTAGACCTTCCAAGGTCTTAATTAATTACATCAAACTACACATAATCTTGATTTATTCAAAAATAATAAGCGACCATTACTCGTTAAGATCGATTTTGTTCCCGTGTCTTCACATGACCTTCTCTCAACTTAAAAACGATTCAAGGTTGACTCAATCATAAAATCGGGCCATCCCTCGGGCCCCTCTGACTTACCGGTGATTTCCCTGTTGGCCCTCACGAACATTCGATTCAACCAATAATTTAAGCTTATACAGTAGCTGTACCGAAAACTATTCCCGATCTGACTTCTTTCAGCATCATTAGTCTCATCTAAAAACGCTCGAAAATCCTTTGCTCCATTTCCTGGACATTCAAGTCTTAGGGAATTTTCTACCATTAATTCGATAATTTGTTACTTTACTTCTCGAAACTGACCTTAGGGCCCACCGGACTGCTCACTATCCAAATTACCAGAATGCCCCTCCCTAGGGCCCATCATTTCATTTCCCGCCTCTCTCTCATAGAGCACTCTTGGAATTTTATTTTATTTTTTTAACACCAGTAACACAGGGTGTTACATTTATTAGCTGCCTTATCATAAGAATTGAATTTTTTTAGGGTGAGAGCTCGGGTGCGGTGGTCGGCAGAGGGCGATCGATGCTCCCGATACTTCTTTCGTTATATGATAGCCCATCATAATCACGGGAAGATTATGAGTAGTGCAGAGGGAGGACGGTACCACGATAGAATCAAGTGAAGAGGTAGTTGGGATGATAGTTAACCATTACCAGAATTTGTTGGGGAGTAGTGCTTGGGTGTTGGGTATCCATTTGAGTGATATTGCCCCATATGTGGTTAACCAGGTGGCTGGTGATAGTTGAGAGGGTTTCACGGCTCTTGTGACTCTAGAAGAGATTAGGCTGGTCTTGTTCAGTATAGGAGGTGATAAAGCCCCAAGGCCTGATGGTTTTACGATCAAGTTCTTTAAGAAAGCCTGGGATGTGGTGGGATCTGATGTGGTAGAGGCCGTTAGGAATTTCTTTGGTAAAGGCCGTTTATTGGGAGAGGTAAACACCATCATGATTAGCCTAGTCCCTAAGGTTCCCCATCCGGAGTCCCCGACTCAGTTTAGGCCGATCTCGTGCTATAATGTTGTCTATAAAATCATTTCAAAGATCTTGGCGAATAGGCTGAAGACAATGCTTTTAGACTTGGTTGATGAGTCCCAGACAACGTTTGTGCCAGGCCGATCCATAGGTGATAACATCTTACTGGCCCAAGAGCTAGTGCATCAGTACCACATTCATAAGGGTCAACTGAGGTGTGCTATGAAAGTTGACTTGTTATCGGCTTATGATTTGGTGGAATGGGATTTCCTTTTAGTCGTCTTTCAATTGATGAACTTCCCGCCTAGGTTTTGTGGTTGGATTCGTGAATGTGTCACCACCCCTTGCTTCTCAGTCAAGATTAACGACCATCTCCATGGGTTTTTTCAGGGGGGGGGGGAGGGGTAGAGGCCTTAGGTAGGGGGACCCTTTATCACTCTATCTGTTTATGTTAGTCATGCAAGTGTTACAGGGTATTGTCAGCTGGCACGCTCAGTCTCCCAACTTCAAGTTTCATTGGAAGTGTGAGGAATCCAGGACGGTGATGCTCATGTTTGCTGATGACCTATTATTATTCTCTCACGGAGACGTTGCTTCCATTAGAATCCTCAAAGAATACTTAAAGAATTTTACTCGGATGACTGGTCTGCGCGCTAACCAGTCAAAGAGCGATTGCTTTGTGTCCTGCCAGGATGAGGCCATGAGGGAGAGTCTCTTCCTTGCCTCGGCATTCTGCAGAGGTCAACTCCCCATGAGATACTTGGGTGTCCCTTTATTATCGACGAAGCTAGCTTCTGGGGACTATAAGCACATTTTGGATAGAGTTAGGAGTCGAGTATGCGTGCAGTCAATTATCGTCATTTGGGGGTAGGCTTTAGCTGGCTTATTCGGTCCTTGCTATGATTTACCAATATTGGGCATTTATCTTTTTGTTGCCCAAATAGGTGATTAAGGAGTTAGAGTGCATCATTAGGAATTTCCTTTGGAGTGGGTCAGTTGAGGATTCCCATAAAGCTAAGGTCGCATGGCGTGATGTGTGTTGTCCCAAAGAGCAGGGAGGTCTTGGATTAAAACCTCTTTATCTATGGAATCAGGCTATGCTAAATAAGTTAATCTAGAGGCTCCTGTCGGGCAAGAGCAAGTCCTTGTGGGTTAAATGGATTCACACGTTTCGGATCAAGAACAAGTGCCTGTGGATGCTCCCAGTGCCGCATTCATATCCCTGGTACTGGAGGAAACTCTTATATATCTGGCGGGTGGTCAGAGATAAGTTTGGGTGGAAGGTGGGGGACGACAATTGTGTTTTTCTGTGGTATGATAAGTGGCACCCCCTTGGGATCCTTGTCGATCGTTTCTCCTGCCAGCTCTCCCGGTGGCTTGATTTCTCGATTACAACTTGTGTTTCCGAAATCATTATTGATGGTAGGTGGGAGTGGTCGTCGGACTAGACATCTCCATCCCTGGAGGTTATCGAGCATCGGATGCCAGGCACCCCTAGGGTGGGTTACCAAGATGTGCTTGTTTGGACCTTGGCTCAAGATGGTGCCTTATCTGTTAAGTCTATGTTACAAGGGTTGTTAGAGCAACGGGACCGGATCCCTTGGTATCGGCTTGTGTGGTTTGGGTATGGAGTCCCTACGCATTCATTTATTCTATGGTTAACAGTTAGGGAACGATTATATACTCTTAATCGTGTTAATCTGTTTCTTCCATTTCCCAATAGGTGTTTTCTTTGCAGGGCAAAGTCCAAGAGTCACAGGCATCTATTCTTTGATTGTTCTTATTCTAGGGAGGTGGTGTCATTTTTCTGGCGCACTATTAAGTTTGCATGGCCCTGTCGACCAACACTCATGGCTTAGGTCCATAAATTGACGGTTATGGTCCTGAGTATGTGTTCCTATTTTTGGTCATGGGACCAATTGATACGTGCTCATCCTCCCAGTCCTTTGGTTTTTCTCTGTTCGCATTGTTAGCTTGGCAGCCCTTGTAACATCTTGAAATTTGGGAATTAAATTAATGATTATTAATTTGGTCGGGAACAGTTAATAATTGCCAAATTTTGCATTTGAAATGATTTGAATAATTTGGTGAATAGCTGATAATTAGTAATTATTGCGTATAAGGTGATTGTTAAATATTTTTGGGTTTAAGAGAAATATTAATTATTAATTATTGTGTTTGTGGTGATTATTGAATATTTGTGGGTTAAAAGAAAATATTAATTTATTGGGTATTTGGAGATTTAAGGAGATAAATAATAATTTATGTGTTTTGAGGAAATAGGAAATTTAGGGTAATTAATTAATTTATTTGGGAACATTTATGAAAATAAAGAAAAATGAAAGTAAAGTAAATTGGGTGATTTCTGAAAATTTTAGGGTGGAAGTGAAATAAGTGGAAGTTAAAATTAGGGGTGTGTATGCTAAATTTGGAAGTTCTGGGGGGCAAGAGTGTCACTTTCTAGAAGTTTTGGGCATTGCTGCAATTTTAGAGAAAGGGTTGCGGGTCACTTTAAAATTAAATCGAAGCATATTATGGTTGAAGGTGAGCGTGGGCGTGAGTGGTTGCGCGCGAGGGCGGTGAGTGGTTGCGCGCCCTGGGGGTAGAAAATGCAGACTTTTATCAGCAAAGGGGCAGCGGCTGCTCCAGCGGCCGCCACGTGGCTTTCCCTCAGCCACTCTTTTTGCATCCATTTTAAGCCCATTTCGGGCATCTCGAGCTAGCAAAAAATAAAGAGGAAAATGAGAGAGAAGAAGAGAAGCTTGGGCAGCGCGAGAAAAAGGAGAAAATCCAAGAAAATAGGGGAGAAATTCTGGTTTAATCCGCGTTTTAAGCGTCCAGGTAAGTTAAATAAATTATTAGAGTATTATATACATAGAGATATTAGTTTTATATGGATTAAATCTTATTTTTAGGCTGTATTTTGGCTTTTTTTAGTGTTATCATTATTTTGCAGTGGGCGAGCATTTAAGGTAAAAAATTTGCGAATTAAGGCAAGCTCTCTTCACTCTCTAATTTTTAGTGGCCTCTTATACCCGTAATAGTCTCGATTTTATACCAATTCAACTAGATTATTGAAGATACGCATATAAGCTTTGAATTGAAGCTTTATGTGATTAGTAAAATTTATTAATTTGTGCAGTAGCAGAGCAAGGAGGTGGGAATCTACTATTAAAAGACAAGCTCCCAACCCTCTCCTCATGTTCTTTAATTCTCGTGAGAGACTCCGTGGTTTCTTGTATTTTATCCCCTCCCTTACTCTAATTCGGCACCTAGCATTATTTATTGAGTTATTATTCATTTATTTTAATTTAAATTAAATTCGAGACTTCTAGAATTTTAATTATTGAAAGCTTACGGGGGATTGTACCGCCCCTAGTCCTTTAGGAATGATGCCTAATCTAACTTGGGGACTAGGTTCCTAGAGGTACGAGTTTATTTATGGATTTCTCGAGTTTATTTATGGTTCGGCTAGGGCTATCGAGTAGTGGGATAGTGGTTGATTGTCTGGTGACGTTAGAGTAGACTATCGTACGGCCTGATGTGGACCATCGGATGGACACTCCTAGTCACTGATCGTTGACCGGTGCCGGGCACTGTTGACTAGCTTTGCCATTATGTGATTTATTGCATGATTCGATATGTTGTATTACTGTTTATGATTTGATATGCACATGGGTATGAGATGCATGTTGGGATATTCATTTATTGAGTATGCTTGGACACGGACATTCTTGCTTGGTTAGGTTGCATCCAACACGAGCATATGCATCGCGTGTGATTTACTATGTGGGCGGAGCATAGCCTGATGCCTGGATGTATGGATGCCAGTGTATCATGTTGATGCTCACTACGCCATTGCATTTTATGTGCATTGCATGGTTATCGACAGTTCTCTGGTCTCGGACAGGAGGACCGTTCCGAGGGAGCCTATGGCTCGGTTATTCTTTAGCTCGGGTGTCAGGAGTACCGACGCGAGCACACGGGTGATGGGAGCATCGACCCGGGATGGCGCACAGAGGTTTGTTGGAAATATTTGTTGTCTATCAAGGCAGCGGCAGGTTGGTCTGAGACTTGGGTGCCATGTGTCTTGTGTGGGCCCTAAAGACCGATACGTGCTTTTATTTACACTTTTATACTGTGATGAGCATCTCATGACTTGTGTGTGCTTGGGGGTTAGTGTTCTAGGGAGAGTTTATTGGATATGTACAGTCTTCAACCTTTCTTTCTTTATGCTTACTGAGTCTCTCGACTCACTTTGCTTTCCATCATTCCAGGTAGTGGCAGCGTAGGTCATGGGCAAGGGAGTTAGCTTCTAGCAGCAGAGTCGGTATGTTGTACATGCAGTCCCGTCAGTCCCTGTCAACTCTGATGGTTGAGTAGAATTTACCTTATTAATTTTTACTGTGCCAGGTGATTAGTGGTTAATTTTGTAAAAATTTTGTTATAATTATACTCTTCTTTTGATCTTAAAAATGGCTTAAATTAGATATTAATATATATTTTATGGTTATATGCAACTTTAAATTGAAAGATGAATGAAATGAAATTCTAAAGTAAATAATAATAATATATAAAATTATATATAATACATATACATCATTATATACATGCATGTAATATATATATATATAATATAATATAATATATATATATGTGCCATGTGTAATACATATATATAATATATAATTTATTAATAACATTAAATTATTTTTAGGCATGAAGAATTCAAGCCCATGAAGACTTAAAGTCCATGAAGAATTCAAGTCCATGAAGAATTCAAGTCCATGAAGAAATCAAACCCATGAAGAAATCAAGCCCATGAAAAATTAAAGTCCATGAAGAATTCAAGCCCATGAAAAATTAAAGCCCAATTTGAGCAACTCATGGAAGATATTATTTGGAGAAAGCCCAAGGATTATTTTTAATCCTAATGAAGATTAAAAAATCAATTTATAGAAATCTATTTTTATTTTTTATGTGAGAGCTTTATTAAGTGTGTTTTTTAGCTAAAATCCATTTAACTATTAGGTGGATATTATACTTAAAATCCATTTAACTTTATGAGTGCTTTATTAGGTATGTATTTTAGCTAAAATCCATTTAATATTAGGTGTGTATTATAGCTAAAATCCATTTAACTTTAAGTGTGTGAGTGCCCATTAGATATAATTATGTTTAATTGAATAATTGAAATTGTGTGGTTTGTATTGCATCTTGTGGCCTATAAATAGCTCACTTGATTGCATTTGTAAGTGTGATTATTATTCTTGAATCAAAGTTTAGTTGTTTCCTTATAATTCTCTCTTTGAGAATTGTTCTTGCTCTTTCCCCTTTTCTTTAGTATTCTCTCTTGTGATCTTACTTCCTTCCTTTCTTCTTTTAAATTCTTATGTCATTTATTATTACTTTATTATTCACCGCCTAAATGGCCGGTTAATTTGTGCCTTTAAATTTCTGCAATTTTAATTCTTGTCATTTAATTATTCACCGCCTAAATGGATGGTTAGTTTATGCTTTTAAATTTCTTGTCATTTAAATTTTGTTATTTAAATTACGTCGTTTAAATTCATGTCAATTAACTTTTAAATGGAAATGAGTAGCTAAATCTAATCTTGGGTTAAGGCAAGGATAGTGTCCAACGCCAATGATTCCCAAAGAAAGCTGCGCTTTAAATAAGTAACATTAATTTAAATTTCAGTATGAGTGTATCTTAATTATTGAGAAATCACTAGGTTTGGATTGGAGCGTAAGCCTAACTTAGAGCTTTCATGCCATGTATGAGAGTTACTAGAACTGGAAACGCTATCATACCCAAACCCGGATGATTAATTTAGTTGTTTTGTGTATTAATTGCAATTGGATTTATGGTGGTTGCTTAAATTAGAATCCCGCATATCATGTATGGGGATTGCTTAACCTAGAACTATCATCATCTCTAATTGCATTTAATAACAAACCCTCATATCTGAAATTAAATTAATGTTGCTAATCTTTTATGCTAAAATTTGGGAATCAACGGGTTGGCACTGAAATTGTCTTAACTCAAGTACTATCCAATTTTATATTCTCACTTAAAGTATTTATTTCAATTACTGCCTTAATTTATTTCCTAGTAGCTGTTGTTTAAAAAATCATAAAAAACCTTGTTGTCAATTTGTCCAAATGCGTGTGTGCTTGTGTGACATTCTTTTTATTTTGCCATAAATAAATTTCTCAGTGGACGACCTGGACTCATTTAGAAAATATAAATTTAAGTTTGGACTATAACTGCACTCGTACATTGACGAGTATAAACCTCTCACCTAAATAAAGAAAAAAATATAAAATTTTTATTGTGTTTTGTTTTGTGTTTTAGTTGCAGGGTGGGAGTGCAGCCAAATTTTGGCGCCGTTGCCGGGGAGATTGAGGCAAAAAAAAAAGAAAAAAAATATATATAAGAAGAGGCATCTCCTGATAAATTCGGTAACTCTGTTTCTTTTTACTTTATTTTTATTTGTGCATAGTGTATGATACTTAGGTCTGGTAGAACTGTAGAAAATCAATCGCTCATGTCTCAACACAATGAGAACATACCACTTGCACACAACATGTCTGCACGTGGTAGTGACCACGGTGACCCTGATCCCATTGATCAGGAGATGATCAGACCCCTTAGAGAGTATCTTCATCCTCCTAGGCAGACAACCCCCTCATGCGTTATTCTTCCCATCAACCATCATAGGTTTAACTTCAAACCTGACACAATCCAATTATTACCAACTTTTCATGGCATGGATTCTGAAAATCCATATACTCATATGAAAGAATTTGAGGAAGTATGTAGCACTTGCATGGATCATATAGTAAATGAGGATGTCATAAGATTAAAACTCTTTCCATTCTCACTGAAAGATAAGGCAAAAATATGGTTAAGCACTCTCCCACCTAGATCTATAGGAACTTGGAGAGAAATGCAAACAACTTTCTTAAAAAAATACTTCCCTGCCAATAGAACTGCTACTCTTCAAAGACAAATCATGAACTTTGCCTGTAAACCAAATGAGAATTTTGCTCAAGCGTGGGAAAGGTTCAAAGATCTTCTTCACACTTGTCCGCACCATGCTTTTGAGCAATGGAGAGTGGTCAGTTTCTTTCATGATTCACTCACTCCCCAATTGAAAATGCTAGTTTCTACAATGTGCAATGGAGAATTCTATGAGAATACTCCAGAAGAAGCTTTCCACTTCTTTGACACATTGGCTGAGAATACAAGGAACTGGGAAGTTGGTCCAACATCTGCTCTTGATTCAAGAGAAAATCCACAACCTAGAGGGAGATACCAATTGAGTGAGAGTGACGATTTAAATGCAAGATTAACTGCTTTAACAAAGAAAGTTGAAAACATGCAACCCAAAAAAGTGCAATCTGTTAATCAAGTGGAAGTAAAGTGTGTTGTGTGTGATGCAACAGATCATTCAACTGAAGAATGTCCTACCCTACCTGCTTTCAAGGAGGTATTGTATGGGCAGACTAATAACAATCATTCACACAACTTTGAGGGGAGACAAAATCAAAATCAGAGTGGAGCCTATTATGGAAATAATCAGAATTACAATTCATACCATCCCAATAATAGAAATCACCCCAATTTTTCTTGGAAAAATGATTCTGGAAATCATTCTCAACCTCCCTTCCCTACACAACAACACACATTCCAACAAAATCAAGGTTCTTCATCCAATACTTACCAATCTCCTCATAGGAGATCTTTGGAAGATACCTTGCACCAGTTCATCCAAAGTCAAACAGGTATCAACAATCAGGTTGCTCAGCTTGTCAAAAATCAAGACCAAACAAACAGAGCCATAGAAGACATTAGGAGCCAGTTGACCAAGATAACACAAACATTGAGTGTGAGAGAACCTGGAAGGTTTCCATCCCAAACTAATCCTAACCCAATTAGGCAAACCAACCAAGTAGAAGCTTCAAATAGTGAAACCAACACTCATGAACAAGTGCAAGCAGTGACTGCCCTAAGAAGTGGAAGAATAATTGAGAAACCAACTGATCCTAGGATAAACCAACATGTTGATAAAGAAAAAGAACCAAAAGATCATGAATCCACCGTGGAAAAAAATGAAAAAAATGAAAAAAATGAGAAAAATGAAAAACAAAAAGAAGATGAGAAAGAAATTCAATATAGGCCCAAACCACATTTTCCACAAAGGTTGAATCATTTGAAAAAAGAGCAACAAAATGCAGATATATATGAAGTGTTTAAGCAAATGAGAATCAACATCCCGCTGTTGGATGCAATCAAACAAACATCTTCATATGCAAAGTTTTTGAAAGATCTGTGCACTGTCAAAAGGAAAACAAATGTGCATGAAAAGACATTCTTGACTGAACAAGTCAGCGCCATTCTCCAATTGAAAACTCCTCCCAAATACAAAGATTCAGGCTGTCCAACCATTACATGCATCATAGGAAGTCAAAAGGTTGATCGGGCACTCTTGGATTTAGGAGCTAGTGTCAATTTGTTGCCATACAGTGTGTATCAACAGTTGGGATTAGGTGAGCTTAAACCCACTAGAGTGACCCTTCAGCTGGCTGATCGATCAGTTAAAGTTCCATGAGGAATTGTGGAGGATGTTTTGGTACAAATCGATAAGTTTTACTTTCCAGTGGACTTCATCGTTTTGGACACCCAGCCGCATCAGGGGCCTCAACCTCTTGTGCCAGTCATCTTAGGTCGACCATTCCTTGCCACATCAAATGCCATCATCAACTGTAGGAATGGTGTGTTAAAGCTATCTTTTGGGAACATGACTGTAGAAATGAATATCTTCAGGGTAGCCAAACATCAGGACACTGAGAGTGAAGTGGAGGAGGTAGACTTGATCCAAACACTGACCAATGACTGTTTTGAAGAGTTCATGAGAAGACCCAAAGAAGGAAATCAAGATCTTGAAGAAATAAAAGAAGTGGAAGTCATAAGTAAAGAAAGTGAGAAGCCTACATGGATGCCTGGTTTAGAGCCATTAAGGAACTTGGACAGTAAGCTCATGGCTCCTGATAGCCATCAGTCCACGCCTGAGAGAAAGCCATTGCCCAGTGATTTGAAGTATGTCTTTCTAGGAGAAGGGGAAGCATTCCCAGTGGTGATCTCTTCAAGTTTGACACCTCAGTAAGAACAACAACTGATAGAAGTTCTAAAAGCACACAGGAAGTCATTAGGATGGACCATTTCAGATTTGCAAGGTATTAGCCCTTTGATCTGTACTCATAAGATATTCTTGGAAGAAGGAGCAAAACCAGTTAGGCAAATGCAAAGGAGATTAAATCCCAACATGAAAGAAGTTGTCAGAAAAGAAGTGCTTAAGCTATTGGATGCTGAAATAATTTACCCAATCTCTGATTCTAAGTGGGTAAGTCCAACACAGGTAGTACCCAAAAAGTCTGGAGTCACTGTTATAAAAAATGAGAACAATGAACTGATTCCCACGTGCATCCAGACAGGATGACGTATGTGCATTGATTATAGAAAGCTCAATTCTGTGATAAGGAAAGATCATTTTCCTTTACCTTTCTTGGATTAAGTTCTGGAGAGAATAGCAGGCCAAGCCTACTATTGTTTCTTAGATAGGTACTCAGGGTACAATCAGATAGAAATTGCACTAGAAGATCAAGAGAAGACAACTTTCACATGTCCATTTGGGACATTTGCATACAGGCGCATGCCATTTGGGTTATGCAATGCTCCAGCCACCTTTCAAAGGTGTATGATGAGCATTTTCAGTGAAATGGTTGAGCAGATTGTTGAAATATTTATGGATGACTTTTCTGTTTATGGAAGTAACTTTGAGGCCTGTTTGGAGAATCTAAAAAAGGTTTTAGCAAGATGTGAGGAAACAAATCTGATACTCAATTGGGAAAAATGTCACTTCATGGTGAAACAGGGCATAGTCTTGGGGCACATCGTTTCATCTAGGGGGATGGAGGTAGACAGGTCAAAAATTGAAACAATTCAAAAACTCCCCATCCCTAGGAATGTGAAAGACATCAGAAGTTTTTTGGGACATGCAGGGTTTTATAGGAGATTCATTGCTTCCTTTAGCACTATAACAAGACCCTTGTGCCATTTGTTGTCTCAAGATTTTGAATGGAGTCCTGCCTGTCAAAATGCTTTTGATAAATTGAAAGATGCACTCATTTCAGCACCTATCATTCAGTCCCCTGATTGGTCCCTCCCGTTTGAACTTATGTGCGATGCTAGTGATTACGCAGTAGGAGCTGTGTTAGGGCAGAGGAAGGATAAGAAATCTCATGTGATATATTATACTAGCAAAACTCTTAATGAGGCACAAAAGAATTACACCACTACAGAGAAAGAGTTACTAGCAGTTGTCTTTGCCCTGGACAAGTTTCGATCTTACCTCGTAGGGTCACTAGTGATCATTTTTACTGATCACGCTGCTCTGAAGTATTTGTTCACAAAGCAAGATACAAAACCCCGTCTGCTCCGATGGATCTTACTCCTGCAAGAGTTCAACATTGAAATCAGAGACAAGAAGGGAGTAGAAAATATGGTGGTTGACCATTTGTCAAGGATTCCAAGTCAAGATCTCACACAATTTGATGAACCAATTCATGACAATTTCCCTGATGAGCAACTATTTGAAGTGAATGTTATTCGTGCATCATCTGTTGTCCCTTGGTATGCCGACATTGCGAACTACCTGGCAACTGGTCTGATCCCAGACCATTGGAGTAAGCAAGATAGGAATAAATTCTTCAAAAAAGTCAGAACCTTCTTTTGGGATGAGCCCTACCTCTTCAAGTATTGTCCTGACCAAATCATCCGTAGATGCATACCCGATCATGAGCAACAAAGTGTCATCAATTTCAGTCATACTCTTGCATGTGGAGGCCATTTTTCTGTCAAGAAAACAGTTGCAAAAATTTTTCAGAGTGGATTTTATTGGCCAACACTGTTCAAGGATGTGTACAAGTTCTGTTCAAATTGCGATCGATGTCAAAGGTTAGGAAGTCTGTCAAGGAGAAACATGATGCCATTACATCCGATCCAAGTGTTAGAAGTTTTTGACTGTTGGGGTATGGATTTTATGGGCCCATTTGTCAATTCATTTGGTCATGAATACATCTTACTTGCTGTTGACTATGTGTCCAAATGGGTAGAAGCAATCCCGGCCAGAACAAATGACCATAGGACTGTCGTGAAATTTTTGAAAGAAAACATATTCAGTCGATTTGGGATGCCACGAGCAATCATCAGTGATGGGGGTTCCCATTTTTGTAACAAAGTTGTGGCAGGATTAATGAAGAAATATCGTGTACTGCATAAGGTTGCAACACCATACCATCCCCAAACCAATGGTCAAGCCGAGCTAGCCAATAGGGAGATTAAGCGCATATTGGAAAAGACTGTTGCTGCTAATCGTAAGGATTGGTCCTTAAGACTAGTAGACGCTCTTTGGGCATACAGGACAGCTTACAAAACAATTTTGGGAATGTCTCCCTATAGGCTAGTATACGGTAAATCTTGTCATCTGCCGGTGGAAATTGAGCATAAAGCATATTGGGCAATTCATAAGATTAACAAGAGTCTAACTGAAGCAGGCTTATCCAGGAAGCTCCAATTGAATGAACTTGAGGAAATTCGGAATGAAGCATTTGAAAATGCACGATTGGCCAAGGTTCGCATGAAAGAGTTACATGATCGGTACATCATTCGAAAAAGCTTTCAGGTAGGGCAACAAGTACTCTTGTATGATTCTCGATTGCATCTATTCCCAGGAAAATTGAAGTCTCGATGGGTCGGCCCTTTTGTAATCAAGTCCATCTCAGGATATGGGGCATTTGAGATAGAAAATCCGAAGTCAGGACAGCTTCTAACAGTCAATGGTCATAGGTTGAAACCATACCAGGGTAGTGTTGAGGAGAATGAAGGAGTTGTGGATTTGGATGATCCACCATCATCTGATGAATAAAAGAAGTTTCATGTCGTCTAGGAATCTGACGTTAAAAGACCACATTTCCATTTAGGTTAAATGGATGTTTATAGATCTGAAAAAAAAATAAAATAAAAAAATAAATAAAAAGAAAAAAAATAAAATAAAATAATAATAATAATAAAGAAGTATATATATAAGTTATTCATTTTCTGCATTACTTAATTAACTTTGATTCAAATAGTGTTTCTCTGTGTGCAGTCTAAGTAAATTTTTTTGCATACGAGTTCATGCATTGAAGACCACCAGGTATGCCTATCTTCTATCCTTTTATTGTCGATTGAGGACAATGCGCAATTTAAGTTGGGGGGTAAGGTGTGTACTTGATTTATTGGTGTTTGAAATTGATCCATTATATCCATTGTGCAAATAATTTTGTTAGACTCGATAATATTGTCTTGTGTGGTATGTATGATTTTATTGGGCTACTAAAACAAAACATTTATTAAAAACAAAAATCAAAAAAATCAAAAAAAAAACTAATAATAATAAGAATAAGAATAAAAAAAATTAAAAAATAAACAATAAAAAAATAAAAAAATAATAAAAAAAAAATTTTTGAATTGAGAGAGACAGAATTGACGCTGGTGGTAGCCATCTTTTCTTGGGCAGTGCAATCACACTGCCCTATAAAGGATAAGGCACACTGCCAAATGTTGAAAAATGAGGCACCAAGCGTTGAAAAAAAAAAAAAAAGAGACGCCAAGCCTGATTGTGCAATTATGGCATTCCTCGACTCGAGTGTAGAATAGTGATGACCATTGCTCTATAAGAGACTCCATATCTGTATGAGGCAAGTCACCCCTCTTGAGCTCAATCTTCTCTGCTTTGTGTTATTCTCCGATCAGGTACTCTCATCCCTTTTGTAAAGTTTATAGTTCTTTACTTTCTTCTTAGTATAATTTAAAAAAAAAAAATAGATCTTTATCTCTCAAAAATTCACAAGTACTATCCATCTCTCCCGCAGAATGATTTAAAAAAAATTTATGCTGCTAGGTGTGAAAGACTTTGGCTGTTGATGCGTAATAACATCCTTGAAGATATTCGTTGGCTAATCGAAGCAAAAGTTCGATTAGTTGGTGAAACTTCATCTATTTTTAAGCATTTTCCAGGCTTAGGGAAGAGTAGTTTTGCGAAGAAAAGAAGAGCGAAAAGAGTGAATGGTTGTTACAAATGTGCTCGATGGACCTGTAACACACGATGCAAATCTGTGGGGTTTACGTCCATAAATCGAGAAGATAAAATTAGTTTCATAAAGGATGGACTGAGTAAGGAGTCTTTGGATGATATCCGATTGACTCTTGAGACGCATCCATGTGGAATAGTGCAAAGAGAACTTCTTGCTTTATGGATCCAGTTCAGAAGTGACCACCAACTCTATAGTCTTGGGAATCTGACTAAAAACGACCCTGTTTGTCAATCTATAAGAAAATTGGATGGGAAGCTTATCCCCGCTTCATAAAAAGTGTTTAAGCCGTTTCTGGACGTAAAACCAGAGGAAGATGTGAGCCACCATCACAACTACTTATACATACGCATGATTTTTGTTTGTATTTATTTCTTGTTGAATTGTTGTATAGCTACTTTTGATCGCCAAACTTCTTTTCAGGACATACAAAAGGAACAAACATGGAAGGCCAATTAGTTCGTCGAATCAATACCATATGTGTACTTTGTGGCTCTCAACTTGAGAGCGATATTTGTTATGCACTTGCAGCGAGCGAACTTGGTAAAAAATTAGGAGAGAAAAAAATTAATTTGATATATGGAGGGGGAAGTCGTGGATTGAATGGTTATGTTTCACAAGTTGTACATCTTGAAAATTCATCTGTGGTAGGTGTAATGCCAATCCCTTTAGCTGAACCACATATTTCTGGGATTACACGCGGTCAACTTATAGAAACGACTTCTATGTCTGAGCGCATGGCTTGTAAGATTTATCAGTCAGATGCCTTCATTGCTTTACCAGGAGGTTTTGGAACACTTGAAGAAATCTTTTGTATAATCTCTTGGGCCAATAGTAATCTCCATACCAAACCCATTGGACTTTTAAATATTAACCATTTTTTCGATGGGTTACTCTCTTTTCTTGATCAGGCTGTGGACCAACAGTTCATTTCTCGTTCAGTAAGAAAGATTCTCATTTCTGCATCCACCATTGATAAGCTGCTAGAGAAATTACACGTTTATGTTCCACAGTACGATCCTCATGAGCCTCGGATAGACTGGTCTAAGGCAATTAGTAACAAGCGCCAAAGGGGTCCGATTAATTTAGATTTATCACTGTGAGAAATGCTCTTTATTAAGATGGCTGAGTAAGGAGTACTTTTTGTACTCTTGAGACGCATCTAGTTATTATACAACTTGCAGGATTTTTCTTGGTTGTGTTCTTAAAAAAAAAAAAAAAAAAACTGTGGAATGTTGTTGGGTAAAGTCTTTGATAAGATGGCTGAGTAAGAAGTACTTTTTGTACTCTTGAGACGCATTTTTTTTTATCTTATGACTTGCATGAAATTTTTTTTTTTGGTGTGAAAATATAAATATATATCTATATGGTATGTTCATTTGTTGTTTAAGTTTTAGCAGTTCACAGCAAATCTATGGACTTGTGGAGTTACAGGTATTCCTAACAACCCTAATTTATTACTGCAATTCAAGTTGGGGGGGTGTAAGGTTTAGTTATGAATTATCTGGTTCATATTTAACTGTGAGTTTGCTATTGATAGTTTGTAGTCTTGTGTGAATTGATTATCTTTATCTGCTCTTATTTAAAAAAAAAAAAATTATGTGTTAAATAATGCTATTCCTAAAGCTTTGAAGTTATGCATTGATGGCCGGTTAAGTTTGTAATATAAAACATGAATGCATTGATTTCTTATTTGAAAACGTATATGCATTAGAATAAGTAATTTGCATTCATCGGGGATTCAAAATTTAAAAATTGGTTATCGGTCATAAAGTCAAAGGTAACAGTAATTAGCTGATTAGTACACTGTATGATCTCTCAACAGAAGTGGAGACTATTACCCAAGTGAGTGTTTGAGCCTAATAACCGTTAATTCTGAGTGAAATAACACTTACTCTAAATATGCTTTATTGTTTATCTTATCTTTTCAATGGCTTCAAAACATCAATTTGCTTTGAATGTCTAGTATGATAACGGATAAGTTTGACTGGTTTCAAACTCTGAATTAGATGACTGAGTATCATCGTTTTGTAGAAGCATGATAGAGGGATCAATTTCTTTCATTTTGGGCCTATTAACTTTTTTTTTTCTTTCTTTACATTAACCTCATTTGCTATCCCATTTGAGCCATTTGTAGTATAATTTCTTTCGTCACCCTCGTTTAACCCATAACCATATGAATTTTATCCAACCTGGTGTGATTTTGGGAATTAGTCTGTTTATCTATTTTCATATTTAAAGAGAAAAAAAAAAGAAAAAAAAAGGGGGCAAATTCTCTTAGCTATTCAGTATAACTGTTTCAAAATAAATGGTAAAAAAAAAAAAATTCCCGACACACCCTTTGCACACTCTACCTTTTCTTTGACAACCCGTATTAACCTTATAGCCCCATTACAACCCAGTCTGGTCCCTTTTGATGCTATAAATCATGTGATCTCAGAATTCGAGTTTGGAGTAGGGAATCATGTTTAAATTCAGAAGTTACTCATCTAGAGCATTATTCCAATCATGAAGCTATGTCAATTTCCTTTTTTTCATGAAAATACGTTTCTTGTATTTGGGATGGCACCGAGTTTTGAACTTGTTCTCCATTTACTCTTATAACGGTGCATCCCCTTGTGTGTACACTCGAGGAATCCTTTTTATTGGAGAGAAAATCCATAGTAAGATTTGAAGTCAAAACTTCGAGGGAGTAAGTCTGTGTGTTGGTTATCCTAATTTCCATTCCTGAGATTGTATGACCTTTAACCAAAAATCTGATTTAGAATGCTAAATTATTTATTTAATTTTATGCATTTCGGTTTCGAATTTGAAATTTTTACATTCATACAGTTATTAAAGCTTGGCATGTGTATAGTCTGATTGCTAAGGGACTAGCAATGTTTAAGTTGGGGGGTATGATTAGTGGTTAATTTTGTAAAAATTTTGTTATAATTATACCCTTCTTTTGATCTTAAAAATGGCTTAAATTAGATATTAATATATATTTTATGGTTATATGCAACTTTAAATTGAAAGATGAATGAAATGAAATTCTAAAGTAAATAATAATAATATATAAAATTATATATAATACATATACATCATTATATCCATGCATGTAATATATATATATATATAATATAATATAATATATATATGTGCCATGTGTAATACATATATATAATATATAATTTATTAATAACATTAAATTATTTTTAGGCATGAAGAATTCAAGTCCATGAAGAATTCAAGTCCATGAAGAAATCAAACCCATGAAGAAATCAAGCCCATGAAAAATTAAAGTCCATGAAGAATTCAAGCCCATGAAGAATTAAAGCCTAATTTGAGCAACCCATGGAAGATATTATTTGGAGAAAGCTCAAGGATTATTTTTAATCCTAATGAAGATTAAAAAATCAATTTATAGAAATCTATTTTTATTTTTTATGTGAGAGCTTTATTATGTGTGTTTTTTAGCTAAAATCCATTTAACTATTAGGTGGATATTATAGCTAAAATCTATTTAACTTTATGAGTGCTTTATTAGGTATGTATTTTAGCTAAAATCCATTTAATATTAGGTGTGTATTATAGCTAAAATCCATTTAACTTTAAGTGTGTGAGTGCCCATTAGATATAATTATGTCTAATTGAATAATTGAAATTGTGTGGTTTGTATTGCATCTTGTGGCCTATAAATAGCTCACTTGATTGCATTTGTAAGTGTGATTATTATTCTTGAATCAAAGTTTAGTTGTTTCCTTATAATTCTCTCTTTGAGAATTGTTCTTGCTCTTTCCCCTTTTCTTTAGTATTCTCTCTTGTGATCTTACTTCCTTCCTTTCTTCTTTTAAATTCTTATGTCATTTATTATTACTTTATTATTCACCGCCTAAATGGCCGGTTAATTTGTGCCTTTAAATTTCTGCAATTTTAATTCTTGTCATTTAATTATTCACTGCCTAAATGGACGGTTAGTTTATGCTTTTAAATTTCTTGTCATTTAAATTTTGTTATTTAAACTACGTCGTTTAAATTCATGTCAATTAGCTTTTAAATGAAAATGAGTAGCTAAATCTAATCTTGGGTTAAGACAAGGACAGTGTCCAACCCCAATGATTCCCAAAGAAAGCTACGCTTTAAATAAGTAACATTAATTTAAATTTCAGTATGAGTGTATCTTAATTATTGAGAAATCACTAGGTTTGGATTGGAGCGTAAGTCTAACTTAGAGCTTTCATGCCATGTATGAGAGTTACTAGAACTGGAAACGCTATCATACCCAAACCCGGATGATTAATTTAGTTGTTTTGTGTATTAATTGCAATTGGATTTATGGTGGTTGCTTAAATTAGAATCCCGCATATCATGTATGGGGATTGCTTAACCTAGAACTATCATCATCTCTAATTGCATTTAATAACAAACCCTCATATCTGAAATTAAATTAATGTTGCTAATCTTTTATGCTAAAATTTGGGAATCAACGGGTTGGCACTGAAATTGTCTTAACTCAAGTACTATCCAATTTTATATTCTCACTTAAAGTATTTATTTCAATTACTGCCTTAATTTATTTCCTAGTAGCTGTTGTTTAAAAAACCATAAAAAACCTTGTTGTCAATTTGTCCAAATGCGTGTGTGCTTGTGTGACATTCTTTTTATTTTGCCATAAATAAATTTCTCAGTGGACGACCTGGACTCATTCAGAAAATATAAATTTAAGTTTGGACTACAACTGCACTCGTACACTGACGAGTATAAACCTCTCACCTAAATAAAGAAAAAAATATAAAATTTTTATTGTGTTTTGTTTTGTGTTTTAATTGCAGGGTGGGAGTGCAGCCACCGGGTTATTCCTCGAGTCTCGTGTATGTCGGCATAGCAGTCTATATTTATTTATTTATCTTGTGACGGCTGTGCTAGCGGTGTTCCCGTAGTGCATGCATGTATATAGCTTTGCTTCCGTTGTTTTAATTTTTGTTTATGTATGCCAGGGTAGTTTTTGTCTTGTATTTCATTCTTTCTCCTTCCGTAAGTGCTCCCGTTCGAGTAGTCTGGGTGGTTGGGATATCCGGGCGGGGGTGCTTACAACTCCTTCGTGCATGCCTTCAGGTTTGCTGTTTGTTCCTGGTATTCTCTTCGACCACAATGGCGTGCTTTGGAGTGTCTTTCGCCTCAAACTTTGATCTTATCTGGAGTTGTTCCTTTTTCTATTCCATGTACCTCATTTATGTTCCTTTTAGGTTGTTTTGATCCTATCGTGTGTGGATCTTGAGTATCTATTTTCGCTTATTTAATTATGTTCTCTAGGGTATGCCCTAGTTTGTGTATTGTACAGACATTTTAGTTATATCTATACATATCTCTTTTACTTAAAAAAAAATGTTCATATAAATTTAATGTCAGTATCAATTCTCATAGGCTTGCAAGCCATCAATCAACACATGCAAAAGTGCATTATGTATGTAGAATGTCACAAATAAATATGGAGTCAACTTGTCGAGTTATAACCATCTCATCTCGTGCCAGGTGCTCTAGGGTACCATTTTCCTCTGCGCAAAATAATATGTGCGCAAGATATATATATATCATGCACATGTATGCATTTGCCAACCACATGCATTTAAATCCTTGTTTTCCCAATATAAATACTTTCAATACCATTCACCCATACTGGGTCTCTCACCATCATCAGATAAATCCAGCATATCTAATTTTATAATATTTACCACATTCATGTTGCAATTTGTAACACCACTTATATCACCGAAATAATTTTGAGAGATGTTATTTATGGTTAAGTCTTGATTCACCTTTTGAGAAGTATTATAGATTTAAATACTATTTTTCCATCATATAATTTCCTTAAATTCATTTAACTAGTCAGTATGCATTTACTTTCATTCATGCTCATAACTCAATCATAAGAAAGAATGAGAAACCCAAAAATAATTATATATCAAGGATTCCTTAAATTTTTAGATTTTTTTGGGTGATTTCAAAGGACTGACTCGGGTTCCATATTTGATCAATTGCCCCAAACAAAATTTTGAAATTTAAGTTCAAGAACTCTAGTCTTGGGAACAACAAATGGATTCACACTCAGAATTATTTATCGAAAGTTATTCCACAAAAACTACAACAATGCGAAATTCAAAATAGTAAAATTCTAGATTTTTGGTCAAGATTGACGGGGCCATTACGGACTCAATATGAAGCCAAATAACGCGGGTAATATATTAAAACGAAGCCAAAAATGTCTAGTTTACATCCCAACAAACGGATCTCAAGTCAGAGATGGGAACAGAAAGTTATAGGCCAAAGAATACCATATGGTCAGATTACACGAAAATAGTAAGCTACGAATTTCTTGGCAGAAATTAATCGAGTTGTTACGGGCTCAAAACGTAACCAAATTATTCGAATAATACATTGAATTGAAGCTTATGTAGTCTATTTTCCAATGCATCAAATGGATCTTAAATCGGATATCATTCCAAGGAGATATTCGGATGAGTATAGACATGCTCGAATGGCTTTATGTATACATGAAAGTAATAGCCGAATGAGCATAGGTGTATTCTGATGGTTTATTTGCACATTCGGAAAGATTTATAAAATTGTGAATGCAATATTCGAATGACCTAATTAAGACCCATTCGGATGGAGCTATACACTAGAACAAAAAAATGGCATTCAGACGTAATACTATAACATCCGGATATTTAGACAAAAATAAGAACGAATGAATCAAATTATATGAAATGTATCCGGATGTGGGAGGAACTCATTCGAATGAGGCTTTATTTTCATAGAGGGGACATCCGGATGGAGCATTTGCATATTCAGATGAGCTCAAAAATATATCACAACTTTGGCTAGAATTTAATGAAGGTATTCAGATGTGTTTAGGCCTATTCAGATATGCATTTGGACTTCTGTGTCTACCATTCGGATGGCCAAGAGCCTATTCGGATGGGCTTGAGTGCTTATGAGGGAACCATCCGAATGAGTAGCTTCTCATTCAAATGTAATGTATACATATATATATATACAACTTTGTTAGATACACATGATTGAGTTTCTGTATCCTTCCTTGAGACAAGAAAATGCCATTCATGAAGGGAAAGTGGGGATGGATATCAAACCCCACAAACGAGACATCAATGAGACCGCAAGAGTTCAAGATTTGAAGATTCAATAACCATAATAGAGGAAAGTACACACACCCCCAGCACGATGGATATATGAATATATATATATATCTCACTGTAAGGCAACGAGGAAAACCCAACAGAGAGCTGTGCAAGATGAAGAAGAGATCGAAAGGGACTTGCATGGAATGGAGAAATCAAAATGAAGCACCCGTAACAAAAGCCCAATCGGCCACATGAAGCATAAGGAAGCAGCCACAAGCAGCAGCAACAACAAGAACAGAGAAGAAGAAAAGAACATGTAGGAGGTGAAGACGAAGAGCAATGGAACAGTGGGAAGACAAAAGGGGATATGCGAATCGACACTAAAATGGAAGTAGACTATAGTGCCCAAAAGAAAAGGGTAGGCTGTAGCAGTAGGTCTGCACGCCAGCCTTCATAAAGACCTAATTGCCCTTCATTTTATCTGATAACAGACAAGCTTTTTAGGGCATTTTTGACATTTGACACTTTTTTTATTTTAATTTTCTTTTTTTCTATCCATATAATAAAATTTAAATTTCCTTTACCATTGGGCCCAAGCCCAACCCAACAATTATATAGCCCACCTAATAGCCCATGAACTCATTAACTAATTGATTGTGGCCTATTTATTTAAATTCATGATCCCATGAACCAAAAGAAATTTTACACTAATCCAAAATTAATTTTCATGCCATCAGAACAATTTATCATCAAATATTAGAATACTTAGACCCACATAAAAAAAAAAATACCTTCCCCATCTTTAAAAATCTTAATGCCACCCAAATATAATACATCAAAAATAAATTATCATCGAATTATACCTTAAACTCCATAGACCCGACTTGGGTCGTTACAGTTTGAACATTTGTCAAGAATTGTCTACATGGTAGTACAAATCCAATAACTTGTTTCCACTGTAGCGTACTATAAGAAATTCAAAATTTAGCGACGGAAATGTTCATCGCTATTTTGCGACAGAATAGTGATAGATGACGATTTTTTTTTTTTTTTTGTAAAATTAGCGACGCAAATTAGTGACGAAACAAAATTCCGTCATTAAAATCATTAAGAAAATTAAAAAAGAAAAAGTTCTTGAATTTTTAAGGACGAATTATTAAATTCGTCGCAAAAATTAGTAATGGAAAGGTGTTTCCGTCGCTAAGCTTTAATAAGGGTAAAAAATAAAATAAAATATTTATTTAGTGATGTAATTTGCTTTCCGTCGCTAATTTTAGCGACGGAATGGTGTTTTTGTAGCAAATTTTAGTGATGAAAAACAAATTTCGTCGCTAAATAAAAATTTTATTTTATTTTTTCCCTTATTAAAACTTAGCAACGAAAACACCTTTTCGTCACTATTTTTTGTGACAGATTTAATAATCTGTTGCAAAAATTTAAAATAAAAAAAAATTAATTTAATATTTATTTAAATAAAAAATAAAAATAAAAAATGAAAAATTAATTAGCTACGAAAATGAAGTATGTTGCTAAATAAAAATTATATTTTATTTTTATTATTATTAAAATTTAGCATTAGATTTTTGTATCCCTTGCTAATTTTAGCGATGGAAATAATAATTCGTAGCAAAAATTAAAAATAAAAAATTAATTTTAATATTTGTTTAAATAAGAAAAAAATAAAAAAATTTACAAAATTAATTTTAGCGACGGATTTGGAGAATTTGTCACTGATTTAGCAATGGAATATTCAATTCGTCGCTACTTTTAATTTTCCTTTTATTTTTTTATTTTTTAGTCAATTAATTTATAAATATTTAAACTTGAAAGGAATATATAAATATGTAAATATTTAAATTATATAAAAATTAAATATATTAATGTATAAATATATTTAAAATATTAAATATACATTTAAACATGAAATGAATATAAAAAATAATTTATAAAATTTAAATTTTTTAATTTAAATAAATATATTAAGTTTAAAAACAATAATATTGTTAAATTCTAAATATATCAATTAATATATTTCATGTACATAAAATAAAAAAATATATCAAATGCATAATAATTATTGGTAATATTTATTAAATCTGTACAAGATGTGCTTACAATTTTAGTTGAATTATAATTTCTCTTTTAACACAAAACTGACTTATGCATCAAAAGTTTTGCAGGTGATCTCATTTGCGCCTTAAACTTATTTTTTTCTTTGCAAGTCTCTCGGAGACACCAAAAGACACTCTCTTGCATTTTGATTGAGACATTATCTAGCATAAAAAAATTTATTATTATATCTTAACAACAATAGTGTAAATTTAACATATAATATTGATTATTAAAACTTAACTTGAACATGCATTTTTTATTAGAAAGAAATTATTTTTAAAATAAATTCATGAAATATCTCCTTATTTTTTATGAAAGTATTATCAAAATCATTTCTAAACTCTCTCAATGCTCGTCTTCGTGCGTCGGACTCTTCATTGTTTTGTTAATCATCGCTTGATCTCTTTGTATGACAGTCGTATATTGCTAGTTTTTAAAATTTATTCTTTGTCCAGTGTTTAGTTTTACATTCGTTGTTGAAAAGTTTTACCTCATTATTTTTTTGTGAAACTTGAGGTCTATTCCATAATCTGTAGATGTTCTGTGATCTTCATTTAATGTAATTCTTATTTATAAATAAAAATTAATTATTTGATGCAACAAACTAATAATAAATAATCCAATATTAAAATAATTTATTATAATGATTAGATTTATAATATAATTATATTTTTAAATAAATATTAATTTGAAATGTAATAATTTAAATTATTTTATTATCACATTTTAGATGATTAAAATAAATTATTATTTGAATTATTTAATAATTGTTATAATTTAAATTATTTTTGTCACATATCATAATTTTAAATGATATTATTTTTATCATAATTTATTATTTTTATTTTAAATGATATTATTCTCAATCCTTTCTTCCTTTCCCCCTTCTTCTTCTCTCATTCTCTTTGGCTCTCTCGCCTCTTTCTCTCTCTTTGCCTCTCTCTCGTTCGCTGCCTTGCCCTCACCTTCACACTCGCCCTCGATCTAGCCTCTCGCTCGCTGCCTCGTCTTCGCCTCTCGCTTGCTCATTCTCTCATTCTCATTGCGACTCGCCCTTGCCATCCATCTAGCCTCTCGCTTGCTACCTCGCCCTCGCCCTCGCCTTCGCCTCTGGCTTGCTCACTTGCCGGTAGCCCTTACCTCTTGGTTAATTGCTGGGGAGGTCGCATCTATGGCTTGCTCACTCTCTTACTCTCACTGGGTGACTTGGTCGCTCACCTTTCTTAATTGTCATTGGGACACTTTGAAAATCTTTTGAGGTTTGATTCAATCTTTAGTGTTGTGTACTGTTTGGGTAAATTCAATATTATGGTTTGTTCTTTTGATTCAATCTTTAGTGTTGTGTTATGTTCTTGTTCCATTTTGCTATGTTTAGTTGAGAAGTTTGTTTGTTAAAGTTATCTTCTATATAGGTTCTTGACTTCAAATAACATATTTAATTTTGAAATTTGAAATACTAACTTATGTTGCACGGAAACGTGGAAACAGACGTTTTTCTAAAAAAATAGGCATAAATAGGGTCCGAAACGGGAATAGAAAATGTTTCCGAAACGTTTTGGAAACGGGAAAACGACACCTATGAGGTGTTTCCGTGTAACATAGATATTAACTAGTAGAATGTATTATTTTTGTAACCACAAACCTATAGCTTATCCTTCTTTACTTGATCATATTTTTTAATTAAAAACAAAATATATTTTTTATAACATAACGAAAATATTTTTTATTTTTAATTATTTTTAATTATTTTTAATTTATTTTTTTAATTTTTATTTATTTTTTTAATTTTTTAATTTTCTAATTTTTAATATGTTTTAGCTATAGAATATTTTTCGTCGCTAAAATAATTTTTGTTAATTTTTAATATATTTTAGCTACAGATTTTTTTTTTAAAAAATAAAAATAAAAACATATTTTAGATATAGAAATTTAAAATAAATTCTTTAAAAAATTTTAAAAATAGCGAGGGAATATTTAGTCACTAAATTAATTTCTTATTTTTTTTATATATTTTTTTTAAAAAATAGCTATGAAAATTTTCGTCGCTAAATTTAAAAAATTACATTTAGCGAAGGAAATATTTTCGTCGCTAAATTGGTGATGAATCCGCTGCCAAAAAAATTTAGTGACTATGACTTTAGGGATGGACCATTTTTGATATTTGGATTAGTGATTCAAAAATATGGAGAAATTCACGAGGATGTCACGCATAGAATTAAGGTAGGTTGGCTAAAATGGAGAAATGCATTAAGGGTGTTATGTGATGATAAAATCATATTAAAATTGAAAATAAAAATTCTATAGGACAGCTATAATATCAGTTTTATTGTATGTTGGGCAGTCAAATACCAGTATGAACAAAATACAAGCGTAGCGGAGATGAGGATACTAAGATGAATGTGCGGCTATACAAGAAAAGATAAATTAGAAATGAGGTTATTCATAATAAGGTAAGAGTAGTGCCAATCGAGAAGAAGATGAGAGAAACTAAATTAAGATGGTTTGATCATGTGAGAAGAAGACCAAGAGACGTTCATGTGAAGAGTTGATGAAATAGATTAATTAGTCAAAAAAAGAGGTAGAGGTAGACTAAGAAGACTTTGGAAGAGACATTAAAGTTTGATATGAAGTGTATGGGCCTAAATGAAGACATGACAAAAGACATAAATACATGAAGTCTAAAATTCATGTAGCCGACCCCACAGTGGGATAAAAGCTAGATATATTGTTGTTGTTGTTTTTAGAATCAATAAAGGCTAGACATGATAGTGACTAAATGTTTTGTAACAAAAATATATTAATCAAATAATTAAAGACTTTGGATTTGAGAGTAAGAAGAAATATAAATAATATAGAGCAATTAAAATAATCAAAGGTAACAAAATACTAGAGTATAAAGTTAGAAAGAAAGATAGCAAGATAGCGAGTGATATAAGGGAATTGTAGTAGGTTTTCAACGTCAACATTTGCATGCGCCTTATCATTTTGTTAATTCCTTTTCTTCTTTTATTCATTTTAACTTTTAATTTGTGTGTGATCCATCATCCATATAAGTCGCAAGGTGCAAGAGAGTTGTGGAGCTCACTTCAACAAAACACACACATATATAGTTGTAGGAAATCCTCACAAGGAATCCAATAGTTGCCCTATTCAATTTATTGTGCATTTGAGAGAATTGAAGAAACAAATGGAGATAATTGTGTTGTATACAACGTGATTCCTGAATCCCTGCAATTGAATTGTGTATTGAAGAAAGAAATGAAAAAAATGAAGAAATATTGAAAGGATTGATGATAGAAGTGATTGGAATTGAAATATATATATATGTATAAAAGAATTAATTTTTTGTTGTTCACAAAAAATACAATTTGATGCATATAAAAAATATTATTTTAGTTATTAAATAAATGATAGTAAGTTGACTAAAGAACAACTTGAATTTAAGGACTTAAAAAAATATTGTGTTTGACTTATTTGATACGAGTCATCTTATCTTTTGTTTGAACTTCTCTTAGTTAAATTTAAAAATTTTATGACATAAAATCATTTAAATATTAATGAAACTATAATTTAAACTAATAACCTTGAGTTTACAAAATAATATTTTTAAGATCTTAAATTGAACCCATAATTGATACAGTATAGTTTAAATTTATTGTAATCAATTGTAATATTATTGAAACTAGTATATGATGTTCTAATAAGTAATGACTAAATAATTAAATATTAAATATAATAATAACTTCAAAACTTAATTATTGTAAAGATAATGTGACTTATTCAAGTTTCTTTTTTAATTTTTTTTTCTTAAAACAGGCCAAATGGGTTGTTCCACAAGCTAGCCCACAGGCCAAATGAGTTGTACGTATCGAGTTAGTCGATAATCACATACATTTGCCCTAGTATGACCTTATGTCCTTGAACCTAGCCGACATGACTCGTTTGCTATAATAATGAGTAATGTCAAGCTGGGCTAAAAAGCGAATGAGTTGAATCTACCCACAAGCGGCCTAACTCGTTTGACTAATTAGTTTATAGACTAAGTAAAAAAAGTATTACGAAAAAATTTATAATTAAAAGATAAATTAAATAAATACAAAAAATAAATAAAATTATATATAAATAAATAATCATATTCAATAATACCTCACATGATTATTTTTTTTACTAAAATAAAAAATATTAAAAAATAATTTGGAGCATTTTTACTACATAATAATAGGTAGGTAGCTTTCGACGTCAACTTATGATTAATCAATGCAAGCACAATTTTCATATGAAAGAATAAAAGTGAATAAATCTTTTAACTCTATTATTTGATTTATACTTCAATAAGTGCCACACACATAGTAAAGGTATATAAAAAGTTCTGGTCAAGTTTGTGTTTATATGCATCCTGCTTTTCATTAAGGCAGTGTTTGTTAATCAAGAAATAGACATAAAAAAGTGAGATATAACAAATATTCCGAATAAAAGTATTTTTTATTATGTTTGTTAAATTTATTTAAAAATAAAACATCTGACTTGAACTTTCTAAATAAATTTATCTCTTTTCCTCATTTGGATAAATTATCTATTGTATATATCTTACTGATAAATTATCTTAATATAATTTTATTTTACTCATTTTAACAAACATAATAAAAAAGATTCCTTAAACCCATTCAGAGATAAATCTTTTTTCTAAAACTGTCAAAGTTTGATCACTTTCACCATACACTTTCATTTTATTCTCATTGAATCATATTTGTGGGATCTCCAATTAAAAGTGTCTACTATGATTAATTTATGGACTTTAGTCCCATTTTCTTTGACGATTCAATAATCAATTCTTATTCAATCATTTTATTAAAGAATTTATCAAATTCTTTTTAAATCTAATAAAATTCAAGGATATTACACTTTGAGATAATAATTCTAATAAAATTGTGTTTGATCCTAATGTGTCCTTTTTTTTTTTTTTATTTATATTAGAATTTTGCTTTTGCAATCTAAGCTTGGTCATCACATAAAAGAAATAATAGGTATATATGTCTACTAATTAAAGTTGTATCAACCAAATTTTTTTTAGTAATTAGACTTTATACAAATAAGATCAAGAGCAATAAATTTATCTTCATAGTAGATCTAAATAAAATTATTTGCTTTATAAACTTCCAAACAATTACACCACCATCTAATGTAAATACATAACCACTCCTAAATTTAGTTTCATTTGAGTTAAAAATCTAATTTGCATCATTACACCCTAAACCCTTCTAACACACTTAAAATCTACAAAAATAAATTTCATACTTTATTATTCCTTTTAAATATTTAAATATTATTTTTAGTGCAAACCAATTATTAGTACTAGAATCGCTAGTATATCTACTTAATTTGTTTACAATATATGCTGTATCAAGTCAAGTATAATTTGATAATACATTCAGAGTCAATAATTTTAATATATCTATGTTTTTTTTTTTTTAAATGTAGGAAACATAATAGGTCCCCGATTAACACATCGTTTTCGGCTAGAATTGTCCCATTCTCTCGAAAACCTACGGTCCGTCACATCTCGAGCTGAGCTAGTTAGATAGGTGAGTCGCGGGTCAAAATTTGGGTTTTGGCTCCACAAATATAAGTAGAATATCTATGTTGTGAAATGACATTTTCAACATTTTTATACAAGTTAAAATTTGGATCATAAGTAACTAAAACATAATTTATCTTTAATAAAGTTTCAACATAACGTGACTAGGGTTATATATGTCGACGTTCAAAATTAGCCGACCGTGATTTGTAGACTTGCAAAGAAAAAATAAGCCAAAATGCAAAAAGGAGAAACAGGGTAGAACATACATGAGAAGTTTTTATGTGGTTCGGTTAGAACGATACCTATTCTACAACTGTTTTCTGGTTATTCCGTCAGAGTAACAGTATATTATTCTTGTTGTTCTCTTTTATATAATAGTTTTCGACCCCTATTTATAGTGTGAGGTGTTTACAATTTACATAAAATTCATAAATGGGAGGATAAAGTTACGAGGGACAAAATGTCTTTATCAATTGCATAAAATTGAGAGTGGACTCTGTATTACCAAGGATTTGGTTTACTTTTAATAAAATATGTGGGTCCCTACCTCTGGTTGTTCCATGGCTTTGTTGTTATGCGAGCTGGAGAATTAGACTAGTGAACTTGAAAACATTTGTTGAGAGCTCGCTTGGTTAGGCCAGCGAGTTGGAAGTGTCGCTTGGTTTCGCGGTTTGAGCTCGAATCTCAGTGATGTGTGATCTTGTTCTAATGAGCTCTGCCTTGGGCCGATTGGGCTGGCCTGCTAGGTCGAATTCAGCCCATAAGAATTAGTGCAGGAAATATCCATAACAGGTTAATATAACACTTTCAGTTCTAAACAATTTAGTTCCTAAAATTATGTTTGCTTGATCTAAATTTGTCATGTCAGCATTATTGGACAAAAAATTCTTTATTTGATATTAACATTATAATCAAAATAAGAGTATCATCTACATACAAATAAAGAAGTATATTGTTATTATCAAACTTTGATATAGGCACATTTATCTACGCCATTAATAGAAAACCCATTAGAAATAGTAATATTATCAAATTTTTGTGTGTTGTGTTTGAGTATTTGTTTAAAACCATAAAAGGATTTTATGAGTTTACACATTTTATTTTTTGACTAGGAATGACAAATCCTTCAATTGATTATAAATTTTTTTCGTATAAATCTCTATTTAAAAAGACCGGTTTACATCAATTTGGTGACTTTTTATCCTATAAATAGAAACAATAACTACTTGACATCCTTATTGATGTTATATAAGTAATTAGAAAGAGAGAGTATCAAAGAAATCTATACTTTCTTTTTGATTAAACCCTTAGCAACCAATCTACTTTAAAATTTATCTATGGTTCCATTTCGCCTTTCATTTTTTTTCGTAAAAATCTATTTGCAACTTTTATAATTAGACTAAATCGGTTAAAACCCATGTTAGATAAAGATTTAATAATTTTAAACATAGAACCTATTCACATCAAGATATTTATTTTCTTGTAACTTTAAAGTAGGGCAAATTTTATTTTGACATCATTCGGGGTCATTTTTAGAGACATGTTTTAATAATTTAGTTTTTTTGGAATCTTTATAATTTATTTTCAAAATAATCCCTTTCATTAGGTCAAAAATATATTTATCTTACAAACTATTATTAAAAAAACCATAAAAACCTAAAATAAAAAGTGTCTATCAAACTAAACGAAACTATAAAAGGTCTGTATATATATAATTTACCCTTCAAAGTATGACTTAAAATTTTCAACCATTCCATCAGATTTGACATCATTTGGGATATTCGAATCGTCTCAATCTTGTCTCCCATAAAATTAATATAACGTAACTATATATGTGATTATTATTATTATTATTATTATTATAACATGATATAAAACTGAACAAAGCCTTCAAACTTCTCATTATTATTAATTAATCAAAATCTGGAAAAAGAATTAATATAGCTATGTGGACACGTACTCAGTATAAGTAATGAACACGATGTTACATTACATTAATATTAATTAATTAATTAATTGGGTCAGGCAACGACTTCATCTTTCCCACAAGCCCTGTATTTTAGCTCTGCCATGTTGCCATCTAAACGCACAATGTCGCAGCACTCTCTTGAGTTAGCCTGCAGCATTAGAAAAGGCCAAGAAAGTTAAATATATATTTATATATATGACACCTCTTCTTGCATATATAAAAGCAATTTTGTTTTTGGTATATATAGAGAATACCAAAAATATTAACATATTAAGAGGCATATTAAGAAGGTTTGAACTCATAATCTTACGGTTATCGTGAAAAATGGAAGTTTTTCGGATTACATAAAAATTATTTAATTTGACTATTTCATCAAGTGTATTAAGCGTTATCAATTGGTTATCTAGAAATTGTCCCGGTGGGTTAAAAATTTAATTAGGTGTCTAAATTAATTAATTAAATTTCTATATATACAAACAAATATGCAAGGGAGCACACCACCACAATCAATACATGTCTACTCTATTGCACAACAACTACTGAGGTACGTCACCAAATCAATTATGTTCTTAAGAGTTTCCCTCTTCAATGGGAAAAAATAAATACTCCATCCCATGACCAAGTAAGTATATGGTTCCAGCAGCAGTGAATTTGGTTGGTAGTCAGCAGGAACGTACGTAGTTGCGGCAGTGAATTTGGGTTTTGTGTTTTAGTTTCACAATGAATTTAGATATATTTTTTTGAGTTTTGTGTAGTTCCCTTCATTATAATTTGGGTTCTTAGAAGTGAATTAATCTAATCAATGATGATAATATGAAAAATTAGTAATGATACTGTCAATGTCTTGAATGATTAATTCTTAGGTTGTGGGCAAAATAAATTTCACTAACTAACCAATTCAATTATGAAAGAGAGATAGTATAGTTGACACTAACTAACCTCAAGCTTTGCGGGCGACGAGAAGACGCGAATTTTGGAGATGTGGTCGGCCGAGTGGCCGCCGGTAACCGGACAAGCGGGCAACCCCCGGGACCCAGCCCGGCCATAGATGGAGAGAATCTGGTTGCCGGCCACTTTGTCAATGGAGTGAAAGAAGAAGACATGGGGAGCTTGGCAGGGATCGGTGGAGAGAAGGCGGGTGTTGAAGACGTAGAGGGGCGGTGGCACGTCCTTCACCCACGGCATGAACGTCTCGAGCGGCTTCTGCAGAATGCTCTTGGGGTAAACAGACTCGTAGATGTGGGCGGAGTAGCCCCACGAAACCGAGATGGACCAGTTGCTCTTCCTCTCGTAGCAGATGGTCTGCTGTAGTAGCCGGGACTGGTCGAGTTTCGCCGCCTTGAAGAGGTGGTTGACGGATTGGTGGCGGTCCAAGAAGGGGAAGAACGGCGATACTTTCTCTGGGTGGTGGAGGGAGATGAGTGGAGCTTGAGGGTGCGCTGATAGGAGACCTGATATGTCCTCGTGGAGATCAATCTGCATCAAAATTAAACCATCAAGAACTAGCTTAGAGAGAGAGAGAGAGAGAGATGCAAATTATATATGATCGAGTCATGCTTATTCATTCATGCATGGATCGATAATAATGAACACCACCTGATGAATGCCCTTTTGAGCAGTGAGGTAAACGCCAAGATCAGCCAGGCAAGACTGCCACATTTGATCCGCCGCATATATCATCGGATACCTCTTTATGCAATCGTCCAATCTCGGCACAACCGCCGCCGCCAATGGGTAGCTGAAGGCCACCCCGGCGCCCCCAAAACCCATATCGAAAGAGTGAATCACATTCGGCAAAATGCTCTCGGAATGGCCCCCGATGTAAACATACTCGTTGTGATCATGTTTGGACAGAACCTCCACCATGTTTTCCAGGAAAAAAATGGAGTCGTCGTCCCCCATCACGATCCATCTCACGCCTTCGTCTCCCTCTCGAAAGGTCTCGAGAAGCCCCCGCGCAATCCTAACCATGGTTGCGTCATGCTTCGTGATCTCCAATATCTTTGAATTGTCCTCGGAGACCCGGAACGGAGGCGACGATGACGGCCACGGGAGGAGATCCTCCGGCGGCGTCACGTCAAGGTAGAGGTATCCCCTCGTCACGTTGGGCTGCCACCAGGCTTCGATGTAGGGCCGCCGATCCCGCCATCCGTTCACGGAGCCGACGAGACCGAAGACAATGTGGCTGATGTTTGTTCTGGATTCGGACTCGTCTTGATACGAGGAGACCCATATGCGTTGCAAAGGGGATAATAACTCGGACTGGCCGGAATAATTGCTGTGACTGACGAGGAAGAGGGAGATGAGGAAGAAGCCGACGCCGGCAATGACCAGTGCTCTGCATAGACTCCCGGCGAATGTGTCCGACGACAATTCGAATCTTTGGTGGTTTGTGACGCCCGACTTGATAGACGAGAGAGGAGGAGGCATCCCGGAGTATTGCAAACCGATTCAAACCAGAAAAAACGATTACTTCCAATTTCAGATTCGCTGATTAATTAATGTGAAACGTTGCCTTTCCAATCTTCCTCTGTCCTACGTTTACATTTGTTGTTGCCTGAGTCAATACAATGTTATTTTTTTTTCTTTATTTACTTATTGTAATTGTACTATTTTAATTTATTTACTTATAATATGTTACTACTATGACATGCAATGGTACTATATATATATATATATATCGAAATTGATATGTTGTCCCTGTGAGGCAACTTTATGTTACCCGATGCAGACCCCACCCCCACCCTCACCCCAACACTCCTTCCTTGCTGCACACATCGCCCCACGTCCCCCCTTGCACCCCACCCCGAGTCCCCCCCCAGCCCATGAGGCCTGCGTCAGGCAACTTTATGTTGCCTATGTCTCCAAATACCCTTCTAAATCAATTTATATATCGATTCATTTATAGGTACATGTAAAAAAAATGTCTATTTATTATCTCATTAATTAATTAGAATTCAAAAAATATATTTATATCTAGTTCTGATTAAAATAATAATATTTTTAAAAATTTACTCACCACAATATATAGTACCAATTTCAAAATATTTACTTGAATAGTATTGAGAATGCTGCGCAAATTAGCTAGGGTGATAGCTCGTGATATGGGGCATCAGATCCAATATGTTGTTTGGACCTATTTGTCGACTGTTCAGTTCAGGTCGTCTTTGCAGAGTCATGCCTTTCGTCATATCTAGAGACTTCTGAGAGTTTAACTCCTTCCACAATGGTTGGTGTGATAATGTATTTTCAGGCCTAGTGCCTATGATCGTTGAGCTTTATTCTCATGTTGTCTTGCTTTTCTAGGTCTGTGTTTTTTTCAATTATGCTTTTATGAGTAATTCAGAGGAGTTGTTTTTTGTTGTTTGGCTGTTTTAAACGCATATCTTTTGACTTTTGTATATATTTTATTTTTTCCTCTTTTATCTTTTGGTTTGGTCTACTGGGTGATTGTTGCTTTGATCCCCTCCTGATTTTTTTGTGATCCGGGGTATGCCTTAGCCTTGTTTGTAATCGCTTAGGCATTTTTTGTTTTTAATATTATTCCTACTTAAAAAAAAAAAAAAAAAAAGATAGCGTGTCATATGGGGCGAGGCATGCACGCTTTTGGGAAGAGGCTTTTAGTGTATAAAGACTCTTGGGAAAAACATTCATAAGCCAATATGTGCCAAGCAAGAAGACAAAGTTAAAGAACTTACTAGCGTCCTTCTCTTTTATGCCCTATCTCCATATGTGTTGTCCACCAAAATGAGGCACCCACAATCGTCCATGATGGGAGCCCACTAGTCATGGGCAGTTTTCCAAGATCGACCATGCTTCCCATTTGAGGGCCATTAGTGGTCCCAAGATTTTAACTGTGAATCACAGGCGTTGGAGGACTGTTTCTAATGTAGATGGGTTACCCTGAGGTCGAGCCTAGCCTGATAACTCAAGAGGCTAAGCTTGGGTTAACAAGAAGTAAGGTTAAGCCTAACCTAATGGTTGGCAAGCCCAAGTTTGGCTCGAGAGGTCGAGCCTACCCTAAGGTTCGCATTGTTGAGTTCGGCCTAATAGTTTATAGGGCCAAGCTTGGCCCGACAAATCATGGGGCTATCCTAACCCGATGGTTCACAAGCTGTGTATAGCTTAATGAAGCCAAACTAAGTCCAAGATGTCTTAGATGGCATATGGCGTGCTTACATGGTACATTGGCACAACACTCAATATCAAGGGCACACTGTCTCATACTTGGGGAAATTTGTCAAGGCTATCATATTTTAAAGAAGTTTTAGCTACTAGCTTATTTATGAAGTGTCAAATATGTTTCTTCTCAGTTCTCAGTAGAGATAAGCTTAAGGGCATATTTAGATAGATGTGTGAACCTCGTGTTGTATTCTTCAACACTTACATTTGAGTTTCTGTTGTAACTCAGACTAGCGAGCTCATTCCTCTCTAAAAGTATCTAGAACATACTTGAGTAAAAGCTACTCAATAAAAATATTTCACTAAGGGTGTGTTTGATTGTAAGGATAGAATTTGAGTGGAAAGAAATTGAATTTCAGGGAATTGAATTGTAAGAAAATGAATTCTTGAACATTAGAAATTTAAGCTGTTTGATTGGTATAATTTTTTACCTAGAAAATAATATTTTTTTTCATCTTTTGGTATTTAATTGGTAATATTTTCTATAGAATTTAGTCATTTTCTTGGCATTTATTTTTCATAGAAAATGTATTACATTTTTCATGAAATTCAATGGTAAAAATAAAATACATTATTATTCTGATTTTATACACGATTCTAAATCATTTTCTCAAAAAAATGAAGTCATAAAATTAATTTTTTTATAATTCTCTGTTTATTAATTTATACATGATTTATAATTCTCTTTTTATTAATTTATACATTGATTTATAATTCTCTATTTATGATTGGTATAACATAATTTATACATGATTTATAATTCTCTTTTTATTAATTTATGATGAAAAATAGCAAGTAAAATAAAAATAAACCCACCCCAAACCCTAACCCACTCTCTCACCCCCAAACCCACTCTCTCACCCTCTCTGTCTCCCTTTCGCCACCGCTGTTGCTTGGCATTTCTGAAGGTGCAGAAGATCAGCCATGTCCGGCTCTAAGACGCTGACGGCGAGTCGTTGTTAGCGTGCCCAACAACCAGATCCTCGCCATTGGCTCCTCCAACCCCACCGTCGCCATCTGGGTTAGCCGCAACGTTGCCGCCTATTACCTCGACACGCTCATCTCTACCGTTACCGTCGGCGACAAGGTCCTCACTACTGCCAACACTGTCGCACCACTGTCACTGTGAGTCTCCTTCTCTCTTGCTCTTTCTCTCTCTCGCTCCGTCACTGTAAAGACGCCACTCTGACGTCGGAGATGGCTACGAAGTCCGAGTTGGGGCTCGACTTTGGCTGTAACAACCCACCTTCTCAGGACGTGTTATGCCTTAGGAAATTTGGTCTTATTTTTTTTTTTCTAAGTTACATTATTTCCGAAATTTCTTAAGACTATTTACACACTAGAAATAAATATAATTTTATAAAGCGGAAGTTGAATCGAACTTGCTCATGACATTACATAATAGCTGAACATGACTTTTATTACAAAATTGATACATCAGTTACTGGAAATAAATTAAAATATACATAATTCTTGAACTATTAATATTTCAACATATCATGGTACATTTACTCGTTTCTTGACGTTTCGCGTCACTACACATCTCCAACCTCTGTATCATCACTGCAAATCCCGACTGGAAAGTTGAATGTTCTAGGGGCGAACCCAAGTTGGATGATGAATCATCTAAGTAAGGGCATATAATGCTATGTCATGTGTGTATGCAATGTCTTACCTCGTAGGTGTCAATTGCACCCTCATGCTACCTACCATTTTAGCGGCCACCTCTATCGAAGTCGGGGTGTATGGGTGCATCCTTGGTAAGGCAGGGGTGCCAGTTCGTACTCCCTACGGCCTTATATGCGTGTGATCAATGACATCAACGTGTATTTATGCATTTCATAGTCATGTCATGGATGCAATCTACGTGATGGCTACATTTCATAGTATGTCAATATGATGTAAGCATTCTCAAAGATATAATCGTACTAAGCTTGAAACGGTACACTTACAGCTAAGTTGCCTTGAAAAATGTGTTAGCCTAAAAAATCGTGCCGAGTGGCTATTTCTTAATCTTCTCGCCCTCAAGGACTCCTAAAACATTAAACTTATTTTTAGAATATCACTTTACTATTTTTTCCATAATTTCTATAATTTCTCTTTATTTCTAAGCCTTATTTCTTCAAAAATTGTATAAAAATTATCTAGACTTTCATAAAATCTAATTTCTCTTTACTAATATTCCTTAAATAATATTTCTAACATTCTGAAATTTTTTGAATTAAATTCCTATTTTTCCTTATTTCCATAATAGAAGAACTATTTAAATAAATGGCTAATTTAACATTTTTCAGAAATATTTTTCACAAAACATGACATAAACAAAATTCCAGTTTTAATAAAATTTTGTACAAAATTTTATTTCTTTTATTTTTATTTTTTCTTTATTTCTTTTCTTTTTTTTTTCTTGCGGGCACGTGGAAGGCACGCGTCTTCTTCCCACTCGCAGGCGCGTGCAGCCACGCGCCCGCTTGGTTCGTCTTCCCTGGTAGCCTTCTCGCCGCCGACGACGATGCTGGGCATCAAAGCTTCAAAATAAGCTTTTCTCCCCTCAATATCGACCTCCCGAACCCAATTATATCCTTAAAATTGAGAAAAAAAAAAAAAAAACAACACGAAATACCTCGATTTAGCGTTTGAAGGCGCGGCTCCGACGAAGTCTCGATTTTTCGGCGATGCTTGGATCTCCTTCTTCACTGCTCTGTTGGCCACCAAAATTACTAGAAAGCTTGCCCACCTCGAGGATCAAAACCCTACTCACGAAAGCTCTCAAACGCTGCCCAAATACCCGATCTTTGAAGTAAAACTCTCGGATGAATAGCTTCACTCGAACATGGCTATTTATAGCCAAAACTCGTCGTAACCCGTCCCATCACGATCGCCACGCGTTCGGGAGGCCACTCCGACGGACACCCCTTCATTAATTGCCCCCCTTCTCCCTGATTTTGCTTGTTGCAGGCGCGATTATGCGCCTGCTCCGATTTTCTGCTAGATTTTGTATTTTTTTATATATATATAAACCGATATATACATATACATATATACATACGTACATATACCTATATATTTATACTTCTTTTCATACATATACATATAACAGTAATGTGCATACTATATAATAAGCATATACTATTTAATTACATACAACTAAAAATGAATTTAAACATCATAAACATTTAAAATTCCAATAATTTCTTTAGGGTCACATACCTTATATTATTAGATAAATTTCACTACATACTCACTAAAATTTTAATAATTTTTCTAGGGCCTAAAATCAAGATTTTTACAGTATCTCAGGGTATTACATTTTCCCCTCCTTACAAAAATTTTGTTCTCGAAATTTGATCATTCCTCACTCATTCTAACTATAGGGTTTTCAAATAAGTATGGAAAATTGAGCTTCATGTCTTCTTTTCATTCCCAAGTTATCTCTTTGCTCATTAGGTTTCTTCACAAAACTTGTACAAGAGGAATTGACTTGCTTCTCAGGACCTGATCCCTATGATCCAAAATTCTGACTGGTTTCTCAACGTACGAGAGATTTTCTTGAATTTCGATAGCTTCAGCTGGCATTACATGGTAGGGATCTGGCTCATACTTACGAAGTTGCGATACATGAAACACGTCGTGGAGGTTTGATAAGGCCAGGGGTAGAGCAAGTCGATAAGCGACTGGTCCAATTCTTTCCACTATATCATATGATCCTATATACCGGGGGCTTAACTTGCCTTTTTTCTTGTTGCTTCTAGTCACCATTCTTAGTGAAGATATCTTTAGGTATACCTTGTCGCTTACTTGGAACTCCAATTTCCTTCTTCTTGTATCTGCGTAGGATTTTCGGCGATTCTGAGCTTCCTTAATTCTTTCTTGAATGATCTTTATCTTTTCTGTCGTTTCCTGAACTATCTCGGGTCCCAAGATTTGACATTCACCTACCTCAATCCAACATATCGGGGATCTACATTTTCGTCCGTACAGGGTTTCATAGGGGGCCATTCCAATGTTGTTGTGGTAACTGTTATTGTAAGCGAACTCTACCAATGGCAAATGCTCTTCCCAGCTACCTGGAAAGTCAATAGCACAGGCACGCAACATATCTTCTAAGGTTTGAATGGTCCTTTCTGATTGACCATCGGTCTGAGGATGATAGGTTGTACTTAGCCTAAGCTGAGTACCTAAACTCTCTTGTAGACTTCCCCAAAACCTAGAAGTGAACCTTGGGTCGCGGTCTGATACAATGCGTACAGGCACTCCATGCAATCTGACAATCTCATTCACATACTGTTGGGCTAATTTGCTGATCGGTTGGCTTACTTTTATGACCAAGAAATGAGCAGACTTAGAAAATCTGTCGACTATCACCTAGATAACATCATTTCTTTTAGGGCTTCTTGGCAATCCAGTCACGAAATCCATCGTAATGTGCTCCCATTTCCACTCTGGGATTTCCAATGGTTGCAGAGTCCCACCGAGTTTTTGGTGCTCAATCTTAATTCTCTGGCACGTGTCACATTGACCAACGTACCTTGTCACACTTTTTTTCATTCCGGGCCACTAATATACAGCCTTCAAGTCTTGGTACATCTTGGTGGCATCAGGGTGTATCGAGTACTTGGATCGGTGGGCTTCTCTCAAAATTATCTGTCGCAATTCCCTCACACGAGGTACATATATCCTACCTTGAAAACGAATGATGTTTTCTCTTACCTCAAATTCTGGTCTCTTTACTCGCCCATGCTCGTCAACCCACATTTTTATTCGAGAGTCTTCTGAGTAGGTTTGTCGTATCTGATCCATTAATTCTGGTTGCAGCGTGAGGCTGGTTGCGTAGGTAGAGTTTCCTCGGGAAACTACTTCTATCGTCATCAAGCTAAAAGCTTCAACTAGCTTTCACTCTGCCACCATCATTCTGGCCACACAGGTGGTTTCTTTCCTGCTTAGGGCATCTGCTACAACATTAGCTTTATCGGGATGGTATTAAATAGTGCAGTCATAATCTTTTAGCAGCTCCATCCATCTCTGTTGCCTCATATTTAATTCTTTCTGTGAGAAGACGTATTGTAGACTCTTGTGATCAGTAAAAATTTTGAACTTCTCGCCATACAAATAATGTCTCCAAATCTTCAAGGCAAACACTACCACAGCCAAATCCAAATCTTGAGTCGGGTAGTTTCGCTCGTGGTTCTTGAGCTGTCGGGATCCATAGGCGATGACCCTATCGTGCTGCATTAACACACACCCCAAACTGTTTCTCGAGGCGTTAGTGCAAACCATAAATCCTCCTGATCCATTTGGCATAGCTAGTACTGGAGCGGTTGTCAGCTTATCCTTAAGTGTCTGAAAACTTTCTTCACACTGTTCACTCTAGTCAAACTTCACCCCCTTCTGAGTTAACTTGGTGAGGGGTGTTGCAATCTTGAAAAACCCTTCCACGAACTTTCTATAATACCCGGCCAATCCCAAGAAGCTTTTAACTTCAGTAACCAACCGAGGTTGCCGGCCAATCCCAAGAAGCTTTTAACTTCAGTAACCAACCGAGGTTGCTTCCAATTTGTTACAACTGCTATTTTGGCCGGGTTGACCGATATTCCTTCGGTCGATATAACATGCCCTAAAAATGTCACCTAGTATAGCCAAAATTCACATTTTGAGAATTTGGCATACAACTTATGTTCTTGCAACGTTTGCAATATTACCCTTAAATGTGACTCGTGCTCTTCTTTCGAGGGAGAGTATATCAGTATATTGTCTATAAATACGATCACGAACTTATCTAAAAATGGCCTAAAGACTCGATTCATAGTGTCCATAAAAGCTGTTGGGGCATTGGTCAGTCCGAACGGCATCACTAGAAATTAGTAGTGCCTGTATCGAGAACGAAAAGCTGTCTTGGACACATCTTCTGCCTTGATCCTCAATTGGTAATATCCTGATCTCAAGTCAATTTTTGAGAAGACCTTGGCTCCTTGTAACTGGTCAAACAGCTCCTCTATTCTGGGGAGTGGGGACTTATTCTTGACTGTTGTCTTGTTTAGCTGTCGATAGTCTATACACATCCTCAGACTCCCGTCCTTTTTCTTGACAAAGAGTACTGGTGCACCCCATGGCGACATACTTGGTCTGATGAACCCCTTGTCCAACAACTCTTGAAGTTGGGTTTTTAATTCTCTTAATTTTGCAGGGGCCATTTTATACGGGGGTATTGAAACCGGACCTGCCCCTGACACGATTTCTATTGAAAACTCGATCTCTCGCTGGGGTGGCAATCCAAGCAATTCTTCGGGAAACACATCCCCGAACTCTCTAACGATTCGCACTTCTTCGACTTTTAACGGCTCCTCGCTTTTTCCTTGGACACAAGTCAAGTATCCCTATGCTCCTTAACGTAATAGTTTCTCAGCCTTTAGAGCCGAGATCCACTTCCAATCACTTGCCCTATTTTGCCCTCAAAACTTGACGTTTGAGTCTCCGCTCTTGAGATAGACTGTTTTAGCTTTACAGTCCAATGTAGCGTTGTATTTGGTTAGGAAGTCCATTCCTAAAATCACATCAAAATCTTGAAATTCCAAAACGATTAGATCCACCAGGAACTCAACTTTTCCTATCTGAATCTTCCTATTTTTGTATCCTGAAGAAGTTTCTAGAGATTTCTCCATTGGGGTTGCCACAATCATATGACAATTCAAGTTTTTTGGTTTTTCTCCTAGTATCTTCACAAATGCATGTGAAATGAATGAATGACTTGCTCCTGAATCTATCGAAACATGCATGGTAATAGCAGATAAGAACATGGTACCTTCAATTAGTTGAACATATATTGAATGTGACGCTTGTAACACATATAGTTGAGAGGTTTAATGATTTGTTACTAGTTTTCAATTGTGTATTTGGTCCTTTAACTGGAAGCAACAAAGTTGTCTTATACACTGGTGTTGGGGATTTGCCACTGAGCGGAACCATCTAGAGTAAAAAATGGGTATGCTCTTTGTGTGGTCTATGTGCAATGGTGTATGGAGGTAGATGCTTGTTGATAGGATACATTGTCTTTCAGCGTGGGTTGAACATCTTATATGATCGCAGTTGGTTGTGGTTGGAAAACCCTTAACTTATGCATGATCAAAAAAGAGTTTTCGATGTCAGAAAAAGTTTTGATGTGTCATCTCAATTACACCATATTGGATCTAACATAGTTAACTAGTCCTATGAGTTTAATCAACCCAAAGCGCTCACTCAATTGAGATGTTAGTCAATGAACGAATTATAATGCAGGGTAATTGAAAGCCTTAATAGGTTCAACATAAGTATAGACTTCAGTGCCATTAATTAGGATCGTCTTGAGTCCTACCTAGAGGATACTCATGATCTTTCAGAATGCTTTGGAGAGATAAAGATATCCTCTTAGTATATCAAAGCATTCGATCAACTTTAAGAAGTTGACGTGTTTTAACTGCTACATGGATGTGAACCTAAAAAGTCATACACATATTTTAGGTTCACACGCATATTGAATAATATATTGGATTAGTGGATCACTATTATTAATGTGTTCTTCGTCATTGTAACACTCCATTTTTTCCAAGCGTGCATTGACCTGGGATATATATGACATTTTTTTTTTCACATACTCTTAACATAATCATTCTCCAACAATCTCATTTCATCTTCTTAGCATATTAAACTTAATAATCAATAAGCTAAGACAAACAATATCATTGTAAGTGCAGAAGTAAGATCAAAACCTCAAATGATATATAACCGAAATTCCTTTATTCATAATATAGAAATTGTACCATTGTTTGACATGACATCTTTCAAAATAAAATACATAGAGATTAATCCCTTAGCAACACAACTAAACACCTCAAACATAATCAAAATATATGCTAAATATCTCAAATGTAATCAACGGCTACATCTCGATAATCTCCTTTCCCTTGACACATCTACTTTCACCTGAAACATTTAAATATTTCAGAGACATAGTCCAAATTAAATGATGAATCATCTAAGTAAGTGTAACAGCTCGCATCGAGCGATAGGAAGGACCAGATCAACTTACCCTGATGGGCTTACGCAAACTTCTTAGGGGTCACCCATCCTTGAGCTACCCTAGCTCAAACACGCTTAACTCGAGAGTTCTGTATCTACATTTAATCCAAAAGGTATCCAGTTGGTGTTGTTTCATTCCTTACTATCCTCGATATATATACTAGATTCTCTAGAGTCACTTCTTAAATTTGACCATGGGCTCTCGAGGTATTACATTCTTCCTTTCTTGAGCACATGGTGTCTTTGCCATGCGACCTTACAATTAGTCCCAAATATTCTTCCATTTGGGGGATGCCATCTTAAAAGCCTGCTAGGAGTCGCTTCTTGTTCGGGCCCTCGTGCCCCTGCGCCACTCCCCGCCCTCATCGGATCGCCTTCTCCAAGGGTCGATTCTGATACCACCTATAACATCCAACATCGAGCGATAGAAAGGAGCAGATCAACTTACCCTGATAGGTCTATGCGAACTTCTCAGGGGTCACCCATCCTTGAGCTACCTTAGCTCAAGTACGCTTAACCCAAGAGTTTTTTATCCACATTCAGGCCAAAAGTTATCCAGCTGGTGTTGTTCATTCCTTACTATCCTCGATATACATACTAGCTTCTTTAGAGTCCCTTCTCAGACCTGACCTTGGGCTCTCGGGGTATTATAGTGAGGGTTCTAAACATTTCCATGAATATATGCAAGATCATGAATAAAACGACAAATCTCGACATGTCCCAGCCCAAGAGAATCCTATACAGCGCTTAACCCATATCTAGGGAAAAGAACAATCTCTCTAAAGGCAACACAACCACATTGATGCATTGGCAAAACACAATGCTAGCTTAAGAGGGGCAACATTAATGCATCTCTCCGACATGTCGAGAATAATCATTACCACTTCCGCCACATGAGGGTCAACATCAACGTAGGAATCTAGCTTCCTATTGGCTCACCACAATCACGTCAAAGATTACGTTCTCACTCAAAAGCATCCCCAAAACACAACTCATTTCCACACACATGCCAATACCATAACCACAACATGTAATGATGCATTACATAAAATGACATTTCAATGCACTTATTCCAATGCACATATAAGAAAATATTTTGGATGAACCATTTACTTGAAATCAACCCATCACAGGTCAAACCATTTGAAATCAACCATTAACATGCCCAAACCATTTGCATGAAACCAAATCAAGTATTTCGATAAGAATACTCACATGAAACCAACTAAAAATAATTTGCTTGAAAACAAACCAGATATAGGGTTGAACCACTCACAATAAGCCAAATTTTTATGTAGGAACACTCACAATATAACCAATCTTTGGTTAGGAACTTTCACCATGAAGGTTTACCTCTAGAAGTTACTGTTTACAACAAGCGGGTTTAAGTTTCTGTAGAAAACACAAGTTTCGATAAATCAAACCTTCAATATTTTTACATAGAATTGAAAGGCATTAAATGGGGAGTAAATATGGAAAATATTAGGGCAAAGGTGGCCCACGCGCATTCACACGTAACCCTTTCCTGGCGCGTGTATTACACGCGTTGCCATTATATGTCATACAACTCTGCATTCTTTTGATTTTTCGGCCATAATTCTCTAGTTTTAACTTTGATTCGACCCTCGTTTGAACCTACAGGTCTCTCTTTCCCCCCTCTACATGAATATTACAAAAATTGAACTTACCTCATTATTTTTCTAACTGTTTGGCGCAAAATCCGGGGAAGACTCAAAACTTCAGCGATGCCTGTTTTCCTTTGCTTCTTCTTTGATTCCTTTCTCTTTTTTGTTTTTCAAAATTTCATCTCCTCTCTCAAGAATAAGATCGTCACCTTAGAAACTCTCAATCCTCAAACATACTTGGAATGTTTTGTGAACAACCCCATGGCCAATTTTATAGATTTTTCGGGTTCGCCACATGTCCCTAGACTTGATTTAAATAAGCTTTGGACTCTAAAGTGATCCAAAGTTGAAATTGAATGTTGTTTGAAATCCAACATGATTCAAAACTATATTGAAATGAGTTTTGAAATCCAAAGTGATTCAAAGCTATATTGGAATCAATTTTGAAATCCAAATGATTTATTACGCTAATACCCCAAGCTTATTCCAAATGCCATTTTGGCCTTTAATTATTTCAAATCCTCAAGTTTAGATATTTTTACCACTTGAGCCCCTAAATCCCATGCTTCTCAATTAGCACAACAAATTTGAAAAAAAATCATATTCAACCTCTTTTCAACTAGAATTAAAAAGTATACTTAGACCTGAATACATGTTTTGATTGTAAACTCCTTTTTTGTTTCATCCCGAAACCTCTTAAGGGTTGTTCCTTATGCAAAATATAAACCTTCTCAAAGTTTCGTTGACTTCCCAGAAATCCTTTACCATCATTCGATCTTTCAGGCTATAACTTAGCTGTATCGTAAACTGTCTTCCCTGATTTCTTTCGATGCCATAAATCTCATTTTGAGATGCCCATCAATATCTTATTTCCTTTTTTTCTCAAATATCTAAACCCTAGGGCATTCCATGTAGTTGATTCGGTCACTCCCAACTTTGACAAATTACATCTTAAGCCCAAAACTTCTAAAAATTTCCCTTCTACCCCAAGACAAATTACACTTGAGTCGTTTTAGAAATTCACGGGTATTACAGTCATTAAGGAGTTAATGATGTTGGATGTTGTTAAGAGTTAACAAAAAGATCAACACAATTGGGAGACCATTAAGAGTTAACAAGGACTTTGGTTCCATTAAGAAATAATGAAAAAACTATTAAGAGTTAATAACAAGGTCTAGATGTAATAAATCGAGAGTAACAGTTGCGGCACAAACGGTCTACAATTGCTTGTAGACAATCAACAATTTTGTTTAACAAAACGATCGACAGATTCCCACAAACGATCAACAATTTTGAGAGGGGATTAATCTCGTGTGCTTTTGTCTTTTGTCATTTTTCGACAATAGAGCATTAAATGCTCTACTGCCTTTTAATTATGCCTTTTACAAGCATTTAATATATGAGGGAATTAATTAAGAGAGACAAAAAGAGAGATTCAAAAAATGAGAAGAGAGGCATGGCACGAGCAACAAACCATTCACAGAAATGTGCCTTGAAAGCAATCGGTTGCTTTACTCTCTCTTCTACTATCTTTTTTTTCCTTTTCCTCCAATTCTGGTTTGGTTTCATCTTCTTGCTTCGTGAAGCAGAGCCTCCTTCCTTGTGCCCCTTTTATTTTTTAGTTAATCCAAGATTGTAAGATAATTGCTTGTATTCTGAAAGAACCATAAACAACCTTCATTCATCTTCATTGAGACGGTCCTAGCACGGGTCCAACAAAGAGTTCCAACGTAGCTCAGGTGTGAACAGACTAGATCCCCTACACTTGAGGAGGTGGATTGATCACCCAAAGTTTGTAGGAACTGGAGCAGTTTGTGGCACTTTGAATGAGCTGAAAGCTATGAGTTTTGGACGTATTGGACAACTAACTTCAAATTCATCCATTTGAGGTATACCATCTAAATTCCCTATGAATAGATATTCATATATATATATATATATATATGGATGTTTGATTCTGAATTTTGCAAGGCTTTGTTTACACATGTAATATCCCGCATCGAGTGATAGGAAGGACCAGAACAACTTACGCTGATGGGCTTCGTGAACTTCTCAGGGGGTTACCCATCCTTGAGTTTCCCCAGCTCAAATACGTTTAACCTCAGAATTCTTTACTTACATTCAGCCCAAAAGATATCCAGCTAACGTTGTTTCTTTCCTTACTTATCCTTGATATATACTACTCTTCTTTGGGCTCTTGGGATATTACATTCTCCCCTCCTTGAGTACATGACGTCCTCGTCATGCGACTTTACAACTGGTCTCAGCTCTCCCCCGTCTAGTGTCCCTGGTTCAGTACCCCCAGCCTTGGGCTAGTACACGGTCCCCAGTCCACTAGTTCCAGCCCTTAGCTAGTACACAATCCCAACACACGGTCGGGGTCGGCTCTGATACCACCTATAACATCCCGTATCGAGCGATAGGAAGGAATAGAACAACTTACCCTGATATGCCTACGCGAACTTCTCAGGGGGTCACTCATTCTTGAACTTCCCTAGCTCAAGCACACTTAACTCCGGAGTTCTTTACCTATATTCAGCCCAAAAATTATTCAGGTGGTGTTCTTTCTTTACTTACTTATTCTCGATATATATTATCTTTTTCTGAACTCTAGGGGGATTACAACACAAGTTCATGAAGATTGGGAAAAAGTGGAAATAGCTAAAAGATTCAAAAAATAGGCAATCTTTCATTACATTATAAAGTTGACTTTGAATGCCAAATTGTAACAAACGAAATCAAACTGGGCCAAGCCTAGTACTGGGCATTGCAAATATGAGGTCGTGATGAATTAGTAGGATTCGAGTCAACGAAAATTAGGCTAATAGATTAGGAATTATTCTAGCACGAAATTAGTTGAAATACTTGATGTATTGGTTGAATAAATTATTTTAAACCCAAGTCAAATTCGAACAGGTTCAAGTTTCAATGAATCCACAGATGAGTCTCAAAATAGATATAACCAAGAAGACAATGATATAACCGAATTTTAGTACAACGGCCAGGAAAAAAAATTATCAATCGTGAAAGATTATTAAAAAAAGAAAAAAACTTAATCAAGACGTGACAAATAACTCGAGTAAGCCACTTTAAGCTAACATTTCAAGCAAATGATTGCAAAGTTGGATCAAACCATCTTATGACCCCCCCCATAGACAGTAGGGAAGAAAACACATTGGTACTTTTTGGAATAAATTTTTAGCCCTAAGTGAGTTAAGATATTGAAGCTAAAAATCTAAAAGAAGGGGTGGTTACACATGCAATTTACAAAAAACAAATGGCAAAATTAAAAATTTAAATGGCATGAGTGTGGAAACAATGAAATATATATAAATGTTGCAACTCAATTGGTAAATAATATTGCACAACTTGAATCTTCTAATTAGGTTAAAAGGGAAACTACATACATCCATTTTTATTAAATTTGGTTGTCTTGGTGTACGCATTATTCCTTGTTTTGTGTGTTGGAATGCACCTTGTATTTTAAACTTGACTTGGTGTGTATCCCAAGCTTTAAAATATTTCTTCTTCTTTTTTTCTATATTTTTCTAATTTTAATTTTTTCAACTTTATTTTTCCCCAACACACCAAAAAATTATTCTTCAAGAAGTGCTTGAGGTTAAAAAAATGAGCGTCTCAAGACTACAATTTATAAAATATAAGTTATTTTTAAGAAATATTAAGATATTGAATAAAGGTGATTGATTATTCTTTTCTTATATTTTCATATATGTTGAATATAAATTTATTTTTTTAATCGTGTCAAACAAACTTGAGGGGAGGTGTTTGAGGGATGGTGCATACCCTTCCTCTCATTTTACTTACGTCATTTACTTACGTCAGACAAATGTTATGTTGTCCCGACACAGACAACATAACATTCTCGATATTGAACATACTCAAATATGTATCGTGATTTATGATAATCACATATCATATTTATTATTTATATTGCAATTTTTGTCATTATGATGAGAAAAATTGAAATGAATAACATTAAAATGGAATCATAATTTCTACTGTGATGATTGTTGCTATTACTAACCGAGTGATTATTTTATTATTATATTTGGTAAGTTAGAATTTGGATAAAATAGAATTAAAAAATAAATTTATTTAAAAAAATAACCTTGTTCTAAAAATAATATACATTATTTTATTTTTTAACTGTCAAAAATTTGGGTGAATAAAATATTATTTTTATTTTTGACTGTTAATAAAAATTAAAAGATTTTAAATAATTACTTATTTGATAATATTTGACAGCTAGTTGTATTTTAATTTTTAATTTTTTAAATAAAATTTAACTTTTATATTGATAAAATTATTTATAAATTTATTATAATAGTAGAGATCACCCGCGTTCAAATTTTTCTCAACAATTAATTTTGTATAATTATTTATAATTTTTTAAATAAAATAAAATAAAAGACATTACTTTAATGAAAAATAACACTAAATGATGTATTCACTTAATTAATTCTTATTAGATTTGGATTTAAAAAGTTAACCTAGAATCTTTTATTTATTTTTTCGTTTTGGAAATTAAAGAGTCACTAGACACAATTAGGGAGCGATTGGTACAGAAGAAATTTTTAGATTCTTGAAAATGTTAGGTTAGAAATTTATATCTTCACATTTGGTAAAAAAATTTTAAAAAAAATCTCGAGAAAATAATATTTTCAAAATTTATTTTTAATCAACTTTTCCCGCAAAAAGATTTTCAAAGGGGTTGAAAATCTTAAATTCCCATAGACTTGGAAAAGTTTTTAACAAATAAAAAGTTTAAAACACCTACTACCCTCTTAGAATTTTGTAGCCTTTTTACCATTATCTTTGCCATAATTTTCTTCTTACAAACATATATATTATGTATATATAATATATATAATGAGTAAAAAAATGACGTTTTTTTTACTTCTTAAATGGTTATGGGTCCCAATATTTTATATATTAGAAGGAATTTATTATTTTTAAACAAAAAATTAAATAAGGGTAATTTTAGAAAAAAAACATGAATTCCTAAGAATATTGCATTTAAACCAAATATTAGAATGTAAGATTTTCATAAAAGAATATCCAATATTCCTGAGAATATTTAAATCTAACCAAATATAGAATTGTATAAATTTTGAAAATAAAAAATTTCTAAAAATATTCTAAAAAATTATTAATTTCAAGAATTTAAAAACTTCTCCAGTACCAAACTTCCCGTTAGAAGTCGATAACAAATCCCCCATCACTAAAAAGTGTGTCCTTCCAAACTTTCATCATGTTGAAAAGTGATTTTTTTTTTTTAATTATAGTACAATGTAAATTTGAAAATTATAATTAAATTTCATAATAAAATATAACTCCTACGATATAATAATACAAATCAACAAAATGTAGGATGAAAATTTTTAAAAGAAATTTACATCCAACAATACTTTATCATAATACCTAAAGGGTGTTCTGGATACACTTAATCGTGAAAAGTAATTTTAGTTCTTTAAAATTATTTTACAAGAGTATAAAATTAGAAAATTTGTTAAATAATGAAAAAAAAAATCCAAACATGGTTTTTCAAAATTGTGATGAATTACGTTTTTTGTAAGAAAGAATATATTAACATAAAAAATCGTAAAGCGTCGACAACTTACGTTAGGGTGGGATTAACGATATTATATTAGATAAGAGTAAAATAGATAAGTGTGATTTATGAATTTTTTTTAAATTTTTTATATGTTTATAGTAAGATGTAATCTTAAAATCTCTAAAATCTCTAATTTCAATATCAAAAGTAGAACATTTAATCAAAAAAGAATTATGAAAATATTGGATTCCGCTTTCTTAAACGAATTGTCAACGAGCACTGGTAGATGAAAACAGCATAAGAAGATTCATGTGTTGTAACTAAATATTTTTTTATACTTTTCAATAACTATATAAAAGTTATTGAAAAGTATACTAAATTTTGGAAGAGAGAAATGATGACTTATCCCTAATGTTTTTTTTAACGAGTTTTCGCTCTCTAATTAATCGACTCAATACTAATTTTTGGACTTTCCATACCATTATATAACACACATAATTAAATACTAACATAAAACTAAGTTCAAAAACTTTAATTGAATCATACCAATCTAATCAGCTTCTTTTGTACAACTCAAAATTTCAATTAGTAATCGCTCATTTACGTTATATATATATATAAACATTCACATCCCTTCACTTGTCTAATTAGGTCTTTGAATACCGAAGCTAATTCTAATGGTCATTTTCACGCGTCAAAGGCGTCCTTTTCCTGCTTCCCGTGCCAACACGTAGTCCGTTGAATAGCACATAGATACATTGTGAATTTTAAAATTTGTTTGAATAACTCTTCATCAAATTTATAAATTGAAACTTCTACGAAATCTAATCTTATGTTATTGGATATATAAGGATGAGATTTGAAATTTTAGTCCCAATAAAGTAATTGCCTATAGATATTTAAGACCCAATTTGGTAGTGGCCTATAGTTTTTTGCTGCCACTGCATGTTTAGTAGCGTTACTTATTAAGACGGATGCTATTTAAGCTTCTTTTTTCAAAAACATAAAATAAAAAGGTAAACTTGGATTGTGAAAGGATATCATGTGTGTCATCCAAATCTCCTCACTTACTTGCTTTACACTCATGAAATTAGGCATAATATTGAGGGCAAATAGTAAAACAAATCTAAATATTTTCGCAAATTTATAAATTTATTCGAATGTTTCAATTTTAACAATTTATAAAAAAAAAAAAAAAAAAGAAGTTGAGATGAAACCGAGAGAAGGGTACTATTTGAAACAATTCTGAAATCTGAAAGATCGATTATTAGATGAAAATGTTTATAAAGAAGCAGATATTAAAATGATAGCGAAGTATCTATCGGTATTTTACTCTCAAAAAACAAAAACAAATTAACAGAAGTGTTGTATCAAAATAGTTAAAAGAAAATGAGTATAATTGTTAAAACTAACCAACCAACTTGTTGGTTAGTAGATGTAGTTGAGTAGTTGTTATTAGCATAAAATTGTTATTACCATATAGCAATTAGTAGGTAGGCCTTAATATAAATATGTAGTGTGGATTTACATATATTTTTGGGGGAATAATAATATTTCTTCTTCTAGTCGTTATGTATTCTTTTCTTATGAAATTTCTCATGGTATCAGAGCAGAGATCCGACGCCTTGATTCTGCTTCCTCTTTGGTTATCACAAGCACAAGAAGATCTTTAAATTTGATTTCTTCTCTATTGCTATTGAAGTTGTGCGTTATTCTGCAAAGATGACTGATAACACAGAAAGGCACGAAAGAGTTATTGACAATCGAACCAATGCTCCGGCGATCAGTGATGCGTTGTATCTGCACAGTGCAGATCATCCAGGTGTTCAGCTAGTATCTTTCCCTCTAAATAACACAAATTATAGATCGTGGTCTAGGGTAATGCAAATAGCTCTAGGTGCCAAACATAAACTTGGATTCATCGATGGACGAGTTCAAGCTCCAGATGAAGATGCAGAAATGTTCGAAGCCTAGAAGAGGTGCGATTATTTGGTACAATCTTGGATTTTAAATGCTATTTCGAAGGATATGGTTGAATCTTTCTTGTATGCTACAACTGCGAAGGAGCTCTGGGATGAGATAGCCGATAGATTTGGAGAAAGCAACGGTCCGTTGTTATCAACTCCAGAGACATATTTCTTCTTTTTCACAAGATAATCTGTCTGTTTTGGCCTATTATACAAAGCTCAAGAAGTTGTGGGATGAGCTAGCGATTCTGGATCCATTGCCGTTATGCATGTGTGGAGCAGCACATGCTATGGAAAATTTACTCAATCAAAGTAAGTTGATGCAATTTTTAATGGGACTTCATGATGGATATGACCAAGTTCGAAGCCAGATTCTCTTACTTGATCCACTACCTAGTGTTAATAAGGCCTATTTAATGGTCTTACGGGTGGAGTCACAGAGGCATGTTGCCTCCTCTTTTATTGAAGAAGGTGATGGTTCTGCCTTACTTGCTAGAAATGTTGCTCATATTACTAATAATCAACCAAAGTGGGATCAAAAGAGAGGGACAATGACTAAGAAACATTGTGTGTACTGTAAATGAGATGGACACACCAATTAGGAGCGGTGTTTTAAACTCATTGGTTATCCGAAGTGGTATAAGATCAACAAAGACAAGAAGGCGAATCACAGTGTAAATGCAGCTCAGGTGACTGCTAAACAAAAGGTTACACCCATTGATAATGGTGAGGAAGTTGAATCAGGAGCAAATCTGGTCAATTCTTTCCTCAGGCTTCTCAAAAATAACAACTTGTCTATGGTGCCTAACAACACTCTCGAATGCATTGGTAACATTGTTTTTGGTAGTTTTTTTTCTTTTGGTTTTGCAATTAACGATTCTTGGATCTTGGATAGTGGTGCCAGTGATCACATGTGCTGTCACAAATACTTGTTTGATTCCTTACACACCTTAGAACGTTCTGTCACAATCTCTTTGCCTAATGGAACCACTGCTTCAGTTAATCAAGCTAGTAACATTAGTATAAACTCGAACTTGTTCTTCCGTGATGTTTTATACATCCCTACCTTTCAATTTAACCTGTTGTCAATTAGCAAACTGTTGATTGATAACAACTTACTTGTCCTATTGTTACCTCTTGGTTGTCTTGTCCAGGACCTGAAGACCTGTAAGGTTGTGGCAGTTGGGCAGTTAGAAGGAAGGCTGTATAAGCTGCCAAGATCTAGTTTCCTCAAAGATAAGATTTCTACTTTTGTTTCCCATGTTCAACATTGTTGTCCTTCACTTGTTGATGTCCTTGTTCCTACTAGTTGTTCACCTAATTATAAGAGGAATTTTTTGCACAAGTCTGTTGTATCTACTGCATTTCATACACATGTCGATTATAATATATGGCATGCTAGATTATGACATACTTTATCGGCTAAGATGTCTCATATTCATAGTCTTGAGCATCTGGAGCTTACACAACAACCATGTATTGTTTGTCCTCTTGCTAAACAACCAAGACAATTTTTGTCGAATAGCGTTAGCCGTACAAAAAAAACCTTTTGCTCTTATCCATGTGGATGTATGGGGACTTTATTCCACTGTGTCTATAAGTGGGGCTCGATATTTCCTTACTGCTGTGGATGATTTTTCCCAAGCTACTTGGACTTTTATGATGCAACATAAGTCTCAAACCACTTATGTTCTAATTTGTTTTCTTACCTTGGTTCAAACGCAATTTCAGTCCCAAGTTCAAATAATCCGAACTGATAATGGTAGTGAATTCGTTAACCATGCCTGTAACTAATTGTTTGAAAACGCTGGTATAATTCATTAGTGTACATGTGCTTACACGTCACAACAAAATGGAGTGGTTGAGCGTAAGTATCGACATCTTCTTGACACTACACGGGCACTCTTGCATCAGTCTCATATTCCTAAGAATTTCTGGTCATAATGTATACTTACAGCTACACATATTATTAATCGTCTACCTTCAGTTGTCTTGAATTGGAAAACCCCATATCAGTTGCGATATGATAAAACCCCAAACTATTCTCACATGTGTATTTGGATGCCTTTGTTTTGCTACTAATACCAAACCAAGAAAAGATAAATTTGAACCACGAGCCATTCCATCCTTGTTCATTGGCTATTCTACGCAGCAAAAAGGATATAGGTTGTATAATCTCCAAATAAAGACCATATTTACTAATCGAGATGTTCAATTTTTTGAAGCAGTATTTCCCTTCCACGCAAATCATCCAGACAAAGTTTTTACTCCTTCCATTCCAATTGCCCCTCTCTCACTTGATACAGAATTTAATGTGCCCCATACAACCACTTCCTTACCACCAAGAGCATCACTTTCACCTACATCCTCATTGTCTATCACAACATCTCCTACTAATCTTCCTCATCCATCTTCTCCTCCATTACGACATAGCAATCGTGTTGGTCATAAACCCCCTTGGCTTCAGGATTTTGTATGTTTTGCACAGCATCAAACTGCTCCAACTGCGCCTGCTTCATTCACTTCAGGTATCACCCTCACTTCACCTTATTCCTTTGCATTTTCCACTTCTTATACTTCATTCATTAATAATGTAACACTTGTTTCTGAGCCGTCTACATATGATCACGCTAAATCAGATCCAAATTGGATTGATGTCATGAATAAAGAATTGCAGGCCTTAGAACAAAATCATACCTGGCAACTTACTAGTCTTCCTAAGGGCAAAAAAGTCATAGGCTCTAGGTGGGTTTATAAAATCAAGTACAAGCTTAACGGGACTATAGATCGTTACACGGCTAAGTTAGTGGCCAAGGGTTATCATCAGATTGAGGGCTTGGATTTCAAGGATTGCTTTTCCCTGGTTGCTAAGATGGCCACTATTCACTTTTTTATAGCGATAGCAACGTCTAAATGGTGGTCAATACATCAACTAGACATTAACAATGCCTTCTTACATGGGTTCCTAAATGAAGAAGTTTACATGGTTCTACCCCTTAGTTATTCTAAGGCTTTACCTGGTCAGGTTTGCCTCTTACAACGATCTCTTTATGGCTTTAAATAGGCGTCTCGTCAGTGGAATATTGAATTTTCATCTTTCTTGTTAGTTTGGGCTTCACATAGTTTCCTTATGATCATTGTCTCTTTACACAGTCCACTAAAACATTTTTTTTTTTTTTGGCTCTTTTGGTATATGTGGATGATGTTATTATTACTAGAGATAGTTTGGAGTTAATTTAGCAAGTGAATTAACATCAGCTTGACCATAAATTTACTATTAAAGACCTTGGATTTCTTAAGTATTTTCTTGGCCTTGAAGTGGCTAGATCTTCTATGGGCACGTTTATTTCCCAGCATAAGTTCATTACAGACTTGGTGTCTGAGACAAGTTTGGATGCAGCAAAATCATCTTCTTGTCCTTTACCCAAAGGGTTACATTTGCATCCTGATGAGGGGGTTATCCTGTCTGCTCCAAATGAATATCGTTGTTTGCTCGAAAAACTCTTGTATCTCAATCTAACGAGGCCCGACATTAGCTATGCTGTGCAGCACCTGAGTCAGTTTATGTCCCGTCCACGTCAGCCTTATCTTGATGTTGCCATCCATGTGGTTCGTTACTTAAAATGGACAGCTTCTACTAGTCTATACTACCCAATTTCTAATGCTTTGTCCCTTAGAGCATATTGTGACGCGGATTGGGCATCATGTGTTTCCACTCGTAGATCCCTTACAGGGTATTGTATCTTTCTTGGGGATGCACTAGTGTCCTAAAAAACAAAGAAACAACCTACTGTTTCGCTCTCTTCAGCAGAGGCATAGTATCGAAGTATGGGTACCATTGTTTGTGAGCTTCTTTTCTGCTACAAGACTTCCATATTTCAATATCTGGACCTATTCCTCTTCATTGTGATAATCAAGTTGCCATTCACAACACGAAAAATCCCGTGTTCCATGAGCGGACTAAACACTTGGACATCGATTGTCATATTGTATGTGATCAGTACAAGCGGGGGTTTATTACACCTGTTCATGTGTCTTCTTCGAATCAAATTGCAGATATCCCACTAAACCTCTCAGCTCCGCTCAACATTGGAGTCTTATTTCCAAGTTGGGACTGTTAATTCTCAACTGTCTCCAACTTGCGAGGGTGTGTGTTAAAACTAACCAACCAACTTGGTGGTTAGTAGATGTAGTTGAGTAGTTGTTATTAGCATAAAATTGTTATAACCATATAGCAGTTAGTAGGCAGGCCTTAATATAAACATGCACCGTGGGTGTACATACATTTTTGGGGGAATAATAATACCTCTTCTTCTAGTGGTTTTGTATTATTTTCTTATGAAATTTCTCAATAATTGAGATAAGCAGAAGCTCCACTAAAGAGGGAGAAATTTGTTCTCTATGTGACTAATTAATTAAGCGGACTTTTTATATCCGACCCATGAAGCTATATATATGTATATAGTTTCATTATCCAATTATCTCGTCATCCTTGCATGCCCTTAGTGTCACTTCTGCAACGTCTGTTCCAGCCATGCTTGTAATATCGCAGCATTCACTTCTTTCAACCTGATCAGACAGACAGAGAAAGGGAAGTTTTAAAACTTAGTTTTTACTCATATATATGAAAACATTTGTATAATTAGATCAAATGACAACATACATATAGATGAACGAAAACAAACTTAATTAGCTTACCCCGCTGAGCTTTGTTGCCGATGAGAAGACCTGGACTTTGGTGATATGCGCCGCGGTTTGGTTGCCTTTCCATTGGCAATTTGGCTTACCAGGGGAGGGCGCTCGAGCGTAGGTCGTAAGAGTTAGATTGTCGGAGGTTTTTTCGATGCTGCCGAAGAAGAAGACACTAGGGGTCTCGCATGGCCAGCGGGTGTTGAACATGAACTTGGGGGGCTTGGCATTCCTCGGCCACGGCTCAAACGTTTCGAGGGGCCTCTTCAGCATGGCGCGGGGGTGAATGATCTCGTAAATGTGGACCGAGTAGCCCCAAGAGACCGAAATCGACCATTTCTTCTGCTTGTCGTAGCAGATGGTTTGCTGCAGGAGACGCGACTGGTCGACGTTGCCGGCTTTCATGAGGTGTGTTGTGGATTGGAAGACGTCCATGGAAGGGAAGATAGGGTTTGTGTAATCAAGGTGGTGGAGAGATAGCAAAGGAGACTGTGGATGGGCTGAGAGGAAACCTGATATGTCGCCAACAAGATCAATCTGCATCCACAACGAACGCATTATATGCATATATACATATATATATATATGTACGCTGCAATTAATCTTTAATATTTACTTCATCTTCATATACGAAAGATCTTGTTAATTACCTGATGAACGCCTGGCTCCACAGTAAGAGAAACTCCCAATTCATTGACACAATACTGTACAATTGTGTCGTGTGATCTAACATAGGGATATCTCCTAATGCAACCTTCCAAATCCTTCACCATTGCAGCTGCCAAGGGATAACTCAAGGCGAATCCACCACCGCCAAACGCCTGTTCGAACGAGTACCACAGATTCGAAATAGAAGTTTCAGAGTAGCCACCGATGTAATAGTATTTGGTATGATCATACTTGGACAAAACATGCACCCAATTCTCAGGCATGAAGACTGAGTCATCGAAGCCCATTATGTACCACCTCACCCCCTCGCCGCCCTCTCTGAACGTCTCCCAAATGGCGTGCACCATCCGCACCATGATCGGCGCCACGTGCTTCGACTCGACCTCGAGTTTTCTCGTGTCATCAGAGATCACAAACGGAGGAGAAGTTACCTGTTGATGATGATGTATGTATATATATATATATAAATGATGAAGTTAACTCTCTATCTCTGTATGTCTATCTATCTATCAACTTAACCTCTTCAGTTTAAGATGAGAGAACGGCTAATAATTCAACGTTACCGGCCATGGAAGCAACTCATCGGTGGGAGCCTTGTCTAGAAATAGAAATCCCCGGGTTATGTTGGGGCGCCACCAAGCTTCAATAAAAGGCCGCCTTGGCTTCCATGTTTTCACCGAAGTCACGAGCCCAAACACGAGGTGGTTGATATTCGTGGCGGTGGTAAACTTTTCTCTGATCTCAGAATTGGGTGCCGGCGTCGTCCAAATGCGGTACAACGGCGACAAGATATCCGAAGCCGGGCAGGTGGAATAATGGTTTAGAACAAGCAGATAAACCAAGAAGAGAGCCAATCCTGAAATACCCAGTACTTTGCATAGAGAGTAAACAAAATTATCACCGGAAAATTTGCTGAGTTTTTGTGTGGTAGAATCCAGAGACAGCGCCATGGCGAGAAGAGCGATTAGAAAGAAATGAGATGGGATGCGAATGAAAGCATCAGTTACGAGGAGGAATAAAATGTTACCAAAAAATTATTAGGCTTAATTTTTTTGGTAAATAATATTGCAACTCAATTGGTAAATAATATTGCACAACTTGAATCTTCTAATTAGGTTAAAAGGGAAACTACATACATCCATTTTTATTAAATTTGGTTGTCTTGATGTACGCATTATTCCTTGTTTTGTGTGTTGGAATGCCCCTTGTATTTTAAACTTGACTTGGTGCGTATCCCAAGCTTTAAAATATTTCATTTTTTAATTTTTCTATATTTTTCTAATTTTAATTTTTTCTACTTTATTTTTCCCCGACACACTAAAAAAATTATTGTTCAAGAAGTGTTTGAGGTGAAAAAACGAGGGTCTCAAGGCTACAATTTATAAAATAAAAGTTATTTTTAAGAAATATTAAGATATTGAATTAAAGTGATCGATTATTCTTTTCTTATTTTCATATATGTTGAATACAAATTTATTCTTCTACTCGTGTCAAATAAACTCAAGGGGAGGTGTTTGAGGGGATAGGGTCCATGCCGCCCCTCCCATTTTACTTGCGTGAGGCAAATGTTATGTTACCCGACGTGGGCAACACAACATTCTCAATGTTGAACATATTCAAACATGCATCTTGATTTGTGATAATCACATCATATTTATCATTTATATAGCAATTTTTGTCATTATTGCGATGAGAAAAATTGAAATGAATAACACTAAAATGGAATCATAAGTTCTACTGTGATGATTGTTGCTATTACTAACCGAATGATTATTTTATTTTATTATTATATTTGGTAAGTTAGAATTTGGATAAAATAGAATTAAAAAATAAATTTATTAAAAAAATAACCTTAGTCTAAAAATAATATGCATTATTTTATTTTTTAACTGTCAAAAATTTGGGTGAATAAAATATTATTTTCATTTTTGACTGTTAATAAAAATTAAAAGATTTTAAATAATTACTTATTTGATAATAATATACTGTTGTATTTTAATTTTTAATTTTTAAATAAAATTTAACTCGTATAGTGTAACATCCTGGTAATTTGAGAATAATTAATGATTATTAAGTTAATCAGAATAGTTAATAATTATTAATTTAATTGAGAATAAAAAATATTTTGTAATTTAAAAAGGGAATGGTTAATCATCATTAATTAGTGTAATTAATGTGGTTATTAAATGTTGTAGGATTTAAAGGAAATATTAAATTATTTTGTATTAAAAGAAAGAGGCAATTAATTATTAAAAGTCTTAGGAGTATTTATGGAAATAAAGAAAAATTAAAATAAAATAATTTGGGTGAATTTCTGAAAATTTGGGGTGTAAGTGGAATATGTGAAAAGGGAGGGTCGGGTGCATGTGTAATTAATGGGAATTATGGGCACTGAAATGTGATTTCGGGAAGCGACAGAGAATTACCTTAAGTTTAATATAGTGTGTATATGGGTCGAGGAAGCTGGTTGGCGCGGGTGGGAGCTTGCGATGGTGTCCGTGGGCTGGGCAAGGGATCAAACCGCAGGTGGGCACACGAGGGGGAGGATTTTTGGCCATTCCTTGCCCAAAACGACGTCGTTTTAGGCAAGGCAGTGGCCTAAATTGTGGCAGCTTCTAACTGCCCCTCTCCTACTTCTTTTTTAACTCAATTCTGGCGTGAAATTGGCCGATTTTAACAACAATAGTGAAGGGGGAAAAAATTGGAGAAGATGAAGTCGTGCATAGCCATGGAAATGGAGTGAAAAATTCAAAGAAAAATGGAAGAAATGCAGTTTAATTAAAGTTTAAATATACAGGTATATTAAGTAAATTATGTGAATAAATTTGTATGATTTGAAATTTTATTTAAGGTGTAATTTTATTAATTTTGGTTGAATTTAACTATTTTACAGCGTGTATTAATTTAGCTGTATGTGGGGGTATAAATATTGTAATCAGTTAATTTAAGGCAAACTCTTTACTCCCTTTGTGATTCACATTGGATTTATGAATTCTATGTTCTCCCTCAACCCGATTTACTTATAGAAATTAATTGTGAATGTTATAGTTAATTATTATGCGAATTTTATTAAATTAAGTAGGTGACTTCTGGGGTTTAATTTCTTTAAGTGTTTACAGGGTATTGTATTGCCCCTACTTTCTCGGGAATGATGCCGAACCTAGTTTGGACTAGGTTCTTAATGAGTTAATTGTAGTTGTGGGTACCCTTTGGGGTGAGTTATTCTAACTGGGAGTCTTGGGGTTTTACTTGTGTGAGTCATAGGGTGTGGGATATACAGTTACTGACTATCGATCGTTGGGTCATAACAATTGATGACTGGAAGTATGAGCGTCAATTATTAGCTGTTACGATAGACTATAGACGGGTCGGGCAAGTTGGTGTCACTAGACACCCACTACTGGTGTCATGTGTATCATGATGCGATTGTGGTTCCATATGGGCGTGAATGGTATTAACAAGCGGCGTGAGCTATCATCCAATGAGGTAACGTATTGACTATTTAGTGACACTAGAGCGAATTGTCATCGAGTCAAGGCGGTTGTCAACTGGTTGTTCCTAGTCATAGATTGTTAACCAGTACTTAGTCACTGTTGACTAACTCTGTTATTATGTGACATATTGCGTGACATTACAGTGCACGGGATTGGGCTTACATTCATTATGGGTCATGCTTTGTATGTACGGGAAAGTGTGCTCATTGGCATAACCCAGTTAGCCTGTTAAGTGTCAATTTGGGTACAATAGGCGAGCATGTGCATTTAGAGCATTTTGCCTGTGTGGGTTCTTATATAGGTGTAGCATGACTTGATGCTTGACTTATGGGGGCTTTGTCATCACGTTAATGTTGCAAGAGCCATTGCATTTATTATCTGTTGCATTGCGTGGTTATTGTTTGATTTGGTATATATATGATTGTGGTTTGTGGTATGGAGTTGACTCTCGATAGCTATGAGTATGAGCTGGGCTCTAGATAGCTATGACATGGGGACTCCAATATGTGACTATGACGAGAGCTTCGAGCTCGTGTGGATCGTGTTGTGAGAGCCTCAGGCTCATGGGCTTTATGCCAGCCAGTTCATGGCTGTGGCAGGTTTGTATGCTGGAACTTGAGTGTCAAGATGTGCATTTTCTATGTGGGTCCCAAGGACTGTTATGTGTTTTGTTTTATTTATATGGAGTACTAGTTTTTATGTTGCACGGTATGGCATGACATGTTCATATGCTGCATTGCTCTTGATGCAGGTGTATTCTGGAAAAGGAGTGTATTCCCAGCTTGTTAATGTTATGTAGTGAGGTGTACTCGATTGTGGTTTATTCTGGATTAACTTTGTCTAGCGAGGCATATGTCGAGTATGATTATTTCTTGTTTTGGTCTATTACTTGTTAATAGTGGGATGTGTTCTGGTATGGGAGATATGTGCCTAGCCTTACCTCCATTTTTTTATTATACTTGCTGAGCCTTTGTGGCTCATCTTGTTTTTATCATCATTCCAAATGTAGGAGCTGAAGCAATGGCTAGACTATTTAGCGTGTCAGTTGCAGATAACTGTGTGTACAAGACAATCCCGACTAAGAAGATTCGTGAGGTGCGAGTTGTGATCAAGGGCACGAATAGTGTGGCTTGTTTGGTTTATCTGATTATTATGTTGTAATGTATGATTAAGCCCCTGAGTAGTTTATTTCGTATTTATCTAACTTCCGCTGTTGTGGGGTGATGTATGATTATTAGTGATTTATAATTGAAAATCGAAGAAATTTCCAGATCATCACATATAGTGATAAAAGTATTTATAAATTTATTATAATAGTAGAGATCACCTGCGTTCAAATTTTATCAACAATTAATTTTGTATAATTATTTATAATTTTTTAAATAAAATAAAATAAAAGGCATTACTTTAATGAAAAATAACACTAAATGATGTATTTCCTTAATTAATTCTTATTAGATTTGAATTTAAAAAGTTAACCTAGCATGTTTTATTTATTTTTTTGCTTTGAAAATTAAAGAGTCACTAAACACAATTAGGGAGAGATTGGTACTGGAGAAATTTTTAAATTATTAGAAATGTTATGTTGAAAATCTACATTTTCATATTTGATACAACTTTTTTAAAAAAGAATCTCAAGAAAATAATATTTTCAAAATTTATTTTTAATCAACTTTTCCCACAAAAATATTTTTAGAGGGGTTGAGAATCTTGGATTCCCATAGACTTGGAAAAGTTTTTAACAAATAAAAAGTCTAAAACACTCATTACCTTCTTAGAACTCTATAACCCTTTTACGATTATCTTTGCAATAATTTTCTTCATATAAACATATATATTATGTATATATATTATATATATGTATATATGTGTGTTTATATATACACACACATATATATATAATGTGTAAAAAAATGACATTTTTTGACTTCCTAAAAAGTTATGGGTCCCAATATATTTTATATTGTAACGATCCGTTAATGGGTCTAGGAGATTATTAATATTTTATTTATGGAGATTGAAAAATTTTGCCCTATCAAATTAAATGTTAAGAAATATTATTTTTATTTTTGACTATTAATAAAAATTTAAAATTAAAAGATTTTAAATAATTACTTATTTGATAATATTTGACAATTGTATTTTAATTTTTTATTTTTAAAATAAAATTTAAATTGTATAGTGATAAAAGTATTTATAAATTTATTATAATCGTAGAGATCAGCACATTCAAATTTTATCAACAATTAATTTTGGATAATTATTTATAATTTTTTAAATAAAATAAAATAAAATAGAAGACATTGCTTTAATGAAAAATAACACTAAGGGCCTATTTGATAACACACATTTTTCATAGAAAATGTCTAATCATGTGTAATTATTACACATATTTTCTATGGAAATAATTAAACACCCTTAACTTTTTTATAGAAAAGTTATCTTGGTACAAGCATTTAAAGTTTCTTTCTATAAAATCATTTTCTAAGGGGGTTGGGCGATTTTTACCTAGAATAAATTCTAGGTAATGATTGCCTAGAAAATAAAAAACAACTCCACTCCCTTGGAAAATGAACTCTATGGAAAGAAACTTTAAATGCTTATACCATTGATAACTTTTTCATAGAACAGTTAAGAGTGTTTAATTATTTTTATAGAAATATGTATAATAATTACACATGATTAGATATTTTCTATAAAAAATGTGTGCTATCAAATAGGTATTTATTTAATTAATTCTTATTAGATTTGGATTTAAAAAGTTAGCCTAGCATGTTTTATTTATTTTTTTGCTTTGGAAATTAAAGAGTCATTAGACACAATTAGGGGACAATTGGTACATGAGAAGTTTTTAGATTCCTCTCATATTTGGTACAACCTTTTTAAAAAAAATTCTTAGAAAATAATATTTTTAAAATTTATTTTTAATCAACTTTCCCACAAAAAGATTTTTAGAGAATTGTGAATCTTGGATTCCCATACATTTAGAAAAGTTTTTAACAAATAAAAAGTTTAAAACACCAATTACCCTCTTAGAATCCTATATCCCTTTTACGATTATCTTTGCCATAACTTTCTTTTTACAAACATATATATTATATATGTGTGTGTATATACACACACATATCTACATAATGTGTAAAAACATGACTTTTTTTGACTTCCTAAAAGGTTGTGGATCCCAATATTTTATATATTAGAGAGAATTTATCATTTTTAAACAAAAAATCAAATAAGGGTAATTTTGAAAAAAAAAAATTGATTTTCAGAAATGTTGCATTTAAACCAAATATAAAAATATAAGATTCTCAAAAAAGAATGCCCATCATTTCTAAAAATGTTTAAATCTAACAAAATATAGAATTACATAAATCATGAAAATAAAAAATTTCTCAAAATATTCTAAAAAATCATGAATTCTATAAATCTAAAAATTTCTCTCATACCAAACGCTCCTCCTTAGTGGTTGATAACAAATCCCCATCTCTAAGAAAGTGTGTCCTTCCAAACTTCCATCATGTTGAAGAGAGGATTTTTTTTTTAATTAAGAGTACAATGTAAATTTGAAAAATATAATTAAATTTAAGAATAAAATATAACTCCTACGATATAATAATACAAATCAATTACAAACAAAATGTTGAAAGAAAAATTTTAAAAGAAATTTATGTCCAACGAAACTCGAGCCTAATATCGAAAGGGGTGTTTTGGATACACTTAATCGTGAAAAGTAATTTTAGTTCTTCAAAAATTATTTACAAAAATATAAAACTAGAAATTTTGTTAAATAATGAAAAAAAAAATGAAACATGGTTTTTCAAAACTGTGATGAATTATTTTTTCTATAAGAAAGAGTATATTAACAGAAAAAACTGCAAAGTGTCAACAACTTATGCTAGGGCGAGATCAACAATATCATATGTGATTTATGATTTTTTTTAAATTTTTTATATATTTATAGTATGATGTAATCTTAAAATCTCAATTTTTAAGATCTTTGTCTCGTTATTAGACCAAAATTTTATTGTTTGATATAATCTATTGTTCAATACCAAAAATAGAACATCTAATCAAAAAAGAGTTATGGAAATATTAGATTCCGTTTTCTTAAAAAAAAATTGCTAGTAAGCACTAATAGATGGAAACAACATAAAAGGATTCACGTGTTTTAATTAAGGATCATGCTATTTGTACAGAAGGCCACTTACAGGTGGTTTATAGGTAAGTTGAAAAGACAACTTTGTCCCCCTCTCTTTTATCTCAATGACTATTTTACCCTTTTCTATCCTCTCTCTCCCCTCTTCTCTCATCTCCTTTCATTTCAGCACTGCCTATCGCAGCTTGCCTCGCCTGGTCAATGCCCATCGCTTACCTCTCGCCTAGTCGACTGTCGCCTTGAGAGGCAAGGCAGCCAAACGAGGATGTAGCCGGCGGCGGCGGTCGGTCAGGCGAGAGGCGAAGCATTGACCAGGCAAGGCAATGGCGGGCGACGAGCTACGAGTGCGAGTCAGTGGCAGCGAGACAGAGGCAGCAGCGAGATGAAGGCTGCGAGAGGCAGTCCTGAAGGGGAAAATGGAGAAAGAGAGAGAGAGAGAGAGAAAGATGAGAGGATAGAAGAGAAGAGAATATCATTCTGTAAACTAACCTGTAAAACTATTTTTGTACAAATAACATTATTCTTTAATTAAATATTCTCTTTTACTTTCTGATAACTATATGGAAATTATCGACAAGACAAATAATTATGCTTTTTTATATATATAAAAAAGAAATTTTGAAAGAGAGAAATGACGACTGACCCCTAATGTTTCTTTAATGAGTTCTCGCTCTCTAATTAATCGACACAATACTAATTTTTAGACTTCCCTATTCTCATACCATTTTATAACACTAAATTCAAAAACTTTAATTGAATCATACTTGGACCGTATTGATCTATTGGGCCGCGAGGTCCACAACTTGCTACCAAGCCCTGCCTCTTAACTAGAATTCAACCCAAGAAACTTGGATGGTCTTTTCATATAAGCTAAGATCCTTGCGCCAATAACAGATCTTATCAACTTCGAGTAACTCGTGCCCTGGTCATCATTAGCTCATAATCTTCATCGAATCCGAGATCCTCGAAGATGATTCCTATCACTACTGCGCATGCATTTCAACTCTCTATCCTCTCATGATGGCCAGCGACACGCAAAGCGCCTTCATCTCTATATAAATTATAGCCTGATCACAAGTCAAGATACATTCTTTCCAAACCTTACCCATATTTTGCTATTTTGAACTTTCACTGAGTTGAATGTTGGAGTGCTTACAGGTGCCTGCCACCCTCGTCGGACTACGGCATCCCACCGCCATTACAGCCAATCTTGCCAACTTCGTTGGGCCGGAAGGAACAAAACCAATTCAATTAACTTATTTTGTACACCTCAAAATTTCAATTAGTAATAGCTCATTTACACCCCCCCCCCCCCCCCCAAAAAAAAAAAAAAAAAAAAAAAAAAAATCCTAAACATTCATATCCCTTCACTTGTCTAATTAGGTCTTTGAATACCGAAGCTAATTCTAATCGTCATTTTCACGCGTCAAAGGCCTCCTTTTCCTGCTTTACTTGCCAAACACGTAGTCCGTTGTATAGCACATAGTTATTTAAAATCTTATATAGCACATAGATTGTGAATTTTAAAATTTGTATGAATAACTCTTCATCAAATTTATAAATTAAATCTTCTACGAAATCTAATCTTATGTATGTTGGATAGGGATTATCAGAATTGAAAATTTAGTCCCGATAATTAAAGTAATTGCCTATAAATATTTAAGACCCAATTTGGTAGTGGCCTATAGTTTTTTGCTGCCACTGCATGTTTAGTAGCGTTACTTATTAGGAGGGATGCTATTTAAGCTTCTTCTTTTTTTTTTTTAAATAAATTAAAAAGGTAAACTTGGATTGTGAAAGGATATCATGTGTGTCATCCAAATCTTCTCACTTACTTGCTTTACACTCATGAAATTAGGCATAATATTGAGGGTAAATAGTAAAAAAAATCTAAATATTTTCAAAAAATTTATAAATTTATTTGAATGTTCCAATTTTGACAATTTATAAAAAAAAATAAGAAGAAGTTGAGATGAAACCGAGAGAAGGGTACTATTTGAAACAATTCTGAAATCTGAGAGATCGATTATTAGATGAAAATGTTTACAAAGAAGCAGATATTAAACTGATAGCAAAGTATCTATCGGTATTTTACTCCCAAAAAACAAAAACAAATTAACAGAAATGTTGTACCAAAACAGTTAAAAGAAAATGAGTATAATTGAGATAAGCAGAAGCTCAACTAAAGAGGGAGAAATTTGTTCTCTATGTGACTAATTAATTAAGCGGACTTTTGATATCCGACCCATGAAGCTATATATATATATATAGTTTCATTATCCAATTATCTCGTCATCCTTGCATGCCCTTAGTGTCACTTCTGCAACGTCTGTTCCAGCCATGCTTGTAATGTCGCAGCATTCACTTCTTTCAACCTGATCAGACAGACAGAGAAAGGGAAGTTTTAAAACTTAGTTATTACTCATATATATATGAAAACATTTGTATAATTAGATCGAATGACAACACATATATAGATGAACGAAAACAAATTAACTTAGCTTACCCCGCTGAGCTTTGTTGCCGATGAGAAGACCTGGACTTTGGTGATATGCGCCGCGGTTTGGTTGCCTTTCCATCGGCAATTTGGCTTACCAGGGGAGGGCGCTCGAGCATAGGTCGTAAGAATTTGATTGTCGGAGGTTTTTTCGATGCTGCCGAAGAAGAAGACACTAGGGGTCTCGCATGGCCAGCGGGTGTTGAACATGAACTTGGGGGGCTTGGCATTCCTCGCCCACGGATCAAACGTTTCGAGGGGCCTCTTCAGCATGGCGCGGGGGTGAATGATCTCGTAAATGTGGACCGAGTAGCCCCAAGAGACCGAAATCGACCATTTCTTCTGCTTGTCGTAGCAGATGGTTTGCTGCAGGAGACGCGACTGGTCGACGTTGCCGGCTTTCATGAGGTGTGTTGTGGATTGGAAGACGTCCATGGAAGGGAAGATAGGGTTTGTGTAATCAAGGTGGTGGAGAGATAGCAAAGGTGACTGTGGATGGGCTGAGAGGAAACCTGATATGTCGCCAACAAGATCAATCTGCATCCACAACGAACGCATTATATGCATATATATATATATATATGTACGCTGCAATTAATCTTTAATATTTACTTCATTCTTCATATACGAAAGATCTTGTTAATTACCTGATGAACGCCTGGCTCCACAGTAAGAGAAACTCCCAATTCATTGACACAATACTGTACAATTGTGTCGTGTGATCTAACATAGGGATATCTCCTAATGCAACCTTCCAAATCCTTCACCATTGCAGCTGCCAAGGGATAACTCAAGGCGAATCCACCACCGCCAAACGCCTGTTCGAACGAGTACCACAGATTCGAAATAGCAGTTTCAGAGTAGCCACCGATGTAATAGTATTTGGTATGATCATACTTGGACAAAACATGCACCCAATTCTCAGGCATGAAGACTGAGTCATCGAAGCCCATTATGTACCACCTCACCCCCTCACCGCCCTCTCGGAACGTCTCCCAAATGGCGTGCACCATCCGCACCATGATCGGCGCCACGTGCTTCGACTCGACCTCGAGTTTTCTCGTGTCATCAGAGATCACAAACGGAGGAGAAGTTACCTGTTGATGATGATGTATATATATATATATATATATAAATGATGATGTTAACTCTCTATCTCTGTATGTCTATCTATCTATCAACTTAACCTCTTCAGTTTAAGATGAGAGAATGGCTAATAATTCAACGTTACCGGCCATGGAAGCAACTCATCGGTGGGAGCCTTGTCTAGAAATAGAAATCCCCGGGTTATGTTGGGGCGCCACCATGCTTCGATAAAAGGCCGCCTTGGCTTCCATGTTTTCACCGAAGTCACGAGCCCAAACACGAGGTGGTTAATATTCGTGGCGGTGGCAAACTTTTCTCTGACCTCAGAATTAGGTGCCGGCGTCGTCCAAATGCGATACAACGGCGACAAGATATCCGAAGCCGGGCAGGTGGAATAATGGTTTAGAACAAGCAGATAAACCAAGAAGAAAGCCAATCCTGAAATACCCAGTACTTTGCATAGAGAGTAAACAAAATTATCACCGGAAAATTTGCTGAGTTTTTGTGTGGTAGAATTCAGAGACAGCCCCATGGCGAGAAGAGCGATTAGAAAGAAATGAGATGGGATGGGAATGAAAGCATCAGTTACGAGGAGTAAAGGTTTGAACTGACGAGCAGATTCATGTGGGGTAGTAACGAAGAATTCATTAAGGAGATTGAACCAGAAGAGAAGCCGAGTTTTTGATAAAAACTGAAATGATAATACGTACTACGTACGATCAGAGATCATGTGATGAAGCTTTGGTTTTCAAGGTTACCTAACACGAGTGCGTGCATGGCTTTATAGTCTGGGTTGCTTCCTTCGGGTTTGCTGATCCATGTGACTGAGATTTGCTTCTCCTTTCATTTTGTTTTATTTATGTATATATAATTCCATGGTCAAAGGTCAAGCTATTGTTTTTATATTTGTAGCGTACAGAGCTGTCCCACTCTAATCTTTTAGCCAAATAAATAAAGCCCATTGTAACTAATATTATATAGAAACAAATATGGGTTTCTTTTCCTATTGGTCTTATATATATAGCTGGTGCATTAATTAAAGCCGTTAAATCCAGTGGGGCTGGCTATACGGGGGATGCACCATGCATGTGTTGAGAATGTGAGAAACCTAATCTTATTGTACATAGAAAATGTGAGGGGAGAGGAGCGGGTCACATGCATGGGTACGCTTATAAAGGGAGAGAAAAGGAGAGGCTTAGCGCGCGCATACACACACACACACAGATAGATATATATATATATAAGGAAAATACTATTGGTACTATATGGATTTCTATGAATTATATAATATAATTGAAATATTTAAAATATCTCTCATCAAAAGTAATAAAGTGAGGTGGTGAGACGTCGTGAGACGATGAGACGCATTACTAAAATACCCCTCACCTAAAGCGGTGAGGCTGCCCAAAACACTGAGGCACGCCGTGAGACGATGAAACACATGACTAAAATATCCCTCACCTAAAACGGTGAGGCAACCCAAAACATTGAAGCAAGGCGGTGAGGTGCGAGGAGTATTTTTGTTATTTTATAATAAATTGTGTAGTCCATGGTGTAGCCTATAAAATACCTATAGCATGGTACTATTTATAAATACATACATATATATAAAAGATCCATATGTTATTCATAAGAGATCCAGCTCATCAAACGTTATATATTACTTACAATTAAATTACCCAATTGCAATTATGTATAATATATAGGTCATTTGTACAAATGAAATTAATATGTAGCTAGGGGTGCGGATTACGTACCCAATTGGTTGTCTAAGGAGGGAAAATTGGCTTTTAGGTTTAGTTTAATATAATGTGAAAGTGCATATGTGTGTATTATTTTCAGAATAAATTACACTCATCATTCCTAAGGTTTAATAATATAATTATAATAGTTTAAAAAATTATACAAAGAGTTTCTCCATCGGAAACATCAAAATAGAATGACTATTTTTTTTATCTTCATAATTAATTCTCTCTCTCCTATTTTCCCTCTTTTTCCTTCTCTTCTCTCTTTTATTTTTCACTTATCCTTATCAAGTTTGGTAAAAAGAAACATCACCAGTAGCTCAAGCAATCGAAACTCCGACCATCGTTTTTGGATGATGTTTGGTTTAAAACATCTTTGAAATATTGAAGAACCCAAGCTCCATACGTTATTTGATTCGAAGAACCTAGCTAGGTACGTACATGGGTTTTTAATTAAACCAAGTGTTTGAACTTTGCGAGGAAGATTAGAAGAAAGAGATACGATGAGGGAAAAGAATAAACTATCATCATTAGAGAAAATGCAATGTCGTCTCTCTATTGTTGAAAATAGAGAGAAAATGGAGAGAGATTGAAAGTTGAGGGTATATTTTTATATTTTTTTTGTATTGGCTAATTAATAATTTTTCAAACTAGAGAAAAGGTCCTTATAGTCATGCCAAACCTCCATAGTGTGATTAGTGAATTTTATGCAAGTAAATAAGGATAATCAATTCTTTTAGACAAACTCACATATAATTAATTAATATATATATATATGTATCTAATGAATTTACTCAATACACACTTAGAAGATAGTTATTACCATTTTTTTCTGAATACACACTTAAAAAAGAAATAGTGTGAAAGAAGATCATGAAGCAAGGTAATTCTTAATGGTTTAATTACTGTCACTTTACCTGTCCATAATTTGATCTAGTTCTGAATTCAAAAAGACAACCATTTTTGTAACATGACTAGCTAGCTAGCTTAATTCTTCTCGTGCCCAAATTAACAAATTTCTATTTCGGTTCAAGGTATATGGTTATATATGCATGTGTCACATTATAAAAAATAATTAATTAAGGAGGTCGTGTGCGTGTAAGTATTCATATTTCAAGATGTAATTAACAATGGACTGGAAATCTAGAAAACTATTAATTTCTTAAAAAAGGGGTTAATTTTATGTTTATAGAAAACACTACTTCGAAGTCCAAACGTAGCTAGGATGAATTAATCCACTGCGTGACTTTAGTTTTTGAAAATGGTAATAAATGTAATGTGGGTACGTACGCAGTCAATTGTTAGGTTAATCTGCCAAATTATAATTATGTTATGGGACCAAATTACAAAATTCTATTTCGGCTATAGGTTCAAGGTATATGGTTATGCATGTGTGTCACGTCATAAAACATAAGGAGGTCGTGTGCTTGTATTAAGTATTCGTATTTCAAAATGTAACAATATAGACAGACTGGAAATCTAGAAAATTATTAATTTCTTAAAAAATGGGTTTTATGTTTATAGAAAACATTACTCCAAAGTCCAAATGTAGGATGAACTCCACTGCATGACGTTACTTGTTGAAAATGGTAATAAATGTAGTGTGGGTACATAGTCAATTGTTAGGTTAATTATCTGCCAAATTATAATTATGTTATGTGCCTAAATAGACGGCGGCCGCGGGGGGGGCTATTCTTAAGGGATGTTTTGCTCAACTTCTATATTTTTACTTTAAAAGTTTATAGTTTAAAAAATTTTAAGTTAAAATTTACTAAATCTCTATAAAGTTTATAATTTGAGCCACTTAAATTTCGTTGTAATTTTTTTTTTAGAATCTTTTTTTATACCATTTTTCAACTAAAAAATACTACATTTATATGTTAAAAAATAACTAGACTCAATTAATATTAAACAATTACGCACTATTTTATTTTTGCAAATTAATTAAAAATGAAAATACCAAACTTACCCTTAAATGAAGAAAAGTGGCGCCAATTAAGGATTTGAGAGGGAAAAAGTAGTAAAATATGACTAATAAACCTAATTAGTCTTTAAACTAAGCAAAATTTTAATTTATATATCCAAAGAATGTTGAGAATTATCTTTGTAATTGATATGTATATATTTACTTTCCTTTCTAGACAGAAGTCAAATTTCACTAATTGTGGATCACGTTTTCTTAGCATTAGAATCAGGAAGGATTGATTATATTTTTCTGTATATAAGCTATATGCTCTGTAAATAAAACATATTTCCAGTCATCCTTTGATATACTCTCCAAAACATCTGTTGCCTTTTTATTGAGTTGGTATCAGAGCGTAATTGATCTTCCACTCAATCTCTTCAAAAATGGTGGAAGAAAGCAAACACCAATATTAGGAGAAATTCATTCCAAAGCCTCAAACTCTAGTAGCAATTTCAGTGCCGATTCATCCAGCCCATATTTCATTCATCATTCTGACTATCCTAGCCACATGCTCGCACCAATCAAATTGTATGGAGCCAACTATCAATCATGGAGCATGTCCATGGTCAGTGTCGTACCTGAGTTTTTGGGGTCCTGAGGCGAAATGTAAAAAATGGGCCCCCAAATGTAGCCGCTGAAAGTTGAAGCAAATCTGAAAGAGTGAATCTAATGAGCCAATCGGCAATCGAGAGGCAGCGAGCCACCAGTAACAGCGAGCAATGGAGCAAGAGGCAGCGAGCCACCGGCCGACCACAACCCACAAGGGCAAGCGACCGAGCAGAGAAGCGAGCCACTGGCCACGAGGGCGAGGCGAGCCAGTGAGGATGAGCGACTGCCGACCGAACAGCTAGAGGCGAGAGAGCGAGGGTGAGAGCGAGAGGGTGAGGGCAAGGTCGAGGGCAAAGGGCGACTGCTCAGCAAGAGGAGAGAGAGGCAGCGAGCGACCGGCGACGGAGCAGTAGCGAGAAGCGAGAGGTTGCGAGGGCGAGGCGCGACAGAGCGAGAGAGGTGGGGCTAGGGCAGCGAGTGAAAAAGAGGGAGGGAGAAACTTTGCAGACATGAAGAGGGTGGACGGCTGGGTTGGGCTGGGAAATGGGCCCTTACAAATGGAAATATTTTTTATTTATAGGCCCCTAAGCAATGAAGTTTCCATGACATTTCCATGGGCCCTGAGGCAGCTGCCTCATGGGCCTCGTGGAAGGTCCGGCCCTGTCCATGGTTCATGCCCTTACTGCCAAAAACAAGATTGGTTTTATCAATGGGTCAATCCAGCCACCTTCAGAAATGGAACAACCGACAGAGTATTCCTTGTGAAGTCAATGCAATAGCATGGTTTTATCATGGCTTACTCACTCAATGGAACCCGATCTTGCTCAGAAGGTCATTCATGCCAAAAACAGCACATCAGGTATGGGAGGATTTTAGAGATCAAATTTCACCAAAAAAAATGCACCAGCAGTATATCAAATCCAAAAGTCATTGGCTTCTCTATCACAAGGCACAATGACAGTTTCTGCATATTTTACTAAACTCAAAGGTCTTTGGGATGAGTTGGAGACATATCGGCCTTTCCTTACCTACAACCAAATGAAAGCACATAATAAACAAAAGGAAGAGGACCAACTGATGCAATTTCTTATGGGACTCAATGACACATTTAACGTTGTTTGTACAAATATTCTCACGATGTCACCTCTTCCTAATGTTTGTCAGGCATATTCCCTTGTGATTCAAGAGGAAACTCAAAGACAAATGATGTTAGAATCAGCCGAGAATCTCTCCATTGCTGCTGCAGTTCACAGTCATCTAAACAATGTCTCCAATAAATCCAAAGGTAAACACTGTGAACACTGCAACGGAGAAGGTAACACAATTGACAATTATAGAACTCTGAGATTTCACTGCAAATTTTGTGATAAGAGGGGACATACGGAAGATAGATGCAAGTTTAAAAATGGCACATGGGGTTCCAACAATGTAGGAACTCTCGAAAACAGACAAAACCAGCATGGATCAAATTCCCATCCTATAGTCAATGCAGCAAACTCTTTCCAGGGTGACACCCAGGAAGACAACGGTGCATCATCATCCAACTCCTTACATGGGCTTTCCAAAGAACAGCTTCAACAAATTACTTGTGTGCTATTCGTGATGAATGCAACTGGTAATAATGATGCTTACGCAAACACTGCAGGTCTGTGTCCTTTTTTAATGCCTCAATTAATTCTATATTCACAAATTCTTGGATCTTGGATAGTGGAGCCACTGATCACATTATTTCTGATTCCAAACTTTTCACAAAAACTAAATCCTTACCAATACCCCATATTAATTTGCCCACTGGGTCTACAGCCTCAATAACTTCCACTGGCACTATGCCTTTCAACCCAAACCTCACCTTAACCAATGTTCTATGTGTACCTTCTTTTCGATTAAATTTGATGTCTGTTAGCAAAGTGATTGCTTCTCTAAATTGTTGTGCCATTTTGTTTCCCACTTTTTGTGTCTTGCAGGACTTAGCTACGGGGAAGATGATTGGCTCGGGTGAACAACATGACAGTCTTTATTACATGTCCCCTTTGCAACAAACACCGACCTCTCATCAAGTTTCTCAACCCTCGAATCTGTGGCATATGCGTCTTGGACATCCTTCACCATCTCGTCTTAAATTAATTTCTTCATTATTATCTTCTCATAACATTACTTTTGATAATAATTGCATTGTTCTATGGCTAAACAAACTAGACTTCCATTTCCTTCAAGTTCCATATCAACTTGTGCTCCTTTTGAGTTATTACACTATGATGTTTGGGGTCCCCACAAAGTTCCTACACACACAGGAGCTCATTTCTTTCTTACTATTGTGGACGATTTTACAAGATGCACATGGGTATTTCTTATGTAGTATAAATCTGAAACTTCCAAACTTTTACAGTCATTCATTACCTTTGCTCAAAACCAATTTCATGCTATGATTAAAATCATCAAAGTTGACAATGGTTCTGAATTTTTTTGCCATAAAAAGTTTCTTGCAGTCTCAAGGGATTGAATATCAACACACTTGTGTCTACACTTCACAACAAAATGGGGTAGTTGAGCATAAGCATCGTCATATACTTGTTGTTACCCATGCACTGCTTTTCCAATCTCATTTACCCATTCATTTATGGGGCGAATGCATTTTAACTGTTGTCTACCTAATTAACCGCATCCCATCACCTCTTCTATCTTCTAAATCACCTTTTGAAATGCTATACAATCGTTCACCTTCCCTCAATCACTTGAGAGTTTTTGGATGTTTGTGCTATGCTACAGTCGTTCATCCCATCCAAAAATTTGATCCTCGAGCAAAATCTTGTGTTTTTGTTGGTTACCCTACTAATCAAAAAGGTTACAAAAACTTTATGATTTAGATACTAAATCATTTTTTTGTTAGTCGTGATGTAACATTTTGTGAAACCATATTTCCTTTTGCTTCCCCTTCACCAAGACCCACTCATACACAACCATCATTTTCCCTTGACATGGATAACCATTGGCCATCTAATCCCCCCATCCCAACCAATACTACCATAGAGCTTCCCTCTCATTCCCTTCCTAACACCAATACACCTAATTCACCTATTTCACCTCATTCACCATTACTTGAAACCGCTTCACCTCCCCTTCCACCAACCAGACAATCCCTTCGTCCCAAATAGCCTCCAACTTGGCATAAAGACTACATTTTGTCCGCCCATGTCACCCAACCTTCCTCAACGCCAAGCTTTCGGTTAGGTACTCGATATCCTCTTTCCTATTTTCTTTCATACTCTCGTCTATCTTCTTCCTATTGTACCTTTTTTGCTAACATTATAGGTCATACTGAGCCCCATTCTTATGCTGAAGATATCCTTGATCCCCATTGGCAACAAGCTATGAATACAGAATTACAGGCATTACAGGATAATAATACTTGGAGCTTAGCCCCTCTTCCTGCTAGTCACAAGCCCATTGGTTGCGGATGGGTATACAAAATAAAGTATCAGTCTGATGGCACAATTGAACGCTATCAAGCTTGCCTTATTGCCAAAGGCTACACACAAGTTGAAGGCATCGACTACAAGGAAACATCCTCACCTACGGCCAAACTCACCACTCTTTGTTGCCTCTTAATTGTTGCTGCTGCCCGACATTGGTTTACTCATCAGTTAGATGTTCAGAACGCCTTTCTCCATGGAGATTTACATGACAAAATTTACATGGAGCCTCCACCTGGTCTTCACCGACAGGGGGAGAACATTGTATGCCAGCTCAACAATTCTCTTTATGGCCTCAAACAAGCGTCAAGGAACTGGTTCTTCACATTTTCAGACACCATTAAGAAAGCTGGTTATCAACAGTCAAAGGCTGACTACTCTTTTTTCACTAAGGCCCAATGTACTTCATTCACTGCAATTCTGATCTATGTTGATGATATTCTTCTCATAGGAAACGACCTTCAAGAAATTAAATTTCTTAAAAAGTTTCTTCTTGAAAGATTTCGCATCAAGGATCTTGGAGATTTCAAATATTTTTTGGGCATCGAATTTTCTCGCTCCAAGAAAGGCATTTTTATGTCTCAAAGAAAATATGCAATAGACATTTTGTAAGACTCGGGACTCCTAGGGGCTCGTCCAAACAAGTTTCCCATGGAACAAAACTTAAAACTTACTCCGACTGATGGAATATTGTTAGATGATCCCACTAAGTATAGAAGGTTGGTTGGGAGGCTCATTTATCTTACTGTTACTAGACCTGGCATAGTTTACTCTGTCCGGACTCTTAGTCAATTCATGCATAAACCTCGAAAACCTCATTAGGAGGCTGCAATATGCATCCTCAAGTACATCAAAGGCAGCCCTAGTCAAGGTTTACTATTTCCTTCCATAAACAATCTTACTTTAAAGGCCTTTTGCGATTCTGATTGGGGAGGATGTTGTGCCACAAGAAGATCGGTGACGAGATACTGTATTTTTCTTGGAAACTCTCTTATCTCATGGAAATCAAAGAAGCAAACTAATGTCTCCAGATCATCAGCAGAAGTTGAATACCGAGCTATGGCAAACACATGTCTAGAATTGACTTAGCTGGGTTACATATTACATGACTTAAAGGTTCCACATGAAGTACCTACACAATTATTCTGTGACAACCAAGCAGCTTTGCACATTGCAGCAAATCCTGTCTTCCATGAGCGTACAAAGCACATTGAAATAGATTGCCACATAGTTCGAGAGAAGTTGCAAGCTGGTATGATTAAACCTTCATATATGCCTACACATTTTCAACTAGCTGATGTCTTTATGAAGGCATTAGGAAAGGATCAATTTGTGGTTCTTCGCGACAAGTTGGGACTTCATGATATTTACTCTTCAACTTGAGGGGGAGTGTTGAGAAATATCTTTGTAATTGATATGTATATATTTACTGTCATTTCTAGACAGAAGTCAAATTCCACTAATTGTGGATCACGTTTTCTTAGCATTAGAATTAGAAATGATTGATTATATTTTTCTGTATATAAGCTATATGCTCTGTAAATGAAACATATTTTCAGTCATCCTTTGATATACTTTCCAAAACATTTGTTGCCTTTTTATTGAGTAAGAAATGCAAGAGTCAATTAGTCTATAACCTAAACAAAATATAATTCATCCTTGAATTACAGAAGTAAATTCGTCTCCAATTTAGCAGAGATGAATTAGGATTCAAAAATAAACTAGAGACTAATTTGTTTATGAGATTCAAAAATAAACTAAATTTCGCTTAGGTTATAAACTAAGGGACTTTTGAACTTCTTTGGAAATAAGTTGGGATTTTGCTTGGGTTTAATGACTAATTAATTAAGGTTGGAGGTTAAATTTTTTACTTTTTTTTCTTCTATTTTTTCCTCTCAAATCATCAAATCGATGTTACTTTTCGGGTAAGTTTAGTATTTTATGTTTAATTTATTTATAATAATAAAATTATATGTAATTGTTGAAAGTTAATTAGGATATCATGGTCATTTTACCTTCATGGAAATATAGGGTTTTTTTTTTGCTGAAAAATTATTGCAAAGGGATTCTCATTCAAAACTAAAACTGTAAGAGCATAAAGTGCCCCAAATTATAAAATTTTACAGAATTTAGTGAATTTTAGCCATAATTTAAATCAATGAAACCAATATAAATAAACAAGATTAATTTTGTTGGTATCTCAGTTTGTGTAAAGATATTAATCCTAAATAACATAATTTGACCCTTTAAAAAGTTAAATAAAACTTACTATTCTGATGTTGTGTAGTTTAATACATATATATACTAGGCATTATTCTGAGTGATGTGCGGGTTTTCTTGTAAATAGATAATAGTGATATTTGGATTGTATTTTTTGTAAATATTGTTAGTATTAATTTTTATTTTTTTTTAGAATAAATTTTTGTTTGGAATATATTATAGATTTTGTTAGCTTTATTGATTAGTGTGAAATATTTTCTGTTGTTTTATTCTTGTTGTTTGATATTTTTTTTGTATAATATATATTTTTTTAAATTTCAATATCGTAGTTGGATGATATGTTTGATTTTTTTTTTTTTTTTGTAAGATTTGAATTGGGTTTGTGAAAATAAATAATATACTTTCAATTGGAAAAAGGTTTTAATAGACATAAAATGAACTTAGTATAGTTATGTGTTTTTTTTTTTTTTTGACAATTAGTTTTTATTAGTATAGTACCATTGTTGTTTTAATTATACACCATTCAATGTTTTCATAGTAAATGTATGTGTATAATTAATATGTGAATATTGGCATACCTTTTGCTGATAAAGGTTGAAGTTTAAAGATATATTATGTTTGAATGGTGAAAAATTGAAAATATCATACATTATATTTGAATGGTAAGAAATTGAAAATATCACAAGCAATAAGAAATACTATATATTTTTGTTATTCATTATAAGCACTTAAACAATTACAAAAAATAAAAATAAGATACGAAAGGTAATATGCTAATTGAATTAAAAATTTTGATTTTAGGTATGAATTCTAAAATACATGTAGATTGTATTAATATGTTACCTATGGGGTACAAGTACTTTGGTTTCATCTAATATTTGACTTTATTGCATTTTTTAATTAGTAAAAGCCATCCAGGGGTGTAAATAAAATTTGCAAACTCGTGAGCTATTAGATATTAACTTGAAAAATATTCGAAATTGAATCGGTTCAAATTCATTTTAAAATTATTAAAAAAGTTTTCTTTGAGTTATTGAGTTGAGCCAAATTGAACTATAACTTTTGGAGTATTTCACCAAGTCGTCGAGTTTGAGATTTAGAAATAAAACTCGATTAAGCTTGAGTGGAGTTTTGAACTTTGTAATTGTGTTGAGCTCGAGTCTGGTGCTGTGTGTCTACTTGACTCAGGTCGATTATAACCCTAATTCTATATTTAAAAAAAATAACCCAAGAAACCGTCATATGTTTATACATTTGGACTTGTATAAATAATACAAGTGTTATAATGTTTGGTCTATTTACAAACCATCACCACTAAGGCATCACTATTACGCCATTATATCAAATATCCCAACCACACATAGTTTTTTCATTATAAAATTTTAAAAGTTTAAGTAATAATAGATTAACAAAAATCTTTATATATATAAAAGTAGGATAGTCATTGCTAAGAGTTGATTTGTCCAATTTCCCGCCCAAACTATGCTGATTTATTTATTTTTTTCTCAAGCTATTACTCTGCTCATATTAATTATTCAACAAGTTTCAATGTAGCAGATTTATTAAATATAGCAGGTTTCAATGTACCAAAAAAATTATTTAATAATATTTTATTCAATTTATCAAATACAACAAGTTTCAATGCACTAAACCAAAAAATTAATTATTCAATTTATTAAATATAACTTATTTAAATACACTAAAAAATAAATTATTCAATAATATTTTATTCAACTTATTAAATACAACAAGTTTCAATGCACCAAAAATTGAATTATTCAATTTATTGAATATAGCAATTTCAATGCATTAAAAAATAATTTATTTAAACTTATTAAATACAACAAATTTTAATGTATCACAAAATAAATTATTAAATAAAAAAATATATCTTACACATTAAACAGCATATAAAATTATCCCTCTAAACAAGTGGAACGTCTTTGGAACATATTTGTCAAATAAAAAAAATTTCAAGCTCCTTATGGCATCTGAATACAGCATATAGTAATTAAATAAAATATATAATTATTTAATTATGATTTATTTAATTTATTAAATACAACAATTTCAATACATCAAAAAATAAATTATTTAATTTATTGAATACAACAGATAAATATTTAGAAATCCAACAGATAAATATTTTTTGGTGCAAGTTCCAATACACAAAAAAATAAATTATTCAATAATAATTTATTCAACTTATTAAATACAACAAGTTTCAATGCATCAAGAAATGAATTATTCAATTTATTGCATTAGCAGTTTTAATGCATTAAAAACTAAATTATTCAATTTATTGAATATAGCAAATAAATATTTAGTAATTAAAAAATAAAAAAATATATCTTACATGTTAAACAACAGATAAAATTACCTCTCCAAACGAGTGGAATGTCTTTGGCACCTGTTTGTCAAACAAAAAAACTTTCAAGCTCTTTCTGGCATCTAAATACAACATATAAATATTTAAGAATTAAAAAATAAAAAAATATATCTTACAAATTAAACAACAAATAAATATGATTGATAATGATTTCAATATTAATTCAATATCTTACATTCAATTTATTGAATACAGGTACCATAAAATAAATTATTCAATTATGATTTATTTAATTTATTGAATACAACAGTTTTAATGCATCAAAAAATAAATTATTCAATTTATTGAATACAACAGATAAATATTTTTTGGTGCAAATTCCAACGCACCAAAAAATAAAGTATTTAATTATAATATATTAAACTTATTAAATACAACAAGTTTCAATGCACCAAAAAATAAATTATTCAATTTATTGAATATAACAGTTCCAATGCATAAAAAAACAAGTTATTCAATTTATTAAATACAATAGATAAATATTTAGGAATTAAGAAATAAAAAAACATATCTTACACATTAAACAGTAGATAAAATTACCCTTCCAAACGAGTGAAACATCTTTGGAACCTGTTTGTCAAACAAAAAAAATTATCTGCTCCCTAAATGGCATCTAAATATAGCATATAAATATTTAGGAATACAGCAGATAAATATTCTTCATTCAATCGATTTCTCTACAAACTAAAACTGAGACACAGTATTTGCCATAACTCAAATATTGCATATGCTAAGATATGTTGACAACACTCGAGCAAATTGGGTGTTCAAGATACGAGTCATCCGAAAGTGAAAAGTTTACAGTTATCATAACCAGAACGAGGTTAATAATATTGCTTTAGTATTGTCTGACAAATATGTAAGTTCGAAAAACGCTATTTTTTGTACCATGCACTTTTGTTGTTTTTGCCAATATATAATATGTGTAATGTGCTATTTATCATGTTATGTAGGGGACACGAATGCATGCAATAATCGCGAAAAACTTGATGCGTTACTTTGCAGATAAAATTGAAGAGCACAAGTTGTACATAATGAAAAATTTCGAAGTTGATCATAATACTATGATGTTCAAGACTACCACACATATGTACGTGTTAAGTTTCATGAGGACCACTCAAGTGATTGAGGTTGAAGATCAATCATTTCCTATTAATATATATAGGATCAAGCCTTTTGCCGAAATTATGTCCAGTCCACAGTCCAAGAAAACTTATCTATTTAGTGTGTGTTCGGCCCCTTTTTTAAGTTAATCTTTTTCTATCTCTTTTTTCGGTCAATTTTTTACTACATTGTTTTGTCTCTTTTCTCAGTTAATTTAAATCAATTTTTTAGTTTATTTTTTTAAAATTATTCTTCACTGTTTGCTTGCATCTCTTTTTGGTGAGACGCACTATTCCACAATTATAATACATTTTCATTTTTGTTTTGTCCATGTTTATCTCAAATTTAAAGATATGATAGGCGAAGTCGTCAAGAAGGACAAAGTTAGAACTCAATCATCTTTCGGATCCACTACAAAGTATATTGATATTGTTCTTGAAGATTTGGAGTATGATCTTTTAATTTTGTTTATCTGTCTTTAATATTTTTTTTTTTTTATCTTTTTTTATTGTAGAATGTATCTTTATATAACCGGATCCACTACAAAGGACAAATGTTGTATACAAATAAGTCTTCCAAAATTTACTTTAATCATAATAAAATAAAATTATTGTTTCTTTACTAATTCATGTAGTATATTAAATTTACTGTAATGTGCATTTTATATTTTAAACTATTATTTTATATATATATATTTGTTGAATATTGTATCCCGTGTATCGTACGGGTCGAGAACTAGTTTTAGATAATGATTTGTAATGAAAGAGTATATAGTTTATTATATTTATTAAAAATACTTAATAAAACTTGTAATTAAACTGAATTTGTAATCACATATCATTAAATTGTTGGTCCCCTTAGAATATGGCTACTCAAGATGGGATGAATTGAGTAATTAAAATTTTTAATAATTTACTTAATTAAAATTCTTGTTATTTAATTTTAAACAAATTAAGTTTTTGTAACTATGTATATATGAGTTTGAGATTAATAAATTTCAAGTCACGAGATATAACAAGAATAAATAAATAAGACATAAGACAATTTATAGTGACTTAGTGTCTCCATATACACCTATTTCACTCTCCCAACGTCTCAACCACCCTTGAAGTTTCACTAATCTCATCAAGATTTCTACACTAATTTACATTGAAAACTAGATATACTCCTAAATTACAAGAGGTTCTAGGAAAACCACCACCAAGATTTTTACCCTACATTATCTTAGAAACTAGATCACTCATAGATTATAAGGGTTCTAGGCAACCACCACCACCAAGGTTTTCTCTCTAACTTATCTTGAAAACTAGATACACCTAGATTTTAACAGTTCTAAAAAATCAATACAATCCACAATAAAAGTTTGTATGAATACAAATATTTGTCCACACTTAGACACAAATAAATAAACAATTAAGAGTAAATATACATGACAAATAAATATTTAGTGGCTTTGATTTGAATGGAGAAGATCTGATTTAGTTTTGCGATATCTTTTTCTCATCTTACCTTGTGATTCTTTGGTGGATGTGCAATGATACTTTGAGAGCCTTTGATTATTTCAATTTTTGCTTGAGAGCGTTTGAGAGCTTGTGGGTGCTTTAGATATGTAATATGGACAATTCTTGATCTCCAAAATGAGTTTGACGCCACTATAGGCATTCTAAAAAATACTGTAGTGTCACTATAGCAACGGTCGGATTACTGTAGCAATGGTAAAATCACTGTAGTAATGGTAAAATATTTTTTTATAAAATTTTTATACATTGTAAAATTACTTAAAAAATAATTTTAATGAAAAATAATATTTTTGATAAATAATTTGGTACTACAATTAGTACATTTAAAAATACTATTTTTGTTAATTATCAAAACTTAATTAATATGAGCAAATTGACTCAACGTAAATTACAAAACATTTCTCATAAAAGTTATAATACTCTATCTTATATGATATCTAATCTGAGTAAATTAATTTTATCTTTTTGTTTTTATTTTGTTGTTCATCTTTGTCTTCATTGTTCTGGTATAGGTCTACTTTATCCTTCATTTTTTGTTATGAAATATTTGAAATTTCCAATTAATACTAGAAATCCTGTTATTTTTTTAATTGAAAATTTTGTAAGTAACTTTTTTGATTAAGAAAATTGAGTTTAATAAATAAAGAAAAGAATTATCTCAAACCCTTCAAATTCCTAAAGTTCAAATCCTTTGCTTTCTTTGATCTGCAACCAATGATCAATAATTTACATTTTTAAAGTAAAGGATTCATATCATAAGTTTTTTTTGTAAAATCTTGAGGAAAGCATATTGATACCTTTTTTGCTTGTTGGAAGCTATAGTTTAATTCAAGTTTTTCATTTGATTCCGAAAATTTCAAGATGGTTTAGTTTCTCAATCCTTCCTTTAAATTATAATGATTGACTTTTATTTTGAACACAAAGGTTTCTCCTGATAAGTTTTGAATTTGCATTACCAAAGTTAAACTCTATGAATCTAATATGTTTATAAGTTTATTAGCATAGATGTCTAATAATCTTTATGTTTTTTTATTAAAGAGCACAAATGTTGTATCTCCAATGTTGTTAGCCACTCTAAGATGTATTTTGTACCTGAAATGTTATGATTAATTTATTTTATTATTAATAAGTAGTTTAATGAAAAAATTGTTTTAATTTCCTTTTTTTTATCAATGGATATTTGCATTTTTTTATTGCAGCCATTGCATATGTATTGTGACGAACTAGAAATTTCCTCCATTTTTAAATTACAATTCGCTAATAACTCAAATACATAGGTTGGGGTACTGTCCCAAAATAATACAACAACGGAAGCTAAACGAATATGGAACACACCACTCAGGGGCTTAGTCATACACAACAACACAATAACTAGTCAGGTCAAACAAGCCACAATATCCGAACCCCTGATCATGTCTCGCACCTCACAAATCTTTTACTCGGGATTGCTCTGTACACACAGCTAACTACATATGAGGCACTAAATATGCTAGCCCATGACGTCAGCTTTCACACCTGGAATGATGATAAAAACAAGATGAGCCACAAGGCTCAGTAAGCATAATGAAGGAATATATGTAAGACTGGGTATAAACCTCCCATACTGGAGTACATCCCACCAAATACAAGTAGGACAGACCCAAACCAAAAATAAACCACAATCGAAGTACACCTCACAACATAACAATGACAATGTTGGGAATACATCCCTCACCTAAAGTACACCCGCACAAAGTGCAATGCAGCATATGAACATGCCATGCCATGCCATATCGTGCAACAGAATAACCAATGCTCAGCATAAATAAAACAATGCACATAACAGTCATTGGGGCCCACGTAGGAAATGCACATCTTGGCACCCAACACCCGGCATACAAACTTGCCACAGCCATAAACTGGCTGGCATAAAGCCCATGAGCCCGAGGCTTATACAACACGATCCACACGAGCCTGAGACTCCCATCAAAATCAAATACCGGAGTTCCCGAGTCATAGCTATTTGGAGCCCAGTTCACACTCATAGCTATCGAGGGTCAACTCCATACCACAATCCACAATCACATACGAAATCAAACGGTAACTATGTAATGCAATAGATAATAAATGCAATGGCTCTTGCAGCATTAACTTGATGAAAAAACCCCTATAAGCCAAACATCAGGCCATGCTACACCCACAAAAGAACTCACACAAGAAAAATGCTCTAAATGCACATACTCCCCTAACGTACCCAAGTCAGCACTTAACATGCCAACTGGGTTATGCCAATGTGCACACCTCCCCGTACATACAAAACATAACCCCCAATGAATGTAAGTCCAATCCCATGCACAATAATGTCATGTAATATGCCATATAATGGCAGAGCTGGTCGACAGTGACCAAGTACCGATTGATAATCCGTGACTAGAAACAACCAGTCGACAGCCGCCCTCGGCTCGATAATGGTTTGCCCCAGTGTCACCAAACAGTCAACACGTTACCTCACCCGACGACAGATCACGCCACCTGTTATTACCACTTACACCTACAAGATACCATAACCACATCATGATAGGCAGAACACCAAGGGTGAGTGTCCGGCGGTACCAGCTTGCCCAACCCGTCTATAGTCTATCGTAACAACTAATAACTAGCGCCCATACATCCAACTATCAACTACCACGACCCAATGATCGACGGTCAGTAGCTGTGTATCCCACACCCTGCGTCTCACACAAACAAATCTCGAGACTTCCGGTTACAACAACTTACCCCAGAAGGTACACACAACCACAACTGACTCACTAGGAACCTAGCCCCAACCAGGTTCGACATCATTCCCAAGGAAGTATGAGCGATACAATACCCCGTAAGCACTTACAAAATTAAACCTCGGAAGTTTCCTATTTAATTTAATTAAATTTAATTCGCACAATATTTGTCTATAATGTACACAATTAATTTCTAGAACCAAATCGGGTTGAGGAAGAATATAAAATTCATAAATTGAATGAGAATCATGAAAGGAGTAAAGAGCTTACCTTAAATTAACTGATTTCGACGTTATTCTGCCCACACGCCGCTAAATTGATACACGTTGCATAACGATAGTATAATCAACCAAAATTGATAAAATCACACTTTAAATGAAATTTTAACCGTACAAATTTATTCACATAATTTACTGAACTTACCTGTATAATTAAACTTTAATTTGACTGCATTTTTCCTACTTTTCTTTGAATTTTTCTCTTCATTTCCATGGCTGTGCGCGGCTTCTTCTTCCTCAATTTTCGTTCTTCTGCTGCGGTTAATTCTGGTCGATTACACACCCACTCCACTATTTTAAAAAGGAAAAAGAAGAGCATCCAAGTGCTGTCGCGTGGCAGCCCAATTTTTACCCCATCGCCTTGCCCAAAACGACTCTGTTTTGGGTAAGGAATGACTGGAAAATTCTAGCCTAAAACCTCCCTAGCGCGCACAACCCCAACCCTCGATCCCCCGACCTGCCGCATGCCCCCTCACCCGCGCTGCTCGCCCTCCTCAGCCATTATATGCGCCCACTTAATTATAAAGCAATCCCACACAACTTTCAATTATTACACTTAAAATCCACAACTTCAAAAAATTGCCACATACGCCCCCACTTATTAATAACTCTTACTCCCAAATTTTTCAACAATTAATTACCCACCTCTTTAATACAAAACAAATTAATATTTCCTTTAAGCCCATCAATACTTAATAATCACCATAATTACTATAATAAATAATTATTAACTATTCTCGATTTAAATTAATAATTATTAGTTGCTCCCAATTAAATTAATAGTTATTAACTGTTCCTGATCAAATTAATAATCATTAATTATTCCTGAATTACTGGGATATTACATGTATACACCATTATTAGGCATCAACTTCTTGCTACAAATATTGCATGAAATATAACACTAGCTAAAAAATGTTTCAATATCCGTTGCTTTTGCTCGGACTATTAAGGTATGTTCCTAGTAATAAAGATAATAATAAAATTTGAATTATTTTAAATGGTGTTTTGAATCCTAGCAATTAACTTGTCTATTTCATCAACGAATTTAAAGTATTATATTTAATAATTCTTTTACCTGTTCTTCAATAGTCCATTTCATCATCAAACTTCTGAAATTGTCTTTCTGTTGATGAACATTTGCTCCTCTAATAGAACTTGGAGGTTTTCCTTACTTTCAATAACTTGAATTTTAGCTCTAATTGTAGAAAACCTATGATTTAAATGTGATGCAACTACTTGAGCTATACATTTAAGTCCATAAGGGAATAAAATTATGATGTAATAAAAGGTTAACCTATAATATACATATCATAGGTAAAAGATATGAAATAGACCTTTTAGTCATTGTTTTGACCTGCGACACTTCTAGATTGAGGTATCCTGTTAATAGCAAAAAGTTAATAATGTTATTTATATATTAAATTTTAAAAGTATTTAAATGTAAGGCATCAATTTAAAAAAAAATAATAGTAAAGTATAATATTTTTTTTTTACTTATAATATTATCTACCTTGAAATTTTTTAATTGTTGTAGAAGTGACAATGATGATGAAAGGACCCTGTTTATCATTGTAGAAATTGAAATCAAATGTTTCTGTTAGTTTTCCCTACAATGTCATTTTCATTGTAGTTATCTTGATGCCACAAAATTTTTATGATACTAAATTAGTTATAGGCAAATATCTTTATAGGAAAAAAATATAGTATAGCAACTTGTTTGCAATATTCTAAAACTTGATTTTTGAAAGGTTTGGAAAATGAAAATCTCACTCATGTGCAAGTACATGGAGTTCCTTTTTTGCAATGTATTGCCCAGATAAATACTCAAAAGAGGGGTGAATTGAACTTGTTTGTTATTTTCTAAAACTTGACTTTTGAAAGGTTTGGAAAATGAAAATCTTACTCATTTGCAAGTATGTGGAGTTCCTTTTTTGCAATGTGTTGCCCAAATAAATACTCAAAAGAAGGGTGAATTGGATTTTTCAAAAATTATTATTTTTAGCTCTTATTGAAAATTCTTAAATTGTGATATTATTTAAATGGTGATTGTAACAATGATATGAATAATAAGATCAAGCAACCACAAGATAAACTTGAGGGTATACTAGCAAAAACATCACACTAGCTTTTTGTTGGAGTTAAAACCAAATATACAATCCTTTATCTGGACAAAAACAGCCACTAGCACACAACTATAAAAAACTCCTCACACAAGTCAGTAAAAATAAAAAGCTTACAACCAAGGGGCAAAATAAAAAAAGTCACCATTTCAGAGTTCCACTAGGCAACAACACTTCTAGTACTTGAACTTTCTCACTTTTGCTTGAATTCTCTTTTCAATAGTTTGTTCTCTATCTTTGGCCTCCATACTCACTTCATATTTATACAAGCATATTTAGTCAACTAGTTGTTACAAAGAGGAGTAAAGAGCATTTTTAAAATTCAAAAATCTCTTCAGCCTTTTCAAGTTGTAACTAGAACATTTCAGTATTTGTTGGGATCTTGGCTTACAAACATATCAAAAAAAATAATTTTGTGAAAAATAAAATCAACCTGAGAAAATCAAGGAGATCACAACTTGATAACAAGATTAATTATAAGCTTTTCAAAAACAAAAAGGCAAGAGAGTTGGACATGAAAATTAGAATATGTAAAAGCTAAGTCAAAAGCACATTTTCTTCAAAAAGAAATTTAACTTTTTGCATAAAGAAATCAGGCTATGATATTAAGGTACAAAGTAAAAAATATTTTGAAAAATATACCCATGGGCGTGCAATAAAGAGATACAAAAATTAAAGCAACGTACAATTAGAAATGATCGTTGGACTTCGGTCAACTGAAGTTTTCACTTCGGTCAACCTAAGTGGTCCGGTAGGCTAATGCTCAATTTCGGTTAAAGGGTCGGTTGACCTAAGTTAAGAAGCCAACATTTTGGCCTATTTCGGTCAACCGAATTTGTCCAATAGCCAAAGCCAAAACTTCGGTCGAAGGCTAGGTCGACCTAAGACATGAGGCCAAACTCTCTAGTCAACTTCGATCAACCAAAACTAAATTTTAGTCGACCTAAATAGCATACGAGAAGATTCAAACATTTTTCCTCACTTCAGTTGACTTAGACTAGAATCTCAGTCGACCTAAGATACATAAATACGAAAAATAAGATTTTTACTGCACAAGAGACTAATAAAATACATTGATATCATAAAAATATTTTTTTTATTATCAAAATCATATTTACTTATCTTTGAACTTAACACAATATTTCTTGCTATACCAACGTGGACAACGTTATTGACTCCCACCAAATAACCAATGATATCTATAATTTGTGTATGGAATTAGAATTGGTAGTTGTTTTTAAAATATTGGTAATTATAAAATATTTTTAAATTTTTATTAATTTCTCATACCTGTTATTGTTGTGTTATCATTGACCCTTGCATACATGTTTTGGGATTTGAATAGTTTCATCATGTAATTTTCTCACAAATGTTATAATTATGAAATAAATTCTGTATTTATTAGGAAGTGGTTGACACCACCCTGTTGTTGCAACAACTTTGAAGTTTTTTATTGCAAATATAGAGTCTTCAATCAGTAGATGCCTATATTTGCTAATTTGATTTTTACGGATTGTTGCGTGCATTCTATTCTCTTGCAATTTAAAAAAAAAAAAAAACACTTTAGTTTTTGTTTGTAAACATTTTACAATTCTTACAATAGACTCAAAATTATATGATTGGTAATTGTTAACTTGCATTTTCATCAATGAAAATCATGTCCAAGCTAAGTAAATCATTGTTATTTTTTAGATTGATTGATTCCTACATTCTTAATATTCTAATCGTTATTATCCAATCATCTCTTGTTGGATTCAGATCTTGAAGTAGTGTATATGACATATTCATTTATACGAAATTTAGGTTAGTATAGTTGGCAATGTATAATTATGAAGATGGTAATTGCTCTATATAGATAAGTATGTATATTAGTCATGTAAGGGTGTGTTGGATGAATATATAGAATTGAGAGTTAAAATTTATATAGATAAAGCTTAAAATGAAGTCATTATCCAATTTTTGTTCTATAATAAATAAGCATAGATTTAGTTAATTATGTTTGGCTTAAGCAACTTATGTTTTGTTGTTAAAGTTTTTTTGCACCATTGCAAATGATAGAATAAACATTAGCATAAAGTTTGATGTGTTGGACAAAAATTAATCAACACATATGTTTGATGAAAGTTAAATGAAATTCAAAGAGAAGAAAGAATAACAAAAAAGAGAATTTTAGGACTCTTACTTATTTCAGTCTTTCAAATGATTGACAACACCCAACTAATCTTCATTATATATATATATATATATAGAGGTGCATCTGACTTTAGTTGTAATAAATATGAATATGAAGTGTTACTTAAATGTATAAAGTTCAATGTACATCATCTCTATTTTGTTATTAGGTTCATTACATTAAATTAATAGACAATTAAATGTATACTTTGTATCAATCTTTCAAATGGAACTTGCTTTAATAGTAAAAAATATTTATGAATACAAAATGTTATTTGGATGTGTAAAGTTCAAATAAAATAAAAAATTATTAGACTTAATAATATTATTAAATTAGATTAGATAGATTCAATGTATGCATGTAGATACATTCAAAGAATGTACATATAGTTAATTATTAAAATAATAATAATAATAATTAAATTACAAATAATTTAAAATTTTAAAAATCTAGAAACCACCACAAAATTAGAAAAATCTAATACTAATTCATGAAAAATCTAAAATATTCACTTATTATTATAAAATTAGAAAAATGAAAAACTCATCAAATAAGATATTAGATTCAGCCTTAATATATATATATATAGATATATATATAGCTTATAAAAAATTATCTTTTAATTACAGGCTTTATATTTTTATGAATATAAATATAAACTATTTTCTAAAATACAAAAATAAAGTAAAATATATAAAATATAAATATAAACTAAATATATATATTTATATTTTCTAAAAAAACATATATAGATATTAAATATATTTTCTAAAAAATATTAATACATAAATACATACAAACTATATATTTTATTTTTAAAAAATGACAAAAAAAGACCAAGAGGATCAATATTTTTATCATTCATAAATAACGGTTATTTTTATTTACTAAATATAAAAATATTTCATTCAGAACTATATATATCATTCAAACTTTCAAATTTGGTTAAACAACTTTTAAGCTTTTATTTTTATTTACTAAATTATTTAACCAAATCAGGAAGTATTGAATGACGTGACTAAATCTTGACCATTTAGTGAATGACCTATCAATACAAGGTTTGGCCTCTAACCATTTGTGGTGGCTTCTGCCTTTGTGTTTCAACAAGCATTTTTCTGCTGTCCGAATGTTTGTTCAAATGCTCCTAATTCTCTTACTTGTGAGTGTGTTTTTATTTGTTGGGTCTTTAATAGGAATGCCCCTTGTCCCTCTTCTCTTTCTTGTAGAGTCTCCCTATGTTGTTGTCATTATAAGGATTAGATTTCTCATGCATCATGTTTTCTTGAGAAATGATGTTGTTTTCGATGGATGGTCTCCTTTAGACTTGATGGAGACCTCTTGTGGGCCAACATCCGTTATCCATGGCGGCTGTCATCCTTGTTTGGTTTCTCTTTAATACTCTTCCCATGTTCTCTCGTCCCTTTATCGCTATGGGGTACATGTGGTTGGTCTCTCATAATTTATTTTATTTCTTCATTGCATATATATTGGAGTCGATTGTGGTTTTGTTTCATTTTCTAATATGAGTGTAGATATGTTTCTTTGTGTTTTTTTATAGGCTCTGCCCGATGGACTTTTGTAAATATTAGCGCACTTTTTTCCTTTTTAATGCATTTTTCATTTACAAAAAAAAAAAAATACAAGTGTAGGTTAATTTGGAGGGTATATTTGGTGTTTTAGAAAGTTTAACAAACATTGATTAATGGTAAGAGAAAAAGTACAAAGAGTTTTGTTACACTTAATGTTACAATGAATATTTTGATGATGACAAAAACAATTTTTTTTTTATAAAAAATATATAATATGTTCAAATTTTCGTTTTTGGGTACATTCAAAAGCTTTTAAAATTAGCAATTTCCCATGTTACCCAAAAAAAAAAAAAAAATCCTGATCAAGCATATTTATTGTAGAGCCTAGGCATGTCAAACAGGTCGGGTGACCTAAGAATTTACTTGGTCCAATCCAGTTTGTAATTGTAACAAGCCAAGCCAGCCCAACTCTAGCCCACCAGCCTGGTTTACCAACCTAGGAAGCCCAGCTCATTGGGTCCAACTTGTTAAACTCAACCTAATTCTTTAAGTTTTTGATATATAATTTAATAAGGGTATTATTTTAAAAATTATAAATTATAAAAAAGACATCATAGCATAGTAACAATCAATAAAAAGTAGGCTTAATAAATAAGACGGTCCCTCAATAATTAAAAAATATGACGTTGGGTTTTTTAAAGTGTAAAATATTAAAATTTAATATCTCAATTATTAAAAAATATTGTTTTAAGTTTTTACCGTAACTGAGTATAAAAGGAGTTGTTATCTATACCACGTAAAATGTCACATCATATAAAGAAAGCTTAATAATTTATAAAAAAAAATTAATATATAAATTTGACATTTGGTCTCTCAAAAGAATATCGAATTTGATTAAAAAAACTTAAAATTTTTATAAAAAAGACCTAAAAATATTCAAAAATGACCTAAATGTCATAAAAACATATAAAATGACATTTAGATATTTTTTTATTATTTTTAGATTTTTTTATGAGATTTAGGTCTCTTTTTTTAAATATTTATAGGTCATTTTTGTGAAAGATCTTCAATGAAATTTAAGTATTTTTGAATATTTTTAGGTATTTTTTATAAAAAAAATTAGTCTTGTTATGAAATTTAGGGGTTTTTTTTTATAATATTTCATAATCTTTTTAATGAAATTTTATGTTTTTTTATGAAATATAAGTCTTTTAAAAATATTTTTATGTATTTTTATAAAATTTAAGTATTTTTTAATAAAATTTGAATATTTTTTCAAATTAGAAATCAAATGTCAAAATTTTAATTATTGAGACATCAAATATTATATTTATGTATTAAATCTAACTTAATGTGTCTTGTTGACGTAATTTCTTTTTATGTAATATGGTATTTTAAGTAACGTAGATAAATATTGTATTTATTTATAATTATAATTTTTAATTTAAAAAATTATAAAAAAAATTATTCAATTTAAAAATAAAATTTATAAATTCTAGAAAAAAATTAAAAATTTTGATTAGAAGTAAAAAAAAATTTATCTTCATTTGTGAATGGAAAAGTGTTTTTAAATGAAAAATATGATTTTAATATTTTTTTACTATTATAAAATGGTTATGAAAATTTTTTAAAATTATAAAAATAATCTATAAACATTTTTTAACATTAAACATTTCGAAAACACCGAATTAATTAATGCCAAAGAAGATTCCGGGGATCATATATAGGAGGGAGATGGAAGTAGCAAAGGTTAACGACCAAGCAAATGTAGGAAACCTCATCATCTTTCTCTTCCACCAACGCCTCTAATGGTGGCCTTCGCATCGCTGAACATCCACAGAGTTGCCTCCATAGCCTCGAAGCAAGGCCCTACGGACCCCAAAAGCTGGAATTCAATCATCAAACGCCACGCTAAATTGAAAGATGACTGCGCAATACTCTTTACCTTCACCCAAATGGAAGAACAGGGCTTCTTGCCGGACAATTCTACCTTGCCCCTCGTCCTCAAGGCCTGTGGAAGGCTACAAGCCGTTGAAAGAGGCAGGAAGATACATAGCGAAATTGGGGGAACGAACTTGATCGACGATGTCAGAATTCAGACGGCACTTGTGGGTTTCTACTGCAAATGTGGGCTACCTGAAGATGCCCTCTACGTGTTTGATGGAATTTCTGAGAGAGATACGGTGTGTTGGAACGCCATCATGTCTGGGCTTGTGGGGTCTTCTTGTTATGAGGAAGCTCTGCTGTTGTTTATGGAAATGCAGCAGGAATATTTGAGGCCAAACACGGTTACAGTGGTTGCGTTAGTTTCTGCATGTGGGGAGCTCCGGCAACTGAGGCTTGGAAAAGAACTACACGGCTATTGTTTGAGGAACGGACTGCTCGATTGTAATGCTCATGTCGGTACTGCCTTGACTGGCTTCTATTCGAGGTTCAATGTGGGGATTGCTCGGAATGTGTTTGAAATGATGGGTTTGAGGAACACAGTCAGTTGGAATACTATGATTTCTGGTTACCTTGATGCAGGGGATTCTTTGAGAGCTTTGGACCTCTTCATGAAGATGATGATTGATGGGTTTGAGTGTGATTCCATTACAATGTTAACTGTCATTCAGGCCTGTTCGGAAGTTGGGTCTCTTAAACTGGGTATGCAGATCCATCAGCTTGCAGTTAAATACTACTTTACTGTAGATTTATTCATATTAAATGCATTGTTGAATATGTACGGTAAGATTGGAAATTTAGCATCTTCACTTAAGCTATTTGAATCCACTCCCACTAAAGATACTGCTTTGTGGAATTCAATAATTTACGTGAATGTTGAGCATGGCTTCCTTGAGAAAGCAATATGTTTATTTACTAGAATGCGATTATCAGACATCCAGGAAGATGAAAGGACTATTGCTGTTTTTCTATCTTCCTGTGTATACTTAGATAGTGGTTTGAGAATGGGAAAAAGCTTACATGCTCATTCAATTAAAATCGGGATAGAGAATGTCACGTCTCTTCAGAGAGCATTATTGAGTATGTATGCAGAACAAGATTGTGTACTAGATGCCTTTATGTTTTTTGATGATATTAAAGATTCAGATGTGATCTCATGGAACACTTTGATCTCTACATTAGTCCGGAATGGACTTAGAGGTCAAGCATGGGAACTCTTTGAGCAGATGCATCAGTCAGATATCAACCCCAACTCCCACACAGTAGTTTCCATACTTGCTGCTTGTGATGATGAATCCTTCTTAAATGCTGGCAGGTCCATTCACGGTTATGTGGTAAAACATGGTATTGGAATAAATCCATCACTAAACACTGCACTTACAGAGATGTACATGAATTGCAACAACGAGTCTACAGCTAGGAGATTGTTTGAGAGCTTTCATGACAAAGATTTGATCTCATGGAACTCTTTGATTGCCAGTTATATTAAAAATGATCAAGCACACAAAGCACTTTTGCTTTTCCATCGTATGCTCTTGGAAGTGGAACCCAACTCAGTCACCATCATAAATGTTCTTTCATCATGCACCCATATGGCCAATCTCCCTGAAGGTCAATGCCTGCATGCCTACACTATTCGGAGGGCATCTTCATTGGGTTTCGATTTGTCCTTGGGAAATGCTTTTTTAACCATGTATGCAAGATGTGGCAGTATCCAATATGCAGAAAAGATCTTTAAAATCCTACCAAGGAAAAATATTGTTACATGGAATGCCATGATTGATGGCTATGGCATGCATGGGCTAGGCCATCATGCCATGCTTACATTCTCACAAATGTTGGAACATGGTTTTAGACCAAATGCAATAACTTTTGTGTCTGCTTTATCTGCTTGCAGCCATTCTGGTTTGGTGGAGAAAGGCTTGCAGCTTTTCTACTCCATGGTTCAAGATTTCTTCTTAATCCCTGAGCTTGTTCATTATGGTTGTGTGGTTGATCTTCTTGGTCGTTCAGGACGCCTGGATGAAGCCAGAAAGTTCATTAGTGCGATGCCTATTGCACCAGATGCATCTATTTGGAGGGCTCTGCTCAGTGCTTGTCGAGTTTATTCCGAAACGAAGCTAGCCAAAACAACCTTTGAAAAGCTCATTGAACTAGAGCCAACAAATGCAGGAAATTACATCTTGTTATCTAATATCTATGCTGCAGCAGGTCGTTGGTCAGAGGTCAGAAACCTTAGAATGCAGCTTGAGGAGAAAGGCTTAAAGAAGCCTCCAGGAAAAAGTTGGATTGTAGTTCGAAGCAAAGTACACTACTTCACAGCCGGAGATAGATCGCACCACCAGTCGCACAAAATTTATACGGAATTAAGATCTCTGTTGTCTTCTATTAGAAAACATGGGTATGTTCCAGATCTTCGTTGGGTTTTGCATGAAGAAGAGGAAGAGGTGAAACTTAGGAGGCTCTTCAGCCACAGTGAAAAGCTCGCTATTGCATTTGGACTGATCAGTGTGCGTGGTGGGACCCCAATCTTGATCGGCAAGAATCTAAGAGTTTGTGGGGATTGCCATGAATTTGGTAAACATGTGTCCAAACTTGTTGGAAGAGAAATAGTGATCAGGGACAATAGCCGTTTCCATCATTTTGTTAATGGATTCTGCTTATGCAAGGATTATTGGTGAGGCACATAGGGCATTTAGAAATTTCCCTGGTTATATGAAGTTTATGTTTATTTAGATGCTTCCAGTGATGAAGGAATATTTTACAATAATATTATGAGCTTTGGGAAAAGCTTGGAAAGGACCATTGATTATCAATGCGGAACACTGGAAGACTGGAAGACAAGTATGACGGATCTAGAAGTTTGACGGATAGCTTGCTTCTGACTCAAAATCTTTACCGACCACTAGACCTGGAAGCTATTGGTTGCACACAAAGATGTACCACAACTGTAAGAAAATCTATGCATTTTTTTATAAATTGTAAATTGGCTTTCATGGAGCAACTAACCCTGTTTTCCATTGTTAAGAAAGTCATAAATCAATAAAAAAGCAAACTACCATGGCATATCACTACATGACTGGATGGAGAATGAAGCAGTGGTTCTGTATGTGTGAAAATTGAGAAAAGACAATCTTATTTGCAGAAGCGGAAGCTCTTGAAGATACAAGACTTGATTAGTGTCAGACATAATGTAGGATCAGCTGTAAGGTAATGGATTTGAGTTATGGAAACAATCTACTCGCAAAACAAGTGTAAGACCTGATAAGCTAGGATTTGTCTCCAGGGCACAGATCAAATGGTTGGATCATGATAAGTTAAAATTTATATTAATAGGTTATGGGTTCAACTTCTTACCCTGCGTAATGAGATAAAGTTTTCACCTGCAATTTACCTCTTTTGCTAAAATCGAGAGTATGAGCGGCGAGAAACTGCGTAAAGATAATAATTTAGAGTGTAAGGCCGCAAAACAAATGTCAGACATAATGTATATGATAACCTGGATATTCATCTTGGGTCCAACTAATTATGATTTGCTGGAAGAAGGAGATTCTTCTAAGGTTGACTTGGATCGGGTTCATGGTTAATGGGATGGGGAAGTTAGAATTTTGCCCCTAGATGCCGAATCCAAGAAGTCTAAAGAGTGGAGACTAAGGTTTCTGTCCTATTCAGTGAGCTTAACAATGTTATTACAAACAAATTACAGTCGTCTTGCTTCAGTGACAAGACAAATGTCTTAAATTCTTTCAATTTTTTTGTTGTTGACAGAATTCTCTTTGATTTGTATTTATTGAAATTTGCTTATTCATAATTTGATGCTTGTGGTTGGATTAATATGGAGTTGAATAATGTTTGAATGCACACATAATGTTATACAAAAACTTAAATAAATAAATAAACAAACAAACACACACACACACACTACCTGATGAATACGTGCATGAATGCTTTATTGGATAATAAATAAATAAACAACTGACAAGTATTAAGGTAGGTAAATCATATGCACATACAAATATATATCTACTTGTGAGTCCCAGGGTAGTGTGTGCATGAGAAAAAATATATACATATATATATATATACATCTATATATAGATATATTTATATATAGGCTTAATACATCTTAAAGTCCTTAAACTATTTAAAAATATGACATTCAGTCCTTCACCTAAAAAACCTCAACTTTTGGTCTCTAAACAATTAAAAATCTACATGTTTAATCCTTACCGTCTACATCCGTCTGTGTGTGATATCACGCATCTTTTAAGGCGCGTGAGATGACACATATGTAATATTTTAAACATCCACGTCTAAGAAATAAAACACGTCTATTCTTAAAAAATAAAAATCAAATTTACAAACCAAACCTAATTTAGATTTTGAAACCTAATTTAGTGAAAACCTAATTCCCAAACTCATCTAATTTAGCGAAACCATCGAAACCTAATTTAGCCAAAACCTAAATCTCAACTCAGAAAACCTAATTCCCAACTCATTGAAGGCAAAACCATCGAAGGTTGTCGAAGTCACACTCTCTCTAGCAGTCGAAGCTCGCAACGTTGAATGTGCCGGAAAGGATTTCGAGTTCTTCTATTACTCCGTTGAAGGGTGAGTTGTCAACTGGATGTGCGTACTCGAAATTGGTCTCTATTTTTGCTAAATATATGTGTAAATTTGCCCATTTATCTTGTATGTTGGATTTGTTTGAATGGGTTGTTCGAATGGGTTTTTCAAGGGTTATGGGTTTGTTCGACAGTTGTGGGTTTGTGCTTCTGTTGTTTTTGAATGGTAGATGAGTGGGTTTGTGCTTGTAGGTGGCTATGTTATTGTGGTCCCCAAATTATTGTAAGTTATGATTATTTTCATTTGCTTGTTTAGTGGTTATCTATATGTCGTTTTGTGGTAAAGGTGCTGACTGAGTGTATGTAAATTAACAATATTATAATAACCTAGTTGGCAACTAACATTCATTTTTTTTTTTTTGGTTTTTTTTTTTTTTTTTTTGTTTGGTAGAATGTGTGACTTGGCAGTAAAGTTGAGACTTTTTCACGGTGGTGTCGTGGTAAAGGAAGAAGGTAGCTATGTGGGGGGAGGGGGGAGAATAGGGAGATTGAAGTGGACTTTGACTTTGAAACGTCCTCATTTCCTACAGTGACTTGGGCTATTGCCCATCACTTAAAATTCAACAAGGTTAGTGCAATTTATTTAAAGTGTAAAGATAACTTTGGTGAGATATCAAATGATAAGAGTATTTTCAAAATATGTAAAGGCGTAGTTGATGGGGACACATTGGACATATACTTGGCGAGTGAAGGTAAAGTAGATTATGTTCCAACTAATAACCCTCTTCAACCACATGTTCTTATATGTCATGAGTCTATAAATGAGGGTCAATTAGGTAAATTTTCTAAAAAAGTTGGTCCCCCACTAGAAACTGGTTTAGTAGCTTATGAAGGGGCAGTAAGGCAACAAACTAGTTTTGGGAGTTGTGAGGGAACTCAAGTGGCAGATGATGTAGCTAATGAGGAACATGTGGAAGAGGTAGTATTTGACGAATAGCCCTTTGATGCAACTTTTGATGATCTAGTGGAAGATGTTACAAACTTTTCTGATGATGAAGATGAGGAATTGCAAGCTGCAAGGCAAAATATTAGAGAGAAGAGAGCAAGGATTGAAGGGATTCTAAAAAAAAAGAGAGATGGAGAGGGATAAGATGCTGTAGAGGTAGATCTAGATGAAGGTACTGCCACTATTGATGCAACTGCTAATGATTGGGATGATGCAAATAGGGAGAATGATAGAGCAGAAGCTGTAGGTGAAAATACAGGTATTTACCATAAATTGTCACTTCATTTACATTAGCTTGTATTTAAAATATGACATTTGCATATCTTGCATTTTGTATAGATATTAATGGGGAAGAAGACTCTGATAACAACAATCATTCAATCTACATTCCAAGTGACGATCCGAGTAGTGTCTCTGATACCTCTGGTGAATCTGGCTCAGAAGGTGGGGAACAGTTTGTTACGAAGCCTAGTTCTCGAATAAGGTTTGACGATGAGGCACATATTCCTGATTTTTGTCTTGGTATATCATTTGAAAGCACTGCAGAATTTAAGCAAGTTGTTATAAAGTATTCTGTGGTTAAGGGCAAAAAACTAAGGTTGAAGAAAAATGATTCTAAGAGGGTTCGATTTGTATGTGTTGATAAATGTCCATTTGTGTTGTTTTCTTCTAAGGAAAAAAGTGATGCCAGCTTGACCATAAAGACTTTTAAGCCTAAACATACTTGTTGTAGGGGGGATAACAAAAATAAACTTGTTAGATCTTCTTTTATAGCAAAACATTTTAGGGAATTAATTGTGTCAGAACCTAGAATTAAGCTTGCAACTCTTAAATCTCTATGTAGGAAGTTATTGAAAGTGGAGGTTAGCATTAGTGTCTATAGGAATGTTAAGAAAAAAGTGTTAGATTCTGTTATGGGGAGTTACATTGAGGAATATGGTAAACTGTGGGATTATGTAGAGAAGATTAAGACCTCTAACCCTGGAAGCACTATTATTTTGAAGTCATGTGATGATAATACAACCAAGGTTAACTACTTTGATAGGTTCTATGTTTGTTTTGACGCTTTGAGAAAGGGGTGGCTAGGTGGGTGTAGGAAAATCTTGGGTATTGATGGCTGCTTCCTGAAAGGGATTTGCAAGGGTATTCTTTTAGTTGCAGTTGGGAGAGATGGGAACAATCAAATGTTCCCTATTGTTTGGGCTGTAGTAGCTAGTGAAACATCCGTTCTTTGGACTTGGTTTGTAAGATTGCTTAAGCATGATCTTCAGTTAGGAGATGGTCAAGAGATAACCATTGTTTTTGATATGCAAAAGGTTAGTGGTGATATTTAATTGTTAATGAATTTTTTGCTTACTTATTACTTTAATTTGTTTTATTCCTTCATTTAACTTGTGTAATCTAAATCATTTGTGTAAGGGCTAAAACGTGCTGTAGCTGATGTTTTACCCTCAACAGAGCATAGGGAATGTGCTAGGCACATTTACCATGCATTTGCTAAGAAATGGAAGGGTGATGATAGGAAGTTGTGCTTTTGGGAATGTGCTAGAGCTTCATACAAAGAGGACTTGAAAGAGAAACTTCAGAAGTTGGGAAAGATGGGCAATGGGATTGTTGAGGACGCATTGAGCTAGCCAGTGGAAAAATGGTGTAGAGCCTATTTCAGAACAAGTGTTAAATGCGATGTAGTGGATAACAACATGGTAGAGGCTTTCAACGGATGGATATTGAAGCTGAGACACAAGTCCATCCTCTCAATGCTTGAAGAGGTAAGAATTATGGTCATGAGGAGAATTGCAAGGAAAAGAAGTGAACTTGCAAAATGGCCCACAAACCTTTCTCCTACAGCCGTGAAGAAGTTAGATAAGGCGAAAGAGAATTCTTGTGATTGGGTGGTAGATTGGAATGGAGAGTTTGGGTATGAAATCAAGAGTTTGTGTAACCTCGATGACACACACAAAGTTGACATGAATTCCATGAGTTGCACATGCAGAGAATGGGATCTCACTGGCATCCCATGTGCACATGCAGTCACTGCTATTTATTCCAACAAGGCACAACTAGAAACTTATGTTTTCTCATGGTTCAACAAGGAAACATATGGTAAGACTTACAGTTTCGTCTTGCAACCTTTGTGAGGAAAGAAATTCTGGGTTGAGGTTGGGAATCCACTAGTGGCACCTCCAGAGGTGAGAAGAATGCTAGGTAGGCCGGAGAATAAAAGAAGATGTGACAAGGATGAACCATAAAAAACTGGTAAAAGATCAAGAAAATGAATGGTTATGTCATGTCGTATCTGCAAGGTAGAAGGGCATAATGCATGGAAGTGCCCAAATAAGCCATCTGATAGTTCTAAGGTAATGTATAATTATGCATAACTATGCTTGCTTTTCTTTTAGTCATAACTTTATTGATCCATGTGTGTTACACTAACCTGTACAAAGTTGTGCTTTAAGGGTATTGTACTGTTGTTAATGATTGATTCATTGTTGTTTTGCTGTTAATGTTTGGTGTTGGTATTTGTTGTCAGAGTATTAAAAGGCCTGGAAGACCTACGGGCTGGACCAAAAAGAATAGCAATGCCAATGCAAGAAGCCAAAACAGTGAGTTACTCAAGGAGATTGGGGGACAATCTAGAAGATCTCGAAAGATTGCTCGTCAAGTTGGGTCTGGTTTATTCATCGCATATAGTGGTGCTATGATTTGGAATGTAAGGTTTCTTAATTACTTTGTTGATTTCTTTTGACAAATAAATTACTAATTTTCTTTGTTTTAATCAGCCTGGATAACCTATGAGAAGGTTTATCAGAGGACCATCCTCTCGATCAACAAGTTCTACACAAGCCACTACTTTAACTGTGCCAACAAGTAGTGCTCATCCTCTAGGGGTCCAGACAAGAGGTTCTTTTGAAAGGAGGAATATGAATGGCAACATAGGAAGTTAATTTACTTACTTTGTATTTCTTTTTTTGGAGTGGATGGTTTTGACTAGATATATTAGATGTATTTTGTTTTGTAAATACAAGTGTCAGCATTTTAATTGGATGCTGTCCATATTGGTTCATATGGACCACAACCATAATGGTTGTATTTTTTGGAATACAATGGATATGAAATACATTACATATCAAATACTTCTTTTTTTGTAGTACTTTTATTTTATGTTGTTTGTATTGGTTTGTGCAATACATTGGATATGAAATACATTGTTTGTATTGGTTTATGAAATATGAAATTTATGCAATACATTGGAGAAGAAGAATGTAAACAAATATGAAATAAAAGCTGGCTCAGCTTGGCAGTTTAGCACCTAATCCTTTAACATATATTAAAGTAAACTAGAACAAAGTTGGAAATGTTTAAGGTTTTGTTGTTTCCAACTATGACATTTTTAATACAAAAACAACAGCAGCTACAACTATCACTAATATTGCACAACAACCAAAACCACTCATTTTCCCTTCTAACTCTTTTACACGGTTCTTCATTACTTGCATTTTAACATTCATGTCAACAATTAGAGCTTGTAGATGTTCCATTTCTATCTTCAAGTCTTTCTTTGTTTCATTAATCTTCTTCCTTTCTATGTCCATTTCTTCTTTCAACTCTTCAATCTCAATAACAATAGACTTCATATGCTCTCCTTCAACGTTTTCATCCTCCAGCCATCTCCAATATCCACAATCATCCACCTAAACAACCATAAAAAAAACCATTTAAACAACTTGCATACAACTTTCAAATCAAATAAAACCATTCAATCACTTCACACCAACCTTCTAATATGGGCAGCAGACAAACCTCTTTCCCAGATTCTTCTTACTTCGTGATATGTAAACATTGCTTGCTGTATTGTGCTTGCACAGTGAAGTCTTCAAAGGTGAGGAATTGCTTTGTGATGCTGAATCCATGGTGTCCTAAAACAAGACCCAAAAACAAACAGAAAATGCGATTCATAACATATGTAGCCGAGAATGTGAGCTTATGAGGGCAGATCTTCATCAGGTCAGGTCGTCAATCACAGAAAACGTCCAAACGTCCACTTTTTACTCCAAATGCAAAATAAAGAAAACAATCCACTTAAAATTTGTTAAGTTATCTAGGAAAATCAAGAAAAGAAAATGAGGAAAGAGTCATGAAACCCTCAAAATTGCTCATTTCAACAATTGGGTTCTTAAAAAAGATTACAAACCCTAAATCTTTTTTTCCCAAAAAACAACAATCGGATAAGAAAGAAAGGGTGGAGAACAAATATCGAAGAAGAAACCCTCAAAATTGCTCATTTTAACAACTGGGTTCTTAAAAAAGATTACAAACCCTAGATCTTTTTTTCCCAGAAAACAACAATCGGATAAGAAAGAAAAGGTGGAGAACAAATATCGAAGAAGAAGACTTACCGATTTAAATAAGGAGAGAAGATTAAGGCCGAACGCTAGAAAAGAAGAAGGGACGAGTGCCGGAGAAGCAGGTCGAAAGGACGAGCGCTGGAGAAAAAGGTCGAACTATAGAGAAGATGACCTATGAAGAAACGACGTCGTTTGGGGACTTTATCAGCCTGTGATGTCGTTTTACTTCATGACGTGACAGTTTCTTTCCTATTTAGCATTGTTTGGGACGAACATAACAGTGCCGTTTACTCGCATTGGCGGCAATGACTAAACATGTAGATTTTTAATTGTTTAGAGACCGAAAGTTGAGGTTTTTTAGGTGAGGGATTGAATGTCATATTTTAAAATAGTTTAAGAACTTTAAGATGTATTAAGCCTTATATATATTATATATTAATGGTAATAACAAGTCTCAGTTCTTGGGTCAGGTGGGTTTACACAACGTGCTTGTTTGAGTCTTGAATCTATTTTCTGTCTCAGTACTCAATTGTGAATCTGAAATATAACATTAAGGCAGCTACTCGACATGGATGAAAATTTTGTTAGAAATTTTATTTTTGGTCCCGACATGATGCATATGTATAATGTACATATCACAGGGTGATTTGATATCCTTGAAAAACAAAAATGCTTTCTCAAAGTAACTCTTTCACAGCATGATATACTTGTAGGTGAACATATTTTTGTTATTAATTTATTGGGTTATATAAAAGCTCATTTGTTTATTTTATTTAGATTTTTTGAGTAATATCTCACGTATCACATTTTTTTTAATATAAATAAATTATATTAACAGAAAAAATCACAAAATGTTTACAGTTTACACTAAGACATTTTCTGAGCAACCACAAAAAAACAAAACCAAACCATAATAAAAAAAGGAAAATACTATTTGTACAGAAACTTGGTTACAGAAAATGTACAAGGATAATATATCGCAAAATATTGCGATATTTTGACATCAAAATATCACGATATTTCGCGATATTTTGAGTTCATCCTCTCCTCCCTCTCTCCCTCTTTCCCTTGCCGCTACAACCTCACCTCACCTGTGGCCGTTCTTCGCCTCCGCCTGGTCTTGCCGCCACCTCGCCTCGCCAGCGCCTTGCCTCGCCTCGCCGCTGCAACCTCCGCCGCCTCGCCCCGTCACCACTGCCGCCTCGCCCCGTCACCTCTGCTGTCTCGCCCCGTCGCCTCTGCCGCCTCATCGCGTCACCGCGCCTCGCCGCTGCTGCCGTGCCTTGCCTCGCCGCTGCCTCTGCCGCTGGAGCCGACAGTGTGAGAAGGAGAGCGAGAGAGAGACAAAGAGAGAGAAATGCTGCATTTGGGGCATTTGGGTTATATAAAAGCTCATTTGTTTATTTTATTTAGATTTTTTGAATAATATCTCACGTATCACATTTTTTTTATATAAATAAATTATATTAACAGAAAAAATCACAAAATGTTTACAGTTTACACTAAGACATTTTCTGAGCAACCACAAAAAAACAAAACCAAACCATAATAAAAAAAACACAAATTAACAAAACTAATACAATTTAATTTTACGACATATGAATTTAAAAAAATATATAAAAATAAAGTTATATTATCAAGTTAAATCAATATCCGCTGCACTAGAACCCTTTCTTTGTTCTCTCCAAAAGATTCTTTTTCTTTCTCTCTTTCTTCAACCAAGACTTAAATTTCCAACCATGTACTCGAGTTAGAGAGATCTTAATATCACATTCTAACAACTTATTTAGTTCATAAGATAAATTAATGATAAGATAATAATAAAATTATACAATGTTACATTAACATATGAATATATTACTTGAAATTACTCTATCCCATCATCCCAAATTGGAATTAAAATTGGGGTAATAGTTTGGTCTTAACAAGGTATTTACCAAACTGCCCTTCACTTTTTGTGCCCACTCTGACTTTAAGCAATTCAATTCTTCAAAATCTGAAAATTCTAAAGCTGCAACACACCCACCAGCATGTAGAAAATGAAATAAAGCCATGTAAATGAAATCCTGTAAACTGTTATAATATCCGGTGAAGAAGTGACACTTTTAAACGAACCTTAGACTATCAGCCAACAGTGAACCGGTCACCGATTCATTACAAGCTGTAACAGGAGGAACAAAGAAAGTTATACTGGTCTAGTCTACTTTGTGAATTTACATTGATATTTTCCATCTATGCATAATCAAGTATACAACATCTCTGCCTGTACTTGCAGAACTTCGCCTATGGCTAAATCAGAATTCCCACGCCAGACGAGTATGGAACGCAGAATCAAACGCTGAGTTTGGGGCGGAAATCTGAGCTGATGAATGGAGTGGTAAATTCATCTAGACAAGCCATCCGAATCCGTTCTGGGGTTGCCGGGTTATCCAGAGGGAACCAATCTCTGTGCCCGGCTTCTGCTCTTGCTGCTATAATGGCATCTTTGATGGCAAAAAAGACAGCTGAAGCAAGAAAGAATGGAGGCTCACCCACGGCTTTGGATGAGTGGATGGCCTTCACATTAGGGGCATCCTGTCAATGGGGACCAAAAAAAAGAAAAAACCATAAGATGTAGAAATTGTAGTCTATTTGCATTAGGAATAGGCAGAGAACTAGATCGACGTAGTAGTCCAATCCAACTTCTGGACAGGCTTAAATATGCAGAGCCTAACTTGTGTGTCTAGAGAGGCTCGCCTTCTACAAAAAGTTCTCAATGAATCTTTTCACATTCATTTACGAACTGGGGGCCAAGGCCTGGGATAACCACTTGTAGAGTAGAGGGCACACATTATGTAATCAAGTAAAGTTTTTCAACAAAGGGGGACATAAACTAAATTACAGTAGTTTTCATTTACCTATGTAAATGCCTGAGATATCTAACAAGAAGAAAGCTCCTCTTGAACAACTTCATTGGCCAAATATGGGATGTCATGAATAACTTACGAAGAGAGATTACCATCCAAATGGGTGATCAAACAAATGCTATAAATTATTTCGATAAGGCCCACACTAAAGTTCAGTAAATTGTTGACAGGTGGCAGCAACTCATCCAAGCACGTGGAAGTTAAGAATAAACGGATTTATTATGCAGCAACAACTAAAAAATTGATAGCGCCTACCAATAAATACATGTTAGCGATACATTCTTTTTCAGCAGCTACAAAGTCATTAAAATAAAAAATTAGTTCAATGTGTAATTGTTATGTATCTCAAAAGATTAGTCAGAGACTGTTGGGACGAGCAATAGGCTCGGCCACCTCTAACACTTAGAACCAAATGAATCTGAAATAAATATTTGAAGGCTGGAAGCACACATATACGCATATAAAAAAACAGTAAGCTAAAAAAAAAAAGAACATAACAAGATTTTACTGTAGTTCACCCTAAAAAATTGGGCTACATCTACGTTGAGCTCCGGCAAGAAGAGCTCACTGCACTAATCGGAAGAATGTTTACACCCCCACTGTACACTCACTGGTCCTCTAACAAAAACCCCCAAAGATCACGAACAGATCAGAAGGCATACCTAAGGAACCAAAAAAAATGAAGAAGAAGAAGAACATGCACAAAGAGAAACCGAGAGGAAACCCTTAAGCAAATAACAACCTGACTGATGCTCAAATCTCGAGGAATAGAGGGATATAAATAGATAGGGTATGAGGCAAAGCAACGGCGGAGATAGGCCCTGATGATCAGATCAACGGTATCCACGGTAGCAAGCAACACGAAAAAATGCAACGGGAGAATCAAACGTGCCACAAATCGGAACGACAAGGGAGGTTGCCGTTTTGGCCATCTAAGCACACGGGCTCCAAAACAACATCGTTTTGGAGCAACTAGTGTGTGGTTGCCACCTGGCCTTCCATCCCTAGTTCCAAAACGGCAGCATTTTTGTGTTGATGCTTCACGATACTCAACAGAGACAAAGCTTCTTTGTCAGATATCAAGTGAGCTTGGCAATGAGTCAATGCCCCCACAACTTCTTCCAAAGCACAACTGTCAGATAGTTCCAGACATACAAGAATTACCACCTATGGGATGGCATGGGTTTCTCGAAACAGGAAAGAGGCTTTGCAGTATTTATGAGCACCAGGGTTGGTAGAAGAGGAGCACACAACTAACCTTTTTATTACTCGCATCAATTATTACCACCTATGGGATGCCTTCTGCCTCTCAAAAGAGGAAATAGGATTTCAGTGTTCAAGTGCACCAGTGTGGGTAAGAGGAGCACACGAAGTATCCCTTTTGTTACACTTGGCTGACTTGAGGATAAATGAGTAGAAGGGCCATCATGCTGAGGATTCAATTGAATACCTAAATGCATAGATTGAAAGCTTGATTTATTTATTTCTTACTCTTTTTGATTCATTTCAACAGAAAACAAAAGAAACAGAAAATAGAAGGCATGTAAAAAACAGAAGAATAACAAAAGAACTAGTGAAAGTTGATGGAGGAATTTGAATGTTCGTCCACTGTATGAAGTCCTTGCAACATTCGAGTGTTAACTACTCAGAACATGAACATTAGCCCGCATCCACCATCTATCTAACAAATATCTCCCTTACATATCTCAGGTTGTTGAACAAAATAGTTATAGTTATTACTGTTATATCCTATTAGCAAGAACCACCAAAAGAACTATAACCAGTTCAATGTGCTAATTGCAGTCCTATAGACTGATTTAGTTCACACATACACATGGATGGCTTAATGGCCTGAAGCATTAGCATATGATGAATGCTAGATGGTTCAGCCAAGGTAGTTGGGGATCAAGACAGTCCATAAAAACGCTAATTTACTTTCAGGGTGTTGGATGATTTTGAATGGTCAAAATGCAGTTTAACAGGGAAACTCGGTTTAGACAGAACTTTATCCATCAAATACATTTTCACTCATGAAAATCCAATCCGTGGTTGATCAGATTAACCTAGGTTGTAAATTTTTGGACTTGGTAGAAAATATGAAGAACACAAGAGCACAAGCTTTGTGTTGGATTTCCATTATATTTTAGGCCTCTCATCATTATGCTTGGTTTACATCCCAATATCCATCATACTTTTAATGCAGTTATTAGTTCCAAGTCCCTAACACCCCCCCCCCCCCCCCCCAAAAAAAAAAAAAAAAAAAAAAAACCTTTCTATTCTTGCTTCCCCACCATCATCTAAATGTTTCTGGTAATCATCAAATTCAACCACTACGACAGTGAATAGAATAAAAAATGTTTCTATAGAACAAAAAAGTAGCAGAGTACACGGTAGAAGTAAAAATGACAGCTTATTACTTTCCATAATTTTTTTGTACTTGGGCATATCTTATACATGCTTCAATGATTTCTTGTGCATGTGAGAAAAACACAATCTCAGAATCCAGTACTGTTTTCTGAAGTACATTTATAAATGGGTTTGTGTGTTCATCTTAAACTTCAAAGCTTTTTTATTTTTATTTATTAAGAAAAACATCACAACAAAAAAGACAACAGAAAGATCGAAGAGTTTCCTCAAAAAAGACCAAAAGAACAGGAACCACAATGATACATATCTTTACCGTCATAGAAGCAAGGATAGGATATCTGTAATAAAACCAGGTCAAAAGGAGGTCAATCTATCTTCACAGAACAAATCTTGATTAATCCTCCAAAAATCTATTTGAAACCTTGGTTACAGAACTTTTCATATTTCTAATTCTATTAATTTTATTATTAAGATTCTTTGGTCTCCAAGTAAATTAATCAACCTTCTGGCATTTGACAAACTACTGAAAGTGAAGCCAGTAATTTTCGTCAAAGATGAAGATATTCATGGACTTCATAGAATCCTTATTTATAACTAAAATTTGATTAAACTCCATTGCAGTTTTGAGCCATAATAGCCAAAGAGTACTAAATTTTACCCATATTCACTTAAGTTTACTACTGTCAAACATGGAAATGATATCATTGCAGTGAAGACTGAGAATGGTTTTGAGTCATACTAAATTTACCTTTAGAAGTGAAACACTGAATTTGAAGGGAATGTCATTCAGGGAAGGAATTTTATAATTTCCAGGCCCAGATGTATACAAAAATCCAGGTTGGATCCACTTGTGGGCTGCATCACCCCATTTAAGCTCTTCCAATGCTAACCATCCTAACCCTTGTATAAATGCTCCTTCAATCTGAGCCAGAATTACCATATTATCAGAAGACAAACATTCGCCATTTTAAATGATAACTTAACCACTTAAAAAGTTTCAACTCATCCACAATTGCATCAAAAGAGCAGTCTACAGAACTTGCACTTGAAAAGAGAACAAACTATTGCTAAAAAGTTGCCTACAGCTAGGTGTGGAAACAAAAAAAGAAAAGATAAGGAAAGCCATAATAGAACCAACTATCCCTTTTTTTTTTATAGAAAGCCAACAATTTATTTATAAGAAGAAAAGTTACAAGAGAACAAAAAGAAAAAATCCCCAAAACAGAATGTTTACCACGGAACAGAATATCAAATGAGTACGAGTACAAATAGAATAAGTTGGAAACAAATAGAATCGATTATCTGATGAGTACAATGATACTTGACAGATGGCAATAAGTATTTTTGGTATCTGTTAGAGAGAAATCAATTGGGGGTTCTTAACCTCAGCAGGATGGAACAGTAAAATAAGGTGGAATGTCCATTTTCCATAAGTAAAATGCATATGCAGCTCATTTGTTGGATTTGAACATTTAAGTGACAGCAGTAGGAAAATTTGAAGTAAATGGATAAAGACTAATTGCTCTATTCAGAGTTTAACTGTAATGTATCATATATGACTAACATGTTTCACAGTGTAATACTAACAATATCATATGCCTCGTATACAAGCCAGAGACGCGCACAAATATTCACAGAATGAAGTCTAGTTATACTTTTTACTCATGAAATTTGATTGGAAACATTTTGGCTGTTGCATCCCAATTAATATTTATCTGAATTAGTAAATTCAGATGAATTTTGGTCAGTTTAAGAGAAGCGTTATCATATGCAATAAAAGTAACTTCAAAGTAGTGCAGGCTGGATAGGAAAACCATGACATGCAACAAGCTCCAACAAGCCAAAAGGACAAACCTTAACAGCAGAAGCAAGCATTAGAAAAGATAAGACTAGGATCATAGTGGGAACAGGCATTAAATAGTTGTCAGTTCTTGAAGTCTCCTAGTTTACGTATTCATCTTTTCCCAAAGAAACTACTCCCCTAACAAAGAATAAACTCTCTATCTGAAACACTAGTATTTCCCATGAAACTATGATAAGTAAAAAATGTTACTGGGATGGGAAGGTCAAACCTGTCCAACATCAATAGCTGGATTGAGTGAATGTCCAAGATCCAGGAAAATATTTGCTGCCCTTGTGTGGAAATCTCCAGTCAGTGTGTCAACTTCAACCTCAGCAAATGCAGCACCATAGGTGAAGTAATTGAATGGCTTCCCTTTACCCGTCTTCAAGTCAAAGCCAATATCAGGTGTTGCATAGAATCCATGAGCAGATAGATCAATTCGCTCCACATAACATGCAGTTGCCAGCTGATAATAATTGTAATACAACACAACGATTCAGTAATTGTCCCAAATTATTTTCACCTGTTCTTCAATCAATTAGCAAGACCAAAATATAAACGGCGACTAATGCAGTTACTATCAGAAAATGTTCCCGACTTCGCCAAGGTGGTTATATATTTAAATCTAACATCCCCATTATTTAGAGGACAGTGCCTTGTAGGAGTTGGAAATCCAACCAGACTATTGTTGCAATGGAGTCCAAAAGTAACTTTTCCCATAGTATATGGCAGAAGTAAATATATGACATGTTCATATGATGAAAGAAATATTAACTTGAGGATGGCGATCCATTCTGCTTTAGATACAAAATGTTTTGCCTACTGATCTGGACTGATGCAATTCTCAGCCACACTGTACTTTGAGAACATTTGGCTGGAAGTAGATACCTGGATAGCCTTGCACAATAGATGGGTGGGTGGAACAATTACTCAATGGTCTGTTACACTTAGCTTTGTGGTGGCATGGCCAGTCTGACCGTGTAAAAGGCTACAGCACTACTTGTGATTCAATAATGACATTGGAAAGAGGGAAATAAGAATGATAAAAGAGGAAGAGAGTGGACTGATAGATGACGAAACACTAAGGAAGAAGGAAGAGAAGTAAAACATTGTCTTACCGGATAGACTCGTTGGAAGCAAATATGAAGATTAAGATGAAATAAATAATATAGTAAGGAAGATAAATACTATAAGAGCATGGAGAAAAGAATTGCAGGGAATTTGCAGGAAGTGCTTTAGTTTTAAGAGCATATGTTAAGAGATTTTGCCGGGATGGCCAGAAGTAAACCTCCATTTCAGAATTAAAGAAGAGGTCAAAGTTCAGTTTACAGAATAGTGTTTTGGGACTGGACAAATGCAACAAATTGGTTGCTAGCTTTTTGATGCAGAATCCAAATCATAGAAACAAGAGTAATCCCAATTACTCAGACCAAATATCATTAATCAATATTATTGATCATCAAAGTCCGCTCTACAATACATCAGGAAAGGATTATTTATAGACAACCAATTGATAAAATCTATTCTAACTAGGATTCCTTAATCCAATCTAATTATGATTATAAAGATAATCCCAATCTAATTAGGATTCTAGGAAAATAAAGAAATTTAAACAAACTAGGAAACAAATTAAAAATAAAGAAACTAATAAAACAATATTAATTTATTAGAATTATTAGTATAATTAGATATATTGCATATTGTTGTATGTGTTATTTATTTATTTATTATAACTATGTGTAATTAGGCTAAGGCCGTAAGTTATTAGGCCCGTTGTGCCTATTATAAATAACACACTAAGAGACTAATCTCTTAGGTTTTTCTCTCATAATTGTTTTCTCACATGGTATCAGAGCCACCGGTGAGAAAAACCCTAGCCACTGTTGTGTATCTTTTTTGCTACAGTATGCGTGGGATACAAGGAACTTGGTGGCATGCAAGAACACTAGTAGGCAAGCAAGGAGGCTCAAATGTGCCCCAACAAGGAGTTAAATCTTCCACAATAGAAACAGGACTATTAATAGATCAATATACACAAGATCAATAAGGGTGCGGCGAGAGTAAGCACGAACAATCTCAAAAGGACTTTTAACAGTGGACCTATTAATAGAGTTGTGATAAGAAAATTCTGCAGTTGGCAAAAAGAAGTCCCAATTATCAGGCTCCTCTCCTACAAGACATTTGAACAAGTCTCCCAAACTATGATTCACAACTTCAGTTTGTCCATTAGTTTGGAGATGAGAGGCAAAAGTGAATTTCAAACTTGTTCCAAATAGTTTCATAGTGTCTTTCAAAAATAACTAACAAATTTGACATCTCTATTAGATACAATGGAAGAAGGCAAACTCTGCAACTTAGCAACTTCTCTAAAGAACAATTTATCAACATGGGAAGCATCTATTGTCTTACTACAAGCAAGAAAATATGCCATCTTAGAAAACCTATTTACACAAATTCTCCATTATCCATCTTTCTTTGGGGTTAAAAGGGCAAATACGACACAAAGGCTAAGGTTATATCCAACAAACCCCTTACTCTAAAGGTCTTCCATTTGTCTATTCAATTCAGCTCACTCTTTTGGGTTCATCCTATAATGGGGCAAATTAGGTAATTGAGACCCAGGAACTAGATCAATGGCATGTTGGATATCCCTCATAAGTGGTAGGTCACTAGGGAGCTCACTGAGCATGATATCAAAAAATTCTTCTAACAATTGCTTCATACTAGATGGAAACTCCAAACTCTAGAGGAACTCAAATGGAGTCTTTAGTTGTAGAATTAATTGAGAGAAGAGAATAATCTACTGTTTTATTTGATAGTGCTCAATATATACATGATTAGGAGATCGAAGTCCTACTTAATGTACAAGTCTAATCTATATATAAGTACAAATATCTAATCTATTTAATAACATAAATAATCAACTAACATATAGGAGAGATATTCGGCCTTATCTCTTACTTTAACTGATCTGATCATTTAGGAGTTGAATAATCCGAATATTTAGGAGCATTATCTTGGATTTAGCTTCCTGTTAATGCCACTAGATTCATTTTAATTTTCCACATTAGCTATGATGGCTAACCATGTCCACTTTCTTAACAGTCTTTTCCAAATGTTTTAGGAGCTACAAGATGGATGTCTTTTCACTAGGGACTAGTGGTGCTAGCTTGGGCTTGGTCCTAGTGTTTCTATTAAAAGGTTTTGCAAGGATCAATGTGAGTTTCTTACCCTTATAGTTAAAGATATAGGTATTTTCTCGCCCATAATAAACTACACTCATGTCAAAAAGCCAAAGGCAAAATAAAAAGATATAAGCAAAACATCACAAAAAATTTCATCTGTGTAATCACCTAGTTGAATAAGAACAAGGCATCCCTGGATGACTGGCAAAGTTGTGTTGTTCACCCATTTAAATGCTTTTGGATGTGGTTCTACCTTAAGATTGAGTTGAGTAATTCTAGATTTAGAAACCATGTTCATGGTGCTACCCAATCAATAACTAGTATGCAAGTTCTCTCACCACTTGTAATGCATGTCTAAAAAATATTAGTGTGTTTCCATTCATCACCATGGACACTCTCAGTCAATACACACCACACAATATTAACCTATTCTACCATATCAAGTTCTTCATCAACCTCTTCCTCTCCTATAGAAAAATCTAATAGATTAACCATTTTGTATTCATCCTCAAGTTGATCAGTAAGTTGTTGCTATTGCTTTACAATTAAGGCACATTCAGTGCAACGAGCAGCTATGTGATGCTTCTTATGACAATAGTGGCATTGAATGAAGGGTTATGAGGATGGGAAGTACTAGGTTGGGAATTATTGGGAGGAAAATTTTTGAAGGATTTCTAGTACAATTCTTCTTATTTCATTAACAAAAGAGCTGTATAAAATATAGAAGAGAGTCTATTCTATATGTAGACAGAGCTCTAAATACAAGGAAAGTATCAAATCAGAAAATCAAATCAAAGAGATAGTTTCCTAAACTAAAGCTATTTACAAATTTAGAATATAAATTCTAAGAGAGATTTTTGGGATTTTAACACTCCCTCTTAAGTTGGTGAGTGGATATTTTCCATTCCTTGCTTGTTTGTTATTTCCTGAAATCTCAAAGTAGGTAGCCCTTTAGTCAAAACATCTGCTAGTTGATTCCCTGATGGCACATAGGGAGTAGTGATGAGACCATTGTCTAGCTTCTCTTTGATGAAGTGTCTATCAACCTCAACGTGTTTGGTTCAATTGTATTGGACTAGATTATGAGCTATGTTGATAGCTGACTTCTTGTCATAGTATAATCTCATTACCCCATTATCTTCAATCCTTAAATCATTTAGGACAATCCTAAGCCATCGAAGTTCACAGATCCTATGTGCCATAGCCCAAAACTCTACATCAACTCTTGACCTTGCTACAACATTTTGTTTCTTGCTTCCAAGTGACTAGATTTCCTGCAGTGAAAGTACAATAACCCGCTATAGACCTCTGTTAGAGATCTTGCATAGTCAATATCGGTGTATGCCTCCACTATCTAGTCATTTCCTTTTTGAAACAAAATGCCTCTTCTAGGAGTAGCTTTCACATACTGAAAAATTCTCTAAATTGCTTGCAAGTGCTCTTCTCTTGGATCATGCATCAATTAGCTGACAACACTTATTGCATAAGTTATGTCAGGCCAAGTATGTGAGAGGTAGATCATTAACCTCCCAACCAATCTTTGGTAATGTCCTTTATCAATTGCTCCTCCCTTGTCTTCTCAACCTATTCTATGATTGGGGTCAATGGGAGTGTTCAAAGCTGTAATTCCTAATGTACCCGTCTCCTTAAGCAAATCCAATACATATTTTCCTTGGGACACAAATATTCTTTGTTTGGAATATGCCACTTCAATTTTGAGGAAGTATTTCAACTTACCTAACTCTTTGATTTCAAACTCTCGAGTTAGTTTGAGTCTTTAATCTCTTTTTCTCCTCTTCATCGCTTCCGGTGATATGATGTCATCAACATATACTAGTAGAATAATAATCTTCCCTTCTCTTGAGTGTTTAATGAAGAGAGTTTGATCACCTTGACTTTATTTGCAGCCAAATCTCATCATAGCCTTGGTAAATCTTCCAAACCAAGCTCTTAGGGACTGCTTTAACCCATACAATGCTTTCTTCAACTTGCAAATTTTGTTAAGAGCAAACTCCTTACCAAATCCTAGTGGGGGTTCCCTGTATACTTCTTCTTCCAAGTCTCTATGAAGGAATTTGTTCTTTACATCAAATTATTGAAGCTCCCAATCTAAGTGGACAGCAAGAAATAACAGAATTCTTATGATGTTTATCTTTTCCATAAGGGAAAAAGTTTCTTGATAGTCCACCCCATAAGTCAAGGTATAACCCTTCGCAACTAGCCCTGCCTTGTATCTCTCAAGAGTTCCATCAGCTTTAAACTTCACCGTGTAGACTCATTTACAACCAACTGCTCTTTTTTCTTTTGAGACATGTGACAATATTCCAAGTCTTGTTCTTCACTAAGGCCCTCATTGCACATGTCCGATTCTTGTTTCTTAAAGCATCACATACTGTTTTTGGTATTTCAATTGAACTCAAGGTAAAAAGGAAGCTTTTATGTTGAGGGGAAAGTTGGTGTAAGTTTATGAAGTTGGATATGGATGTTGGGTGCATTTTCTTGTCCCTTTTCTTAAGGCAATGGGGAGGTCAAGATCAGTTTCTGAACTTGGCTGGTTATCACATAAAACAAACTCATTAGCATCAAATGGAGGTGTATTCAAAGTGTTTTCATTACCTATACTCGAGTTAGACTCGTGACTTTGCTTTGGAACTTGTGAGTGTTGCACTCTTCTTGAATCTTCAGCTGCTTCACTAAAGGAGCACCTGGAATCTGGTTTTTTGAATCTATAGTATGTCCAAGGCTTGACAAGGTTGCTATTTCAACTAGGTACACATTCTCAGTGTGTGGATCTATTTTGGCCTCAATGGGATCAGCTATTGTGGTTACGATTAGAAAAACATGGCAATTATTTGGCTCAGTTGGAGGTTCAGGTGGTTCGAAAGGATGATTTATGGTGAGACTACCAAGGCTCTCAAGAAAAGATGTGAAACCCGAGCACACATCTTCATCGAGTAATTTCTACCCCTAAAGATGAGTGGGAAGGGGTTTATAGAAAGGTTTTGCTTCATGGAAGCTTACATCAAGGGAGACAAAAATGTGCCAGCTAGAAGGGTCATAACATTTGTATCCCTTTTGAGTTGAAGAATAGCGAACTGAAGAATTAATTAAGAGAAAAAAGGTTATTCTGGCTTCATTGATAGACTTTGATTTATAAAAGATTAGGAGATAGGAATCCTTACTATTGTACAAGTCTAACTTATCTAAATTACAAAACATAATTAGTTTAAACTTATAGATAATCTATTTACGGAAACAGGAAACAAAATAAGCTAAATAAAAGGAGAGACATTTGGCCTTATCTTCAGCTTTGAGAATTCCGAAACTTTAGGAGCATTATCTCGGTTTTTTACTTGAGGATAAATCTTCTCTGAATTTAGCTTAATTATCCACATTCCCCCTCAAGCTTGGGCTGAAAAATGTTGTTCAAACCAAGCTCGGAGCTCATTCCATCAAAAATTCTTCTCGGTAGAGCTTTAGTTAGTATATCAGCAACTTGATTTGTAGTGGGAGTATATACCAGCTGAAACATCCCTTCTTCCAACTTCTCTTTAATAAAATGCCAGTCTATTTCAACATGTTTTGTCCGATCATGATGGACCGAGTTCTTTGCAATGCTGATTGCAGATTGATTATCACATAGAACTTGAATTGGTTTAGGGATAGACACTTGAAGTTCTTGAAATAATCTTCTCAACCATATTCCTTCACAAAACCCTTGAGCCATAGCTCGAAATTTAGCCTCCGCACTACTTCTTGCAACCACAGACTGTTTTTTGCTATGCCAAGTAACTAAATTCCCCCAAACAAAAGAACAATAGCCAAATGTTGACCTCCTATCACAAACAGAACCAGCCCAATTAGCATCACTATACACTTCTATTCCTCGATTATTTGTTTTCAGGAACATCAAGCCTTTTCCCGGAGTCAATTTTAGAAACTTTAAGATGTGATAGACAACATTCATATGTACTTCTCTAGGATCATTCATAAATTGGCTAACACAACTTACTAAGAAGCTTATATCAGGCCGCATGTGGGATAAGTATATTAACTTTCCCACCAATCTTTGATACCTTCCCTTGTCAATTGGTGCACTTTCCTTGCCAAGATCTAACTTTGTAGTTGTATCCATAGGTGAATCAGCCGGTTTGCAACCCAATATCCTAGTTTCTTTTAGTAGGTCTAGAGTATACATTCTTTGGGATACAGAGATACATTCTTTTGATCTTGCAACCTCCATACCTAAGAAGTACCTTAGATTTCCGAGATCATTGATTTCAAATTCCTTTGCAAGCATGCCCTTGAGATTATTTATTTCTAGCTGGTTATCTCCTGTAACAATAATATCATCCACATATACTATACGAATGGATAATTTACCTCCCATGGTATGTTTGATAAGCAGTGTGTTATCAGCTTGATTTTGATTGTGCTCTTGTCACTTGACCGCCTTTGTAAATCTCTCAAACTAAGCTCTACGTGATTGTTTGAGTTTGTAGAGGGATCGTTTGAGTTTGCATACCTTGTTTCTCGTATGATTGGTTTCAAAGCCATAAGGAATTTCCATATAAACTTCTTCTTCTAGAGTTCCATTTAAAAAAGCATTCTTCACATCTAGTTGGTGAGGAGGCCAATCTAAATTTGCAGCTAGAGACAATAGGATTCGGATGGTATTTAACTTGGCCACAAGAGCAAATGTCTCTTGGTAATCAATACCATAGGATTGAGTGAACCCCTTTGCTACTAGCCGAGCTTTGAATCGGTCAATCTGCCCATCTTCGTTATACTTTACTGTAAAAATCCACTTGTAGCCGACAGGTTGTTTTCCAGGAGGTAGAGAGGTTATCTCCCATCTTCCATTTTTCTCCAAGGCATTCATTTCATCAAGAACAACCTATTTCCATTGTGGCTATTGGAAAGGTTCTGTAATTGTGTTTGGCACCTGCACCTTATTCAAATTTGATAAAAACACACAAAACTTTGATGACAGGTCCTTGTAGGATATATAGTTATGTATTGGGTGCTGAGTGCAAGATCTTATGCCCTTCCATAAGGCAATAGGCCAATTAGTCTCATCAGTGGTTGCACTATCTAAATTGTCCCATAGATGATTGTCACTGTCACTTAGAGAGGAATTGGGACTAGTATCTTGGTCAGGCCAATTGTAGGATTGATGCTCTTTTTCCTGTTGGGACTTCCTCCGAGAGTAGACCTGAAATTCTTTGGTGATAGGAGGCTGAGGACTAAGGAAACTTGCAGGAGGGTGGTCATGAGTAGATTGAGGTTGTTGATGGTTAGGCTCTGGATGTATGGGTACAACAGATTGCAAAGTTTGTTGCTGCATAGACTGTTGTTGCATAGGAAGAGTTTCCCAAAACTGATATTCTTGAGAATTATAGAAATTGTTCTCCCTCTAAATATCAGTTTTGGGATAACAAGGTTGATGTTCAAAAAAGGTTACATCTATAGAGTTAAAAATTCATTTATGCTCGGGAGAGTAGCACTTGTAACCTTTTTGATGAGGAGAATAGCCAATGAAGATGCATTTAAGAGATTTAGGGTCAAGTTTGCTTTGGAATTGTTGGTGTACATGCACAAAAACAGTACATCCAAAGATTTTAAGAGGGATATGAGATAGCAACTGAGTGTGAGGATAGGATTTGAGAAGAATTTGGCTTGATGTATGATGGTTTAGAGTTCGAGAGAGTAACCGGTTAATTAGATAAGTGGTTGTGAGAATGGCTTCACCCCAAAAATGTTTAGGGACATTTGTAGAAAATAGCAAAGAACGAGCCACTTCTAAGATATGTCAGTTTTTCCTTTTAGCTACACCGTTTTGTTGGGGTGTATCCACACAAGAACTTTGATGTATAATGCCATTGTTTGAAAGATAGGAACCAAGGATTGAAGAAAAATATTCCTTGGCATTATCAGTTCTGAGGATTTGAATTTTGGTATTAAATTGTCTTTCCGCCATAGAATGAAACAATTGAAAAATGGAACCAACTTCTGATTTTTCTTTCATGAGAAATACCCATGTAAGCCGGGTATGGTCATCAATAAATGAAACAAACCAACGAGAACCCATTATGTTTTTAACTCGAGAAGGTCCCCATACATCACTATGAATCATAGAAAAGGGTGTGAAGGAGAATAACTTTGACTAGGATAATTATTTCTCACATGCTTAGAGTATTGACAAATTTCACAATGTATTTGCTGTGAATCTTGACTCTTAAACAATGCTGGGAATAATTTCCTAAGGTAAACAAAGTTTGGATGTATCTATAATGCCATAACATAATTGCATCATTATGAGTGGTGGAGGAATCGGAGAAACAAACTGAAGGAATGGCCGAATAGGTGTTAGACTGAACTAGGTTATCTTCGGAGTTGGTCTTAGCAAGGAAATAGAGCCCCAATCCTTTTTCAGCAATGCCAATCATCTTCCCCGAAGTCCGCTCCTAAAATTCACATACATTTTTTGAGAATTTGGCAATACAATCTAAATCAGATGTTAGTTTACTGATAGACAATAGATTGCAATCTAGATTAGGCACTAAGAGAACCGATTTCAACACAATATCCTTGGAGATAGTAACAGTTCTGGTTCCCACAACTTTTGATAGAGAGCCATTGGCCACTCTAACAGTCCAGTTTTTGTCACATGGCTGGAAATTGGATAACAAACTGATTTGTCCTGTCATATGATCTGAGGTCCCTGAATCAATCACCCAAACATTAAATAAATCTCTTTTAGTGACAAACCCATGTAAGAAAGTACCTTTATGGGCTATGGATCCTGATGCTATGGTTGAGGACTGATTAAGTTGAGTCTTCTCAAGCATAGACTTCAGACACTCCATTTGTTCCTTGTTGAATGGTGTTGGTGCTGCTACTGTAGTGGTCTCTTCTATGGACACTAGGTTGCCCTTACTCCTCCTCTCATGAGCTGGCTTCCAATCAGCAGGTTTTCCATGTATCTCCCAACAAGTATTCTTGGTGTGTCCTGCTTTGTGGCAGTGATCACACCATGGTTGTTCCTTCCTTGGTTTGAAATTCTGTGATGAAATGCCTCTGGTTACTAAGGCTGAGTGTTCCAGATTTGATACCGCTGGCTTAAAGCATGATTTTCAGCCGGCTTTCTTCCCTTCGAACTTCGGAAAAAGCCTCTCAGATACTAAGGAGAGGTTTTATACTGAGTATCCTTCCTCTAACACCATCTAGATTCTTATTCAAGCCCATTAAGAACTTATACAACCTCTTTTGTTCAACAATTTTCTTGTATTTTGTAGAATCTTCTGTGCACTTCCATTCAATGTTATCAAACTTATCTAGTTGCAGCCAATATTTATTCAAAGAATTGAAATATTGAGTCACATGTGATTCACCTTGTTTGAGATCATCAAGTAAGCTTTCAATCTCAAACAATTTAGAGGTGTTTTCAACATGTGAGTAAGCCTCTCTAGCAGCCTCCCAAATCTCTTGGGCTGTATCATATAACATAAAATTTTCTCCTATATCATTGACTATAGAATTAATGAGCCAAGACATTACTATGTTATTTTTGGCTTGCCAACTCTGATATGTAGAATCTTCCTCTACTAGTTTGGTTGTTGCCTCGGTCAAGTAATCATCCTTTTCTTTCCCTCGTATGAACAACAAGACGGATTGAGACCATTGTAGGTAATTTTGCCCATTCAATTTATGTCTAGTAACAGTGAACATATTGTTGTCAATAGGGCCTTGATTGTTGGTGGGTAAAGGGACGATTTCGGATGGCTGAGTACTCTTGCCAGCCATGTTGATAAGAGAGATGAACTGGAAATTAAGGACACGTTTTGGAAGGAAAAAAACGGAAGGAGGATTATCGGGAGATTTGGAAGGGAAAACCGGAAGGAGGACTATCGGGAGATTCTTTGGCCAAAGGGTAGCTCTAATACCATGAAGAATTAATTGGAGAAAAAAGGTTATTCCAGCTTCATTGATAGACTTTGATTTATACAAGATTAGGAGATAGGAATCCTACCTATTGTACAAGTCTAACTTATCTAAATTACAAAACATAATTAGTTTAAACTTATAAATAATCTATTTACAGAAACAGGAAACAAAATAAGCTAAATAAAAGGAGAGACATTCGGCCTTATCTTCAGCTTTGAGAATTCCGAAACTTTAGGAACATTATCTCGATTTTTTATTTGAGGATAAATTTTCTTTGAATTTAGCTTAATTATCCACACAAAGACACATCTTTTCACTCTAGGATCTAACTTGGATTTGTGGTTTTTATGAAAATGTAGGTAGGCAATGCAACCAAAAACTTTCAAAGGGAGGCTTCAGATGGAAATAGAATCAGGGAAGTAATCGAACAGTGTATGTAAAGGACTTTTATTTCCCAAGATTCTAAAGGGGAGTCAATTAATAAGATGGGCAGCTATCAAGGCTGTTTCACCCCAAAGGAATTTTGAAACATTTAATTGAAACAAGAGAGCCCACGTTACTTCTAAGAGGTGGCGTTTTTTTGTTCAGGAACCCCATTTTGTTGGGGTGTGTCAACACAAGATGACTTGCGCATAATACCCTCTTTTTTAAAGAAAGAACAAAGAGTTTGATTAAAGTAGTCTATTGCATTATCAAAACGAACCCTCTTGATTTTTTTCCCCGAATTGATTGATAATCATTTTTTGAAATTTGGGAAACAAGATACTAACTTCTGATTTTTCTTTCATGAGAAACAACCATGTGGTATGAGTTCAATCATCTATAAAAGATACAAACCTTATATCCCCATTAATATTAGGAATTTTTGAAGGCACCCAGACATCAAAGTGTATCAAGGAAAAAAGTTTATTGCATCTTATTGATTTTGTTGGAAAATATACACAATGATGTTTTACAAGTTAACTGTTAGAATTATTATTATATATTATAATTATTATATGTGTGTTTTATTTGTAATTAGATTAAGTCCATAAGTTTAAGGCCCATTATGCTAATTATAAATAACAAGCTAAGAGAGGCTAGTTTCTTAGGTTTTTTCTCTCCTAATTATTTTCTCACATAGTATCAGAGCCACCGGTGAGAAAAAAAACCCTAGTCGTCGCTATGTATTGTTTTCCAGCTACATTTAAACCTTAACCGTCACTGCCCATACCGAAACCCCATTATCCGACCACAACCTCACCACACCGTTGCCACCATCGAGTTTGTCGCCTCCAGATCGGCCTATTGCCTAAGAATCGCCGCCGTCAGACCAGCCACCGCTGCCACATGCTGCCTCCGCCTCGACACGCCGGCGCGTGACAGCGCGTCCGTCGATCTTCTTTCACCAAATTCTCCAAATTTGACCGCCGCCGACCCGTAAAACTATTTCTGGTGTCAAAGTCCTCATCATGTCTGACTTCAGTGATGCGGTTTTTGCCGATGGTACTCCCGCTTCGGTTTCTGCCATTGCCCCTACTATCTCTCAATCCTTTATTGTCTCCAATCTTGGGACAACCAATTTTACCACTATCAAGATGATAGGGTCTGCCAATTATCTCTCATGGGCAGTCTCTGTTAAAATGTGGTTCAAAGGGCAAGGTTAAGCAGATCATCTTACCACGAAGGCTAAAAGTGTGCCAGAAGCTAATCGGGTGAGATGGGAACAAGTGGATGCCCAGTTATGTAACCTCCTATGGCAGTCTATTGATCCATCCATCATGCAACTCTTTTGCCCCTTTGAAACTTGTGTTGATCTGTGGAAGGAAGCTGAAGAGTGTTATACAAACGACATCCAACGTTTGTACACTGTGGTCTCTAATATCAAGAATCTCAAGCAAGGGTCGTCCATGGAATTTTATCTAGGGCAGGTTCGAGCTCTCATGCAAGAATTTGATGCTCTTCTTTCTCTTACTATGACCCGCACCGAACAAATTGCTCAACGAGAGAAGTTTTTTATGGTTATTGCTCTCTTCGATCTAAAACCATAGTTTGACGCCATCAAACATCAAATCTTGATCAGCTTCGCTAACCCTACCATAAAGGACTCTTTCAAAAGGTTGTTGAATATGACAGGTGCACATAGTATGTCTTCTTCTTCTCATGTTGTTCCTCCAACCGAAAATCTTAACCTTGTTGCAAAATCTATCAAGTGTATCTTCCTCGACTATTCCCGATTGCAAAAAGACTATAAGTGTTACTCTCCTGAGCTACATCGCTATTTTTTGTTTGCTGATGTCACATTCTTTGAACATCAGTTCTTTTTTTCGGTTGCTCAACCTGATTCACAAAGTCTTCACCAGGTTTTGCCTATTCCTTTTTCTTTTCTTCAGTTGTCCTCCTCAGATCCGTCTGTCTCCTCTGTGGCGCCTACCCTACCATTTTCCAGTCCACCTACCACGGCTCCTCCACTGCTTACATATCACCGTCATCCTCATCCCGCTACCGGCGCCAACATTCCTCCAGCCCAGGACTCTCCTAACTCGCTCTCTCTGTCTATTGTCCCTCTTGCCCCGGATCCTGAGCTCGATAATCTCCCTGTTGTTATTTGCAAAGGTACACGGTCTACTCATAATCCCCATCCTATTTATAACTTTTTATGCCATGACCGTTTGTCTCCTCCTTATAGTGCATTTGTTTCAAGTCTTTCCTCTGTTTCTATTCCTAAAACCACAGGTGAAGCTCTGTCCCATCCTAGTTAGCGCTAGGCTATGTTAGATGAGATTGACGCCTTACATTCAAATAGTACTTGGGATTTGGTGCTTTTACCACTAGGAAAGACTCCTGTTGATTGTCATTGGGTATTCACACCCAAAGTGGGTCCTAATGGCCAGGTGGAACGTCTTAAGGCCTGTTTGGTTGCCAAAGGCTTTACACAGATCTATGGGCTGGATTACAACGATACTTTATCTCCTATTGCGAAAATGGCCTTTGTTTGCCTCTTTCTCTCTCTGGCTGCTACGCGTCATTGGCCACTCTATCAGCTTGATATTAAAAATGTCTTTCTTCATAGTGATTTGCGAGAAGAGGTATATATAGAGCAACCACCTGATTTTGTTGCTCAGGGGGAGTCCAATGTAGTCTGCAAACTCAGGAAGTCTCTCTATGGTTTGAAACAATCTCCACGGGCGTGATTTGGCAGGTTCAACACTATGGTTCAAGCCTTTGGCCTCACTCGAAATGAGGCTGATCATTCGGTTTGCTATCGCCATTCTTTTTCCTTATGTATCTATCTTGTGGTTTATGTCGATAACATTATTATCACAGGGAGTGATCAGGTTGGAATACAGAAGCTAACGGAACATCTACATCAGCACTTTCAGACCAAAGACCTAGACCAACTTCGGTATTTCTTGGGTATTGAAGTTGCTAAATCAGGAGATGGTATCTCAATTTCTCAGAGAAAGTATGCACTGGACATCTTAGAAGAAATTGGTATGGTGAATTACAAACCAGTTGACACCCTAATGGATCCGAATGTCCGACTCTTGCCAGGACAGGGGGAGCTTTATTTAGATCCTGGAAGGTATAGGAGACTGGTAGGCAAGATGAACTATCTCACAGTCACTCGTCCTGACATTGCTTTTGCTGTGAGTGTAGTTAGCCAGTCCTTAGTTTACCATGTGATTCTCATTGGGATGTTATCCGGATTCTGAGATATATCAAAAGAGCACCAGGTAAAGGGCTACTCTATGAGGATAAGGGTCATACATATATTTGTTGTTATGCAGATGCAGATTGGGCAGGATCTCCTTCTGATCGTCGGTCAACTTCTGGGTATTGTGTTCTTGTGAGAGAAAATATGGTTTCTTGGAAAAGTAAGAAACAAAATGTAGTAACTAGATCTAGTGTAGAGGCAGAGTATCGGGCTATGGCTAATGCAACTTGTGAGCTTATCTTGCTTAAACAACTCCTGCAGGAACTCAAGTTTTGTGAAGTGTCTCCCATGAAACTTATTTGTGATAATCAGGCTGCCTTACACATTGCTTCCAATCCAATGTTCCATGAGCGGACTAAGCATATTGAAATCGACTGTCACTTTGTTAGAGAAAAGCTGGTTGAACGTGTTATTGTTACAAAGTTTGTTAACTCCAATGATCAACTTGCAGATGTCTTCACCAAGTCTCTAAAGAGTGCTCGAGTGAAATATATTTGTAACAAGCTTGGTGCATATGATATATATGCTCCACCTTGAGGAGGAGTGTTAGAACTATTAGTATATATTATAATTATTATATGTGTGTTTTATTTGTAATTAGATTAAGCCCATAGGTTTAAGGCTCATTATGCTAATTATAAATAACAAGTTAAGAGAGGCTAGTCTCTTAGGTTTTTGCTCTCCTAATTTTTTTCTCACATTAACAAACATCACAATGAAAGTTTGTAACAAGAAAATCTTTAAACAAGGAAGGAAATGTCTTAACAATTGGAAAGGAGGATGTTTGAGGTGAAGATGATATGCCCAGACCTTGGTTTTATTTGATGAAGCAAAAAAGGAAGAAGGTACTTAGTTTTCCTTTATTTCACAGCCTAGCTTGTCCTCAAGGTAGTACAACCCATTACATTCTCTAGCATATACAATCGTCCTCCTCGAGGCTATATCCCGAAAAATACAATGGGAGTCAAAAACGATTATTTTGCAACAAAGGTCTTTTGGTGATTTTATGAATGGAAATGAATTTAGTAGATAACTTTGGGATATACAGGACATTTTTTAAGGAAATTGAAGGGGTTAGGTGAAGACTTCCTTGGCTACTAATAACAATAGGAAAGCCATTTGCTAGTGTAATTTTATGGTTTCCCATAATGGGTTTATAGGAATTAAAAACAGTAGCATGGTGGGTCATGTGATCAGTTGCACCCAAATCAACAACCCACGAACTCAATGTCAATGGAATAGTATGTGAAAAACACATACCGACTTGGGTGAGGGAGCATGAACTTGAAGACTTGTCAAGTGACTCCAAAAGACGCCGCAATTTTTCAATTTCCTCCCGATTGAGCTCTTTGAATTTCCCATTGTTTTGAGTTATTGGTTCTGAAGAAGAGTCTTCCTTGTTGGTCAAGTGGACGTGACATTGTGCCTGATTCTTAAAGCCTCTAGTTTGAGCTAAGATTTGTGCTTTATCGTGTATCTTAAAACAATTGTCCCTAGTGTGACGTGGTTTGTTGCAAAAGGTGCACCATAGTCCATCTTTATTGTACCGTTTCCTCAAATCAGGCTGAGGATTATCACTCAACCTATCGCCCTTGTTTTCTTCATCTCTAGCCCTTTGAGACGCCATTGTTGAAGCCTCAGTCGTGTATGGTTCTAGCATAACACCTCGTCGACTTTCCCTACCACAAATAATTGAGAAATTTTCATGAAGTGTTGCCATAGGGTCCTTATCGAGAATTTAAACCCTAATTTGGTTATATTTTGCATTCAATCCTATTGGAAGCTCAAACACCAGATCATGCTCCATGACCTCCTAGAGGAGATGGACATCATCACTACACTTCACCTTGAGATCTCAGTAGTGATTGATTTCTAGCCATAGTCTCGTCATCCTATTGTATTACTTAGTTACAATCATGTTTCCTTATTTGGTGGAAGCTACCTTCACTTTCAGTTCGTAGACTAGGGCAATATCCTTTTTCTTAGAATAGGTTTGTTGCAGAGTCTCCCATATGGCTCATGTTGTTGAGAGAAACATCACATTCCAATTAACTTATGGTTTCATGGAGTTCCATAGCCATGACATGATCATGTAATCCTCTTCATCCCATGCCTTGAACCCTAGGTTGTTAGTGGTCAAACCAGTGTCAATCAAGTGATTCATCTTCCCTTACCCTTTGATAAAGGTTTTGACAATTTGACTCCATTGCAAGTAATTCATTCCATCAAGGTGATAGAACAAATTCATGCTTTGGAGTTCACCACCTATCCCAGTTGAAGGGTTGTCTACTACGTTAAGGGTTACAGCAATAGCAAAGGGTGCATCATTGAATGAGAAGGCGTCCCTGGAAGTTGTTGACATTGTTAAGTCGAAAGAAATTGAGGCTAAATGGAGAAAAGGATCGATTGCAATGAAGGCAGAATTGACGGGCATTATGGCGATTAAGGCCAACAGAAATACAAGCATAAGAAACCCAGCTCTGATACCATGAAGGGTTTCTGGTAGAATTTTTCTTATTTCATTAATGAAAGAGCTGTACAATATATAGAAGAAAGTCTATTGTGAAAATACACATAGCTCTAAGTGCAAGGAAAGTATCAAATTAGAAAAACAAATCAAAGAGATAGTTTCCTAAGCTAAAGCTATTTACAAATTTAGAACAAAAATTCTAGGAGAGACTTTAGGGATTCTAACAATTTCTATTCCTAACAATGTTATCCCTAGAGGCTGAATAAGAGACTGCCTTACTGAAATTATGATGCGGTCACCCATCAAGACCTGGCCCAAGCTCGACCCGACCAAATCGAAACAATATCACAAAAATAGTAGCGTCGGAACAATATTTTAATACTTCTTAAGTTTTAGAATTCTACTTGATTTAGATTTCTACTTCATGTTTCTACTTGATTTAGGATTCTACTTCATGTTTGATTAGGGTTTTATTTTTATTAGGATTCTAGTTAACTTTTACTTAGGATTTATTTCTATTAGGATTCTAGTTGGATTTTGTTTATAAATATTAGATGGATTTGGATTGGTCAAGCACTATAAATATGCCTAGGATCTAGAGTTTGTAATCAAGTTTTTCTAAATACAATTTCAGCAACCTACTTGGGTTTTTTTAGCAAAACAGTCTTGTTTTTGCGTCTTCTTGAAAGTCCAGCTTCGGCCATTGAAGTTTGTTCTTTCAAGGGTTTGTTTTAGTGTGATTTTTTACACACTCGCGCTACACGCTGCGTCAGGTGATATCAGAGCGGTTCATCAACCAATCAGATGGTTAATCTTGAAGGTAACAATAGCAACCAACCTCGTGACGGTGATTGGGGGCTGTCCGCGGTTTGGAGAGCAATCGAAGAACAACGGGAAATAACTCGTACAATGGAGCAGCAATTGGAGCAAATCTGCAACCAATTGGGTATTTTACAACGAGTTAAGGATAATCGGAACCGGACTAATGGCGTGAATCAAGTCGGCTACATTAAATCGGGAAGACCAACCATTAATCCTGTCCTCATTAATCCTAGAAGACCAATGATGGATGATAGCGACGATGAGGATAATCTTGGTCGTATGATAGCCAACCCTAGTGGTAAAATGGTTAGGAGGAATGCGCAGCAACACAACCATTGGGGAATCGATGAGTATAAACTAAAGAATGGCTTTTCGATGAGTTTGGAGCTTGATTTCGAAGATTGTGTTGTCCCAGCAGCCTCAACATTTGCAAACTCAGGTCTGATTTATGCTGCTAACATGACAAAAACTCCAAGGTTATTGACTCATACTGGGGTATTTTCTAGTTTCGAGGGCTCAGGCATTACTTCGCAACCCAATGATGGTGGCGTTTCTTCTTATCGGCTTGTGACTGTAAAGGAGATGGAGGTCATGGTAGCAAATCCTTCTACAATTTATTCAAGCTCTGGCATGGTTGAATCGAAGGCAATAGGAACATATTCACCTTCGCGATTGCAAAAGCAAGATGGTTACATGGATCTCCCAAGCTAGTTAACTCGGTAGTGCAACTACTTTTGATATTGATCTGAAATTAGATTCCAAAACTAAAAATGTTGTAACAGCTGCTGCTATAGCTGATCAAGTGCTAAGACCAGAGGAGGATTTAAGCATCAATATTTTAAGTGATGGAGAGACTGTTGGTAGTCATGAAATAAGCCTTTAATCAAAACAGTTGCAAAAGAATGCTTCTTCAGGCAAGAAAAATCTACGAATGAATTCAGAAGCTGATGAGGAGTTAAAATCAAGAAAGCTAATGAGAAGAGAAGGACCTGTAATAAGATCTACCAAATTAGAGAAGCGCTCAAGATGGAATGTTCAACATCCTCAATCTAACAGTAATAATACAGTGGAGGTAAAGGGCAACAAACATGGCAATGGCTGGACCCATGCCAACGCAGATATGGCTAAGAAGGGGAGGAATGTCTTCGCTCATGTTCCCTTAGCAGAAAATTTCAAGTGGTTCAAGAAGATATCAAACAAAAGTTGCACAAATAAGAAGTACAAGGCGACAACTAACAAGCATAGGAAGCACAAGATATTTAAGGTTGAAGATGAAGTCATGATATTCTTAAAGAAGGAACGGATTCCAGCAGGAAAGCAGAACAAGTTCACGCCAAAAAAGTATGGTCCTTACAAGATTCCAAAGAAGACTAATGACAATGCTTATGTTGTGGATTTACCTAATCATATAGGTATTTCTAAACATTCAAAGTGGCTAATCTCTCTTTGTACTTGCCGAACGTGGATTTGTCCTATTCAGATCAAAATTCGAGGTCGAATTTTTTCTCAAGTGGAGGTGAATGATACGGTCACCAATCAAGACCTGGCCCAAGTTCGACCCGACCAAACTGGAACAGTATCACAGGAATAGTAGCGCCTGAACAATATTTTAATACTTCTTAAGTTTTAAAATTCTACTTGATTTAGATTTATACTTCATGTTTCTACTTGATTTAGGATTCTACTTCATGTTTGATTAGGGTTTTATTTTTATTAGGATTCTAGTTAACTTTTACTTAGGATTTATTTCTATTAGAATTTTGTTTACAAATATTAGATGGATTTGGATTAGCCAAACACTATAAATATGCCTAGGATCTAGAGTTTGTAATCAAGTTTTTCTAAATACAATTTCAGCAACCTATTTGAGTTTTCTTAGCAAAACAGTCTTGTTTTTGCGTCTTCTTAAAAGTCAAGTTTTGGCCATAGAAGTTTGTTCTTTCAAGGATTTATTTTGGTGTGTATTTTTACACCCTCGCGCTACATGTTGCGTCAAATTATTATCTCTAGGAGGAGTCAGCGAAGGAAAGAACCTTAATGGAGAAGAGTCAAATGATTGTGACAAATAAGAGGGGCTTTAAGGTATTTTTAATAACTACAAGGCTTTATGATAGGCTTCCTCTACAGTCTCGAGAAAGTGTAACATAATCTCTTTCTAGATGTCCATCCTCAATCCATTTATAAATCTTTGCATTGTAAAGAAAGAATCCTAATTTAAATCACATTGAATGAGAATATTTTCAAATTGGGCCAAATATTCAGTTACACTCAAGGTTAACTATTTTAGGTTTAGCAATTGTTGTTGTAACTAGCCCTTATGGAAGAAAGGTAGGTATTCCTCTTTCAACTTTTGCTTCACGACAACCCACTGGGTAATGGGAGGCTCACCTAATCTTTCAAAATTGTATTAAACCTTTTGCCAATATTTCTTTGCAGAATCAGTCAATTTCATTTTCGTAAAACGAACCTTATCAATATTTATCATACAAAGTGAGGTAATCTTCCATGTCATCCAACCAATCTAAAAACATATCAGGGTCTGACCTACCATCATACTCCTAAACTTCCACTTTCACATTCTTGTTGTTTTCTCTATGTTCTTCATGTTTATGCCTATGGAGCAAAAGTGATTGCCTATATTCTCTTTCTAAATTCCTTTCATGATGTGCATTGATTCTAGGATAGCCACCTAGAGGTTATTCAAAGTTTAGGTGCTTGCGGTCATACCTAGGATTGCCTCCCTATATTCTCTTTCTAGATTCCTTTCATGATGTGTCAATTCTAGGATTGCCACCTATAGGTTATTCAAAGTTCAAGTGCCTATAGTCATACCTAGGTGTTTCATGACTTATATTTCTATCATGAGGTTGCCTAGGTTCAAAAGGAGGCAATGTCTTATCTGAGTGAGGGATCTTATTGGAAGCAATGTATATCCCAAGATAATTGAGTACGCCACGCACAGGCTCATTAGAATGGGGGGACTCAACAAAATCATGTCCTATCTTTTGTTTACCTAGTATTTTGAAGACTTATGCTGTCTGTTCAATAAGTGTTCCCACTGTACTTAAAAGATCTTGAGATTGTTCATTCTGGTTTCTATGGATTTTATGAAATTTTGTAATGATTGAAGATCAATTGGTGTAGTGGAAGAAACTTATTTGTCATTGTTGGGGGCTGTGATCAAGGAAACAAATAGTAATGGGAGAAAGCCAAAAAGTGATGCAATAGATTAAGTGAATGCCGTGAAGACTTAAATTGCAACTTAAATGCAAACAAGAAACCTACTAGGATGCACAAATAGGACTAAGAAATTTAAATTAAATAATAATATCAAAAGAAAAAAAAATAATGCTCAAGATGCAACAAATAGGGTAAGGAATTATTTTTATTTATTTTTTTATTTTTTTTGTTTCTCTCTCTCTTTTCTTTTTTATTTATTTTTTTATTTATTTTTTGTTAGTTGGCTCTAACACCAAATTGATGCAACACCCAAACTAGAGAAACAAGAGTAATCTCGATTACTAAAACCAAATATCATTAATCAATATTATTCATCAAAGTATGCTATAGCTATACAATACATCACTAACGGATTATTTATAGACAACTAATTGATAAAAATCTATTCTAACTAAGATTCCTTAATCCAATCTAATTAAGATTATAAAGATAATTATTTACAAAAAAAAAAGATTATAAAGATAATCCCAATCTAATTATAATTCTAGGAAATAAAAGAAATCAAAAGAAACTAGGAAACAAATTAAAGATAAATAAACTAATAAAAAAATATTGGTTTCTATTTTTACGCCTAAAATATCGTTTCCCAAAATATTTATTTCTAAGATATTCATCACTTTTGTTTTCAAAAATTTGGAAAATTTTTAGGAACTTTCCAGAAAAAGTGAACAAGATAAAGGTGTTTTTAGAATTTTTATTTTGTTTTCATTTTCATCACCTCCCCTGCCCTCTCATAGTGAATGATCCTCTGGCAGCCACAAGTGACCACCTTTGACAGTCACTGAGATTCCCCCAACTTCCCAAGGTTATGGGAGTCACTGGTGGAGGTGAAAGTAGGTGAGCAAAAAGGAAAAAAAAAATTAAACATATAAGTGATAATAAACCATAGTTGTCAAATAACGTGTTAAGTTACACACACCACAAAAGAAAAGAAAAGAAAAGAAAGAAGAAGAGAAAAACACAAAACAAAAAGCTCTATCAAGTGACCCCTAACATTTTTTCTCAAATTGCTAGGATGGGGCAAAAGGAAAACCTTTTCCTGTTCTTCATCAATTACTGACATCTAGTATTCTTAATCCTTCAGAATTTGTGAATAGGCCGCAACAGAAACAGAAACTTTTATAGAAAATAATCTTACAGAAAAGGATAAATTTAAAGCTGACATACTTATACATCTTCCTATAGTAAAGACCAAAGAGCAACAATTTAAGTAATAATTCCAGCTATGTAGCCTGTTGGTTTGTTTCATTTTTTTTTTCTTTTTTCTTTTGGGGGATGAGGGTGGGGTGGAGGGATTGAAAAATATGGGTTTATTAAGTGCTTTTTATGCTGAACAATGTTCAACTTATGTCCTTTGGTTGCGCTCAAGGTCTTAGATGTCACTCCACCAATTTAGAAATATGAATTCAAACCTCCTCAAATTACCTTGTAAAAAGTAAAAGTAATAACAACAATAATAAGACTTTTATCAGCTGCAGCTGCAATTTTCTTATTCTCCAATTACTACTTACAAACAGAACTACATCAAATTTGGACTATCCTAACTATTTCTTTGACCCTTTATGATAACAGAAATATCTCCTATATATGAAAAGGATGACATCACATAAAAGCAATTTGCAGCAATATGGCTGAAAGTCTACCTCTGCAAAAGAACTAAAATTATGCTTTGAGGAAATAGGTGTCATCCGTGCTTTTATTTGCTCACAAGCATCCAGCACTGCTGCACCATACATATCGGAGCTTGCAGATGCTGCTGTTGGAGATGCATTTGGAACCTAATATGGTAGCAAATGCAAGATAAATTAGACAAATGAAATGGGTATCAACTCAGAGAAGAGCAAGTTCTATGTTATGAAAATTCCAATTTAATGAAAATGTTTCTCGGTTCACTCAAGTATGTGATGAATCCTATAATGTTCCTAGAGCAAACATTTTTTAGTTCTATATTTTAAGATAAAATGTCAATAAAATCTGGAGGATACTGTAATATCTTTTGTCATGTTGAGCATTTTGAACCATCATGAGAGCAACATGTTTTTCTATCCTTCCTCCTATTCCACTTCTCTACATATAGTGAACAAGGAATCCATGAAAAATTTAATCCTTAAGCCAAACAGCACCAGACCTGAACCTTGTTTTATTACCTTATCAGTACTTGTCTCTGATATGAACACAGAACTGATAGGAATGTTGAAGGAAGAAGCAGCAATCTGAGCAATTTTTGTGTGCAAACCTTGCCCCATCTCTACACCCCCATGTGTAACTAACACAGTTCCATCAGTATAAACTTGCACAAGAGCACCTGCCTATGGTCACCAAGATCTACTATAAGCAATATGAATATAACCACTCTAAAATGGTTAAGTGAGAAAATAACAGAAAACAATAACAGGGTGATAATAAAACAGAAACTTTTTTCTCATTTGTAAGAGAACTAGTAAAAGAAAAAAATAAGGGTGAAAGGAAATTCCGAGCATATAACCAATGGATTATTTGATCCATTCTGACAGAATGTGGCCAGATGAAGAAAGTGGCCAGCATCGAGACTACAATTACAATGTAAGTCATGAGAGATAGTGAAGCCAAACTGGGTAGGCATTTTTATACCAGAAGGTCCCAAAACTAGCTATATTACAAAGTTCATCCTTCAGGGAATCTTACATTATGATGTCTGATAATGTCAAGTTCCTAAAGCAAAAGAAGCACATACTTCATTTTAATTACTCGGAATACAATCAGATCAGCAAAATTTTCCACCAACTTATTGAATGCCCCGACAACAACCTAAACCAAAGTTGTTCAACCACTAAAAGATACAGAAAATGATTACTGAACTTTTATAAATTTGAGAAACTTAATTTTACATAGTAGAAGTAGACATAAATATTAGAGCATATACTACATAAATACAAGAATTCATTGAAATGGTGTAGGGTTGCATTATAGGTCATGGATCCATCCAAGTATAAACGGAAAGCGTTGTTAAATATCATTATGATTATAGTGTATGCATAACAGAGAGAATCCACTATTGCATCTTTCATAGTATAAACTACTATTAAATGTCAATATAGGAGGAACAAGCTTCCTGCATTTTTTTTTAATAGAAGATATATATATATATATATATTGTTGGATCCATTTTTCTTAACACCTGCAACTGTAAAAATTGGACCTATGCCTGTTTGTGGGCATCCGCCAAACAGTCATCCCTTTTCCCACAAACTTGGTGATGATCTCCCCCCTGCGCGGAACACAAGGGACATAATCACAAAAATAACCTCTCCCTCTCACATTTTTCACACTACTCCCTGTTACACTAAGTGCCATTGAGTGACCTTCAAGTTCTGCCAATTCCAAGCTTGCTTCAACAGTGAATGAATCAGCCATTCCAATGATGGCATGTCAACTCAACATGATGAATTAGTGAAGTTCAAGTGATCAAAGAACTGCTTGAATTTGAGTATTGAAATGGGGACTGCTATTTGAAATACAACAAAAATGATTATAGGAGAGTCAAAGTGAAAAGTCCCAAATCAAAAGGGTCTTGGCAGTGGAATGAACAGGTACAAGAGGACCAAACCAAGGAGAGATAGAAGGAGTATTTCTCGATTTTATTCAACAAAGGTAGAGAAACAAGTGCTATTTGGGGCATCCCCGTAACTTAAAAAAGATGAAGAGTAAAGCAATTGGACCAAATAATATACAAATAAAAGCATGTAAATGCATGGGAGAAAGGGGCATTTTTTGGTTAATGAGAGTATTTAACGTGATCCTTAAATCAAAAGGATGTTGGATGAGTGAAGGAAAAACACTTATGTTCCTATATACAAGATTTATGAAGATATTCAAAGTTGTGGAAATTGTAAAGAAATCAAGCTAATGAGCCACACTATGGAATTTTGGGAGGAAGTGATTAAGCAAAGATTATGAGAAGAAACCAAGGTGTCTGGAAACCAATTTGTGTTAAAGTACTCTGTATACAGTAGTTTTATGTTGTAGCTTGGTAGCTTGCTGTGTGTTTTTAATTTAAGCTGCCTTAGCGCATTTTAGTATGTTGCTGCAAAGCTTTAGCTGTTTCTATATAAACAGCAAAGCTATCTGTTTGTTGGTGGTGGATTATTTTGAAATCTGAATTACGAAGTTAGTACAATTTTTATCTCCTCTTGTTCGCTTATCTCTTCTCTTCTTTAGTCGATCTTCTCTCCTAGGGTTTCTGATATTTTACATGGTATCAGAACCTTCGACGTAAGTCATGGCACCCGATTCGAATCACTGTACCTCTTCTTCGTCGATTCCTCCTCGTTCGTCTTCCTCTCTTTCTTCGGCTTCGTATACTGGCTTTGGTGCAGTTGCGAAAGCTTTGAACTATGTACCGATCAAGCTCGACAACGGGAACTATATTTTTTGGAAAGCTCAAGTTCTAGCGACTATTCAAGCATTAGATCTAATTCAATTTCTAAACAATTCGATACCTCCTCCAAAGTTTATTATGGATCCAGACAGTGGTGATGCTGAAGCTACGAAATTGAATGATGACTATATGGATTGGTTGCGGTCAGACCAGCTTCTTCTTGGCTGGCTTTTCTCGACCATTGATAAAGATGTCCTGGCGCAGGTGATTCCCTGTGAATCATCTGCTGAGGTATGGTCTACCTTGGAGAAACTTTATTCTAAACAAACTGTTGCAAAATCTTTTCAATTAAAGCAACAATTACGTTCAGTTAAGAAGGAGTCTCTATCTATTTATGACTACATTTTAAAGATCAAAACGATCGGCCATGCTCTTGTAGCCATAGGAGAACCTTTTCCTGATAAGAAGCTATTATTAGCAATTTTAAATGGATTAGATCATGACTATGAGACTGTTGTTAGTCTTATAACATACCAGATGGATGAAATTGATTTAGAAAAGGTGCAATATCTTCTATTAATGCATGAACAGCAGTTAGTCGCACAGAATGTGCCACATTTGACAACTGCTTTTGATTCACCTATGTCCTCTTCAATGTCTGTTAATGTTGCTTCTTATTCAACACAAAATGGAAATGGAAATAGATCTGTTATGAATACTAGAGGAGGTTATAATAATCGAGGAGGTCAATTTGGTACTAGAGGAGGTAGAGGGAGAGGTAGATTGAATGGCAAAAGAATTTATTGTCAGTTTTGTGGCAAACCAGGACATTTTGTGGATAAGTGCTACCACAGATTTGATAAGAATTTTTATCGGAATTCTGGTGCTAATTTTGGAAGAGGAAATTCAGGTGGTCAGACTAATTCTCGTGAGTCTCAGGCATACCTAGCTTCTATTGGGGACTCTAGCGAAGGCTACATGACTGATTTAGGTTCATATCATGGCAATGCTCATGGCACTATCCCTCAACCATCTAAACCTTCATTCTTGCCTTATGATCAATCTAATCCTGCATGGTTTGTGGATTCTGGTGCCACAAATCACATTACCTCCAATGTTCATAATCTGTCAAATCATTCACCCTATCATGGCAGTGACAAAGTTACAATTGGTAATGGTAAGTCTTTACCTATCTCAACTATTGGTGCTACACGACTTTCCTTTGTCTCTTCTCCTAAATCTTTTGTTTCTTTACCTCATGTTCTTCATGTTCCTCACATAAAGAAAAATTTGATTAGTGTTTCTCAATTAACTCGAGATAATAATGTTGTTACTGAATTTGATTCTCATTCATGTGTTCTCAAGGACAAGGATTCCAAATAGGTGCTACTTCAAGGCCATCTTAGGAATGGACTCTAGCAACTTAATTCAGCTTTTGTTCCATCTGCAATCAGTCCCTCTGTTCATTCTATTGAGCCTGTTAATTTTGTTCAAACTACTTCTTTTTCTCCATGTAATAAACAGTACAACAATACATGTAATAAGCACTCATTCTGTCATGAGCTGCCGAATCATTGTTTCAATGTTGTTCACACTAGTTCTAATATTTGTAAACAATGGCATGCTCGTTTGGGGCATCCATCCACTCATGTATTGCAGCTTATATTGAATAAAATTCAAGTTCCTTTTTCTTCTATTCCTTTTTGTGATTCCTGCAAGCTTGGGAGATTAAGTCAGCTGCCATTTAATCATTCTGAGATTAAAGCAACTAAACCTTTAGAACTTGTCTATTCCAATTTATGGGGGCCTTCCCCTGTTCTTTCAATTGAGGGTTATAGATATTATATCATCTTTGTGGATGCGTATACCCGATATACTTGGCTATATCCTTTGAAACTCAAATCAGATGCTCTACCCACATTTATAGCTTTTTATAAATTTGTTGAACTGCAATATCACCACAAATTCAAAGCTTTACAAACTGACAATGGGGGAGAGTTTAAGGCATTTTTGCCTTATCTTAGAAGCTTTGGTATTCAAGCTCGATTTTCATGTCCCTACACACATCAACAAAATGGTGTGGCTGAGAGAAAACATCGACATATCGCTGAAATGGGGTTAACTCTATTAGCTCATTCTCATATGCCTCTTAAGTATTGGGTAGAAGCTTTTCAAACTGCAGTTCATGTCATAAATTTGCTGCCAACGTCACCTATTAAATTTTCTAGTCCATTTCAGTTGTTGTTTGAGAAACCTCCCAACTATTTGCTTCTCCAGCCATTTGGTTGTGCTTACTTTCCTTTTCTTAGACCCTATAACAAGCACAAATTTGCTTTTCATACATCCAAATGTGTGTTTCTAGGATATAGTCATTCTCAAGTGGGGTATAAATGTTTGCATCCATCCGAAAGGATCTATGTATCGAGGCATGTTCATTTTAATCCTACTGATTTTCCCTAACCCTCACTGTTTGTTTCTTCTTCTTTTTCATCATCTACTACAACTGTTTACATGACTCAACCTGAGGGTTTTGTGAATTCTAGATATCCCTCTCATGTTTGCAAATTAAAGAAATCCCTCTATGGTTTAAAACAAGCACCTCGTGCTTGGTATGTAAAGCTGAAATCTGCATTTCAAAGTTGGGGTTTCACAAGAGCTACCTCTGATGCTTCTCTCTTCATTAAACGGATTGCCTCTTATGTTTTATTTGCTTTGGAATATGTTGATGATATTCTGATAACTGGCTCAGATTCTGCTGCTCTTCAACTTTGTATTAGAGATTTGGACAACATTTTTGCTTTAAAAACATTAGGTTCAGTCAATTACTTCTTGGGGTTTGAAGCTTTTAGAAATTCAGATAGAATTTACTTAACTCAAGCCAAGTACACTATGGATGTGTTGAAGAAAGCTAATATGTATGACTGTAAGCCTTGTGCAACTCCTGCAACCTCTGCATTTTCTCTTACAAATGAAGGTGAACTATTTTCTAATCCATCTTTGTATCGAACTCTAATTGGCTCTCTTCAATACTTGACATACACTCGACCGGATATTGCCTTTGTGGTAAATAGATTAAGTCAGTTTTTGGCATCTCCTAAAGTGCAGCACTGGGTTGCTTGTAAAAGACTGCTTAGATATTTGAAAGGCACAGTGGGTTATGGTCTTTTCTTCTCTCCCTCACCTGGTAGTTTAGCTCTTTCAATATACACTGAAGCAGATCATGCAGGGTGCAAGGTCACAAGGCGCTCCACCAGTGGTTTTTGTGCCTTTCTTGGCTGTAATCTGATTGTTTGGGGTTCTAGAAAACAAACCGTGGTTGCTCGATCAGTTGGTGAGGCTAAATACCGTGCCATTGCTCAAGGTGTAACAAAATTAATATGGCTGAAATCCTTATTTTCTAAGCTGGGATTTTTAGATTTTATTCCTTCTAAACCTATTGTGCGGACTGACAATTTGGCTGCTAAGAGTATGGCTGAAAATCTAGTTTTTCATGGGAGACCTAAGCATATAGAGCTTGATATTCATTTCATTCGAGAAAAGGTTGAAAAGGATGAAATAGAGATCAGATATGTTCCTACAGAACATCAGATTGCTGATGTTTTTACAAAAGGGCTTTCTCAGGCTCGTTTTTAGTTTTTGTGTAATAAACTTGGTTTAAAATTTTCTCCAGTGCACAAGAGTGGCAGTTCAGATGAGTCCTCATTAAGGGGGAATGTTACAGAATCTTGTGGGCAGCTTATGGTTCAGGAGAGTTCTAATTGAGGGGGAATGTTAAAGTACTTTGTATTCAGTAGTTTTATGTTGTAGCTTGGTAGCTTGCTGTGTGTTTTTAATTTAAGCTCCCTTAGCACATTTTAGTATGTTGTTGCAAAGCTTTAGTTGTTTCTATATAAACAGCAAAGCTATCTGTTTGTTGGTGGTGGATTATTTTGAAATCTGAATTACAAAGTTAGTACAATTTTTCTCTCCTCTTGTTCGCTTATCTCTTCTCTTCTTTAGTCGATCTTCTCTCCTAGGGTTTCTGATATTTTACAATTTGGTGGAAGCTACATACTTGTTGAGGCATCTAATAGAAAGGTATTGAGATAAACAAAAAGATTACATATGGTGTTTATAGATTTAGAAAAATATTGTCAGAAAGTTTCTAAAAAAGTCTTAAAAAGGGTTTCAGAAAAAAAAGGAGTTTGAATTAATTATATTCAAGTTATTAAAGACATGTATCATGGAGCAAAAACACGTCTCAAAACATGTGGAGAAGATTTTGAGGCTTTTCAAATCACAATTTGATTACATCAAGATCTGCTTTAAGCCCTTACCTATTTGCCCTAATAATAGATGAACTCACTAAATATATCTAGAAAAAAGGGCCTTAGTGTATCCTATTTGTAGACGATATTGTGTTGGTGGGTGAGACAAAAGAAGGTGAGAATAGGAAGCTCGACATATGGAGGAACACATTTGAGTCTAAAGCTTTTAAATTAAATAGATTGAAACCCAAATATATTGAATGTAAGTTTAGTAGAAACATAACTATAGATGATTATGATGAAACTAGAAGATTAAGTCATATAAAAAAAAAGACCAGTTCAGATATCTTGGATCAATTTTCCAAAATGATGGAGAAATAGTGAGGATGTTACCCATAAAATTAGGCAAGATAGTTAAAATGAAAAAAGTGCACCCGTTGTTTTATGAGATAGTAAGATTCTATTAAAGCTAAAAAGAAAATTTTATAAACTATAAGACTAAATTTGTTGTATGTTACAAAACTATAAGACTAAACTATAAGATTTTGTTGCCCCAAGATACAAAGGGGTTTGGGTCTCAAGCCTCTCTATGTCTGGAATCAAGCCCTTGTCACCAAACTAATCTGGCGTTTGCTCTCAAGCAATGGAGAGTCTTTCTAGGTGAAATGGGTGCATACCTATTGAGTTAAGGGAGCGTGTTTCTAGCTCCTTAAAAGTATCATACGCTTGTCCGTGATACTGGAGGAAGCTGCTCTCCCTCAAGGGAGTTCTGCGTCCTAGAGTGGGGTGGAAAATTGGGGACGGTCGTAGCATATTCCTTTAGCATGATCCATGGCACCCTTTGGGTGTGCTTATTGATCGTTTCTCTCGCCAATTGCCTCGGCAATTAGGCATCCATACCTTGGCTAAGGTCTCTGATTTCATTGAGAATGGCTCTTGGAATTGGCCTGACCTTTTCCCCTGTCCGGCTTACGACCTTATTAGGAACCACCTTCCTAGCCTTCCCCGCTTTTAGAGCAGGGACAAGAATTTTTGGCTCCCAACTGCGAATGGTGTTTTTTCAGTTAGGGCTGCGCTAAAGGACTTTCAGGAGCAGCATCCCTAGGTTCCTTGGCATAGGCTCGTGTGGTCGCCGGAGTGTATTCCAACTCATTCTTTTATTCTGTGGTTAGCAATTTGGGAGCGTATTTCTACAATTAATCGTATTAACCTCTTTTTGTCTTTTCCAAATAGATGTTTCCTTTGCAGGATGAATACGAAAACGCACAGTCACCTTTTTTTTGAGTGTCCTTATTCCAAAGAGGTGCCGACATGCTTCCGTAGATCAAAGGAATTCAATTGGCCTTGGCATCGATGGGATACTAGTGTGCTTTGGGCTGCTGCTAGATGGAGTGGCAAGGGTCCGTGGCAAGTGGCGAACAGATTGGTGCTTCATGCTTTGGTGTATTTCACCTGGAGAGAGCGCAATAATAAGTGATTTCGTGATCAGGAGAGATCTGCCTCTCAGTTGGCTCATCAAATTCATTGCACTGTGAGGGGCCCGCTTGACGACTCTCCGATTCAGACCGTCTATTCAGAGTTATGCTCTTCGTTATATTTGGCGACTTCCGAGGGACTAGGTTTTTCCTCCCCATTGAGTTGCTACTTGCTTGCTGTTGGGAGCTGGCTTCTATGATCCTAGAGTCTCTTGTTCAACGCCAATCCCTCCGGTGCCTTGTGTTCGATGCAGCCTCTCTAGTTGGGGTTTGCTTTGTTTTCAGTTTTCCTGCTCATGATTAGCGCAACAAGCTTGTTCTTCCGAGATGGATTGTTGTGTTCGATCACACCTAGACTTTTGTTTATTTTTTGTACATAATGTCTTTTATTTTACTTCTTCCTATGTTTTTCTTATCTTAGTTTATTTTTTCTTCTTTTAGCCCAGAGGGTGATCGTTGTTGTGTTCTTGCCCCTGGTTTTTTTGGTTGGTCTGGGATATGCCTTGGCCTTGGTTTGTAGCTGATTCGGCGTTGGTTTTTTGTTCTATGAATCTCTCACTTACAGAAAAAAAAAAAAAAAAAAGCAACATATGCAAAATATGAGTGCAAGATTAGGATGTTAAGATGTATATACAGTCATACAAGAAAAGATAAAATTAAAAATAAGGTTATTCAAAGTGAATCCTATTGAAGATAATATGCAATTAAGATGGTTTGGTCATGTGATACTAGTTAACCACCATCTCATCCAAAAACTTAAGATGGTAAATATAAAGTTAATTTTATTATATTATTATTTTTATTCTCAAAACAAGCCCCCTCATGTCTAACCAAGCTTCACTACATAACTGGTTTAGAGCCCATTTGGATAGGCTTTTTTAAGAAAGAGCTTAAAGTTATCTTTAGGTTTAAGCTTTCTAAAAGCTTTGAGTTATGTAGTGCTTTAAGCTAATGAAAGTATTTGGATAAAATAAACTTTAAGCTGATAGTTATATATATATGGGTTTGGTAAAACAAAAGCTTAAAAGCTACTAAAAGTGATAAAAATGACCAATAAGGACATACTTCAACTTTAAACAAATAACTCCATACAAAAACTGTTGTCACTATTGAATTTAATCAATAATGTTTATACATTTATATTTAAATGATTAAATTGACTTTCAAGTTATAACTTTGACCAATTCTAATTTAATTAAAAAGTTTGATATTTACCTAATAAAATATTGAACTTTATATTTGGATAACTTTGATTATTAAGTAATACATTTAATAATTTATATTTAAAAATAAAAACTATAATTAATTAATAATGATATTAAATTTATATCTATAAAATAAATTTGATTATTACCAAATAAATTTGAGAAATTTGATTATTACTCAAATAAAGTTTAGAAATTATAATGAAATAATATCTTCAATTAGTAGCAATGAAGTGGCAGCAACAAAGAAGGGAAGTGGGAGATGTGAAGCCTCAGCCACAGATAGAGATGATAGGACGTTGTGACACCAGACACGTGAAGCTGTGACAACAAACAAGGGACACCAAACACCAAAGATGACAGGGTGAATGCAGATGACAGGGTTAGCCATGATGGACAAGGCAACAACAACGACAGAAAGGAGATGATGGATTAGCGATGCTAGATGCTAGACAAGACATGACACCAGAGCGAGGAAGATGAAATGGTGGCGTTGGAAGGTGTTATGCCAGAAACATCAATAGCAACGATGGAAAGGAGACCTTCAACAATAATGCAGAGGCCAGATATGGGCTATTGACGAGGGACGCTGGAGATGCACGCAAGTTGCTGAGGGAGAAGGGAGATGAGATAAACTGCTAAGGGAGACGCCATTGATTGTAGAGCAATTGATTTTGGGTTAGGGATTTAGGGGACATGCCTTGGAATTTTTTGATTTTCTTGAGTCTTTGTTTTGGTCAACTTTGGGATTTTTTTTTTGGCTAGTACAAACCCTTTTAATCTAGGTAGCATTTTTGTTATTTAAGCTTAAGCAAATGGGATAATTTTTTTTAAAAACACTAATCTACAACTGTAAAGCTAGTGTTGATCAACTTTTAAACCTAGCCAAATACCCTCTTAAACAAGTGCAACTACTTAAATATTTTGTTAATGGTGAGATTTGAACTTAGCACCTTTACCTACTATGATACTATGTTGAATAGTTAACTTCATCTTTTACATTAGTATTTTTACTCTCAACAAGAAGAAGACTAGTAGAGGCTACTACGAGAAGAGTGGATGGAATAGAACAAGTATCTAACAAAAGAGGATATGACTGGCTATTATTATGAGTTATGATAGCATATTATGAGTTATAAGGGTCTTACAGAAAATAAAATCCATAGAGTGATATGACTAGCTACTTAGAATTCGTGTAGCTGACCCAGCATAGTAAGATAAAAGTTTGATCTATTGTGGTTTGTAAAAGTTGTTATTCCTTGGTTAAGTGATTTTTTTTCCCTTGACTGACAAACACATTTCCATGATTATTAGTTTAATTAGTTAAGAAAGTTTGGTTCATTGAAGGATTGAAAACTTTGTGAAATTAAGATTTATTATTTATGTGTGTTACATGAAGTGGAGCACTTTTGGATGACAAGATCGCTCTCCATGAATCTTTGGCTAAACTAAAGGGATCATGTTCTTAAGATTGATAGTTCATAATTGAGTGAAACAAGGAAATGCAATGAATGAGCTAATACCAATTAATAAAGACAGGACCCTGTATAGTGGTTGAGCTATTGTCGCAATGGCAATTGTCCTGTTTGGTGTTTAAAGTTTCCTCTCTCAATAGAATTTTTGATAGATTATCAGTAAGAACTCTTACCTGGTTTTAATTTTGACACCAACCAGGAAAATAATAATGCAGCAAGCTGACATCATACTGTTACAGTCTCAACATTAAAAAATTTTCAGCTTCAAAGTGTCTGCAGGTTCATCATCATCACAAGCTATAATCCTGCTAGGTAAGGAATATACTATGAATTTTTTAAAAACCTAAGGTTTCACCTGAAAAGGCTTCTTTTTTTTTTTTTGTGTGTGTGTGGATTTCAGTGGAAGAAGAGCAACGATCTTTGATCTAATTAGCACACTTGTCACCTAGACTAAGGCATTTGAAATATGAATACATAGTGTTCCAAAGAAGAAAAGAAAGGGAAAAGGAGAAAAGAAGAATATATTACACATATAGGCCTATTTATAATACAATATCATTGATAATACCATGAATAATTGTATGATTATAAATTAAGACATGTTTATCATTGTCAAGGCCGCTTGAAAGAGTTAAGAAAGTCATGGTAAGGGTCTTCAAGAATACTGGGCATTAAAGAAATCAAGTTTAAAGTCAAATAAAATAGAAAAGCTCCAAAAGTATTGCCGTGATGAGGGGCCTTGGCTTTCACTCGCGATTTGTTGGGTGGGTCATGGAATGCATTACTTCTCCTTCATATTCGATTGTGGTCAATGGAGCCTTGTGCGGGTTTTTCAAAGGGGCTAAGGGGCTTCGGCAGGGAGACCCTATATCGCCTTTCATTTTTGTGTTATGCATAGAATATCTCTCTAGAGCGTTGAATTGTGTTGCTAGGCAGCCGGATTTTAACTTCCATCCCAAGTGTAACAAGCTCAATATTTCTCACCTTAATTTTGCAGACGATATTATGCTCATGTCTGGGGGGATCCCATTTCTGTTTTGATGCTGATGTGCTGCCTTAATGATTTTGCTGCTATATCTGGTTAGTCTGCTAATTTGAGGAAGTCTAGCATTTTTACTGCAAGGATCCAAGGTGGGGATATGCAGGATATCCTTAGTATTACAGGCTTCCAAAGAGGCAGTATGCCCTTCCGGTATTTGGGGCTTCCTATAGCGGCTCAGAAGCTAAGAGTGAGCTTTTATGCGCCTCTTATTAACAAAATTTCAGATTGTATCAGTTCATGGACAGCTTCTTCATTTTCGTATGCTGGGAGAACCGAGCTTATTCAAGCTGTCCTACAAGAGACCAAATGTTATTGGCTTTCAATCCTCAATGTTCCTGGTGCTGTGATTGATAATATAGCTCGGTTGTGTAGGCTCTTCTTATGGAATTCTAAGTTCTCATTGGTTCCTTGGAGGTCTGTGTGTATGCCGAAGTCTAAAGGTGGCCTGGGTCTTAGAGATCTTAGAAGCTGGAACACTAGGTTGTTATCCAAGTTATTATGGAACATTATCTCCAAGAAGGACTCTGTGTGGGTGAAATGGATAGGCCATTAGTATTTAGGGGCAGCATCCATATGGGAGAGGGAGCGTAGAGAGGATCATTCTTCTTTATTCAAAAAGTTGATGAGTATCAGGGACATTATACTTCAAGATGGAGGTTCCCTCAATGGTGCACTGTCTATTTTTGAAGGGTGGAGCAAAAGTGGGTCCTTTAGCACCAAGATAGCGTATGATTATTTTAGGCCCAAGGGGTAGAGAGCTATGTGAGCTTCGATGGTGTGGAAGTCCAACCTTATTCCCAAACATGCCTTCATTTTGTGGCTGTGTGCCAAGGCAAGAATTCTCACAAAGGATAGGCTTTTGTTCCTTGATATCAATCGTTCATGCCCTATGTGTGGTGTTGCTGATGAGTCTGTGGGTCATATCTTCTTTCAATGTCAAGTTAGCTTGGACATTTGGAGCTCGATCAAGACTTGGTTTGGCCTTGCTCGTGCTATGTCTTCATTGCCAAGGGCGTTAAAGTGGTTGCAGCATCAAGCTAAGGGATCTTCTTGGCTGAGTCGAGTTAAAAGGATGGCTTTGGCAACCACGGTCTACCACATTTGGGAAGCTAGAAATCGTGCTATTTTTGAGAATGTTAATCCTTGTTGTGAGAGCATTTCCTATAGGATTAAAACTTTTGTATACAAAGCTATGTTTTCTTTGTATCCTCATGTTTTAATCGAGTACGAGTCTCTTGCTCAGGAGCTATAGTCTTGGTGTTTCTCTTGGGCCCGGGTATGCCCGGTATATACTGTACATTTTGATCTTTATATATATTTACATCTTGATCAAAAAAAAAAATAGAAAAGCTCCACTTGACATACTTGGTTATGCCTTTCTCTTCTTGTGTCCAATTGTGCTAATGCTTTTGTCAATATGGGGAAAAGAACTTCTTTAAATTTCAATTAGATCATACTTATCAATGCATATATTTTTTTCTTCCCTTCTGAAATTATGTTGCAATAATTTTCAGCTCCTATACTGCCAGCAAAAACCATGGTGAGAATTCTTGCTATCTTTTCATTTGCTAAAGGCTCCTTTTCGTTGTTTTCTTCTTCTGAAATTTGGTCAGGCTTGGATGATTAAAATTTGCAAAATCAAAATGTGCAGCCTCCAACATTTATTATTGGTAGAGAAATAGAGATTTGAAACTGAGCAATCACCTATAAGCCAAGATTAAAGGAAACAATTTTCTGTCATCTAGATAGTAAGTAATCAAGCAGACAAAGGAGGTCTTGCTCCAAATTATTGCAAAATTGGATAAACCAACTATAAAATGATGCATTTGTGCTTCTCAAGAGTAAAAAATTAACTTCAGTTACACAATTACTTGATCTAAAATAAATCACACATGTGGACCTCAAACTCGTTATATTACTCAACCATAGCTATATGTAGGATAATAAAATGATGATTTCTTGTTCAACTACACTTAGTGTAAATATAAGTATATGTAGTTGATGCTTGCAACTTTTATCAATATATTATCCCATTTCCAAAAACTTTCCATCTATAAGCCACTCAAATCAACACAGACATGACACTACACTAGTAATTGAGTGAATGAATGGGATGAATGTGTATGTGCGTGCGTCAGAGAGAGAGATAGAGGGAAGGAGAGAGTAGAACACCCCCTGGGGTTCCAAAAGAAAATTGACTAAATCAAAATAATAAGTCTATCAAGTGATCATGAATTCAGAAACAAGGTGTAATGTGAAAATATTCATAATACTGATAATGACTTGTATCCCTATGAATTTTTCATAATTATTTTCTTGCAAGGGTCACACCTAAAGTATCATTTTTTCACTCCAGATCTGGATGGATAAATCATAGATCAGAAAGCCTCTTCAATATCATAACATCATCCTACATGAGAATCCAACCATACCAATATTAATTCCAAATATTACCTGGTTCATGAATTTGGTTGTAAAAGAAATTCCAAATTTGGTTGGGACCATTGCCACCCCATGTTTCTTCCACCGATTATGAAAATTAAACTGTTCAACTTCTCCACGGGCCTTCAGAAAACCACATGATGATTTCAGCTCATTCCAGAGCCTCTGTAAGGTACAGTGCTCAATTTGTTGACCGAAATGCAATACTGAACCGTCCATCAGAAAATTTGTTTCCTGATGAGAAAATCCATTTTGTAATAGTAATTAATACATTGCAAAGTGAGTTATGAACTAGATTTATTACACAAATACAAAACTAAAAGATATGACGAGCAGTGGCTTACCCTAATCTCTTCTGGAGTTTTTCTAAGTTCCATTGCAATTCTTTGAATCCAATTTTCTGTAATAAGCATACCTTGAGGACCACCAAATCCTCGGAAGGCAGTGTTGCTGGGGAAATTAGTGAAGCAAACCCTTCCCTTTATCTTAACATTTGGGATTTCATATACATTGTCAGAGTGCAGCATTGCACGGTCAAGTATAGCAAGAGACAGATCGAGTGAATTTCCAGCATTGTTATAGATTTCAAGATCAAGAGCAAGTACTTTTCCATCATTCTTAAATCCAACCTGCATCAGATGATTTAGCATTGATATTAGCATGCTATTTTCAAATAATATAACAAGAAGAAGAAAGAACATTAACAAATTTAAGAACATCCAACTGAAAATTTTGAAAAGAACACTTTGGGGCTGTTTAGTTATAGAAAATGATATCCAGTTTTTATCCCCAATTTTCTAAAGAATCTATAGTTTTCATTTTCCCTATAAAATTTGAAAAACACATTCAAATATTAAAAACACAAAACACTCTAGAAAATTGGAACATATGTTCAAAAAGGGAGATGTTTTAATTTCCTTTGTGTAACTTGTGTCAGATAAGTAGATGGAAATGATTTGGGGAAAATGTTTGGAAAACCGTGTTTTCCATATCTCCATTTTCTATTTGGATAAGTTTTGTATTTGAACAAGTTTTCTAATTTTCCATTTTCTATGGAGAAATTTTCTGGAAAACTGGGGTTGTTTTCCACAACTAAACAGCCCATTCCTCTTTTCTCCCTTGTTGCTTTCTCTTTTAAGCCCGCATATTTTAGGCCACAAGAATTTATTAAAAGAAGGCCCAGCCATTTTGCTATTGACTTAACAGAGGGGGATCTGTACAAAAAAGGAAAACCAAAAGGAGCTTCTAAGACATTTTTAACACGGGATCTCCTTGCAAATGGCTCAAGCCACAGGGAGTCTGAGAGCAATTTACACTTAACTAAATGCTTTGTTGTGTGTTAGAATTGTATTGGAGACCTAGAGGGCACATGAAATTTGGTTTATGCAACTGCTGCAGATAAGAAAAGATATAGGACAAAAAAGGGTGAGACTGAAACAAATATATGAAGCCTTTTCCCACATAACAGGAAGTTGATGGGTTGATACCTTGTAGTTTATGGTTGGTGTTTACAATTTATCCTACCTTAGGAAATGTATTATTTGTTAAGTGCAACCTATTTAAGTGTAAATTGATATCCTGCAGGTTTTGAGAGACATGATGGAAATGGAGAAGAGATGGAAAGAGGATGGGTAATTGGTTATGATATGGCCAATCAGCTTCACGGCAGGATGGAGCTCAGGGTGCTTTTGGGATTCATTATTGAGGAAGGAGAGAACTAATTTCATGGAATGCTTTATCCTGAGTGATGTAGTAGAGATAAAACTGTTTTATCCAAAGATTTCTCGAGAGACAAATAATGATTGAAGTGGATATGGGTGGGACTAGTAATCCCAGCACTCAGCACTTCACTTATCCCAGTTCATCTCCAGACAAGTTTAATCCATAGAGTGTTTAGCTAACCTTGGTGCAGTCGGGTCTCTCTGCTAATTTTTCCAAATCAGTGATGTTTTCTGCTGGCATTCCTGATCAGGATTTGGAGATCATTCAAGGCCTCTCCTCGTTCCTGCATGGGTAATTGCCTATTCGGTATATCTTGGTATTCCGCTTGCAGCCAAGAAGCTGAAAATTATTCATTATTCGGCCCTCACAGATAAAATAGCTGCTTCCATAAATTCTTGGTCCTCGGCTACCTTATCTTATGCTGGCAAGGCTGAATTAATCCGGGCTGTTTTGCAGGGAATTGAATGTTATTGGTTATCGGTGCTGCCAATTCCAGCAGCTGTTATTGATAACATATATCCCTTATGTAGACAATTCCTGTGGAGCTCTAAGCAGGCCCTTATTTCTTGGAAAAATATTTGTTTATCGAAGATGGAAGGCGGCTTGGGTTTCAAGGATTTGAAAGGGTGGAATAATGCCCTTATCTCTAAACTTCTGTGGAACATTCATTGCAGGAAGGAGTCTCTTTGGATCCGATGGATTCATCATGTTTATTTGCGTTCAGATTCAGTTTGGAGGAAGCAGGCCAAGAAGGATGATTCTCCCATTTTGAAAAGGATCCTGATTATTAGAGACATCCTGTGTAACTCACAAGGATCAATGGAGGCAGCAGTCAGATTACTTACTTAGTGGGGCAATGAGACAGAATTCAGCACTGCCAAGGTGTATGATTTCTTCAGGCCGAAAGGTTCGAAGAAGATCTGGGCCACTGCTATTTGGAATTCCCTCATTACTCCAAAGCAAGCTTTTATTTTGTGGCTGTGTGCCCAAGGTAAATTGTTTACGAGGGACAGAATTCTCTTCGTTGATATTGAGCGTAATTGTGGCCTTTGTGGGACTCATGAGGAATCGCATCAGCACTTATTTTTCCAATGTCAAGTTAGTGCAGTTGTTTGGGATCATATCAGATCATGGCTTGGCATCTCTAGAAGGCTGCCAACATTAGGCAGAGCTTTATATTGAAGCAGACATGATTTAAGAGGATCGTCTTGGCAATGCAAGGCCAAGAAGCTTGGGCTCGCAAGCACTGTTTATTTCCTTTGGTCTGCCAGAAATCGTCATGTTTTTTAGGGCCAATCTCCTTCTATTGAAGTCATTGTTAGTACGGTTAAAACACATGTATATAGAGTAATTTTTTCTTTGTATCCTTATGTTTTAACTCACTATGAGAGTTTGGCCTTGTGGCAAGTTTAGTCGCCTTTTAGTTTTGCTTGGGTATGCCCAGTGGATTTGTACAGTTCACTTTGATCATTATACACTTTTACCTTTACTAATCAAAAAAAAAGTTTAATCCATTCCACACCATCTTGCAGACAAACATAACCCACATATCATCGGTTGGTCTCTTCTGATACTGCTTAGATGACGTACTGCAGGAAAGGATACAACTCCCTTATTTTAATATGTGGAATATAAGTAGTACCTTGTACTTCCCAAGAAAGCTATGTCGCTGCCCAGTTATCATCATATCTACATCCCTGTCTAATGTTATTTTGACAGGTTGCTTAAGCAGGTATGCAGGAACTGAAGCCGCAGCAGCCAGGAAAGCTGACCTCGTTTCTTTTCCACCAAATCCACCACCAATACGTTTTGTTTTGCAAACTACTTTTGACATGGGAAGGCCAAGAACATGTGAAACATACTTTTGGTGTTTTTGAGGTGCCTACAAAGAGTGAAAACCCATAAAAAAATAAAATAAATAAATCTGAAGACGAGCATCATATACAGACTGAATTGGACTTGCTACTTCATGGAACCTGCAATAAATGATCATGCATTGTGTTAAGTTGTTAACTACCATCTCATCTAAAAATTTAAGCTATTAGATAGAGAGTTAACTTTATTTTTTATATTATTATTTTTTACTCCCAACATGCCCTCTCGCATGTGGCCAGACTTCACTAAAGAACTAGTCCAAATACATACAACAATTTAAATATTGGGTTAGAGGTAAAATCTGAACCCAAAACCTTTGTTTGCTCTTATACCATTTTAAATTGTTACCAACTCATCTAAAAGCTTAAGCTATTAGAGGGTCAACTTTATCTTTTATATTATTATTTTTTGGTCTCAACATTGTTACTCATGGAACCTAAACTGAAGGATGGCCCTTCAGAATAAAACCAAGAAAGCATAGAACATATTGATCAAACATGGAGGTGAGCTATTAAAATAAGCAAAAGCAGTTCATTTTTTAAGAATAAGGTTCTGAAGATGACAACAATCAATAAACAAATAGACAAGATAAATAAAAAGAACTTTTAATTACTGGTTCATAATCCCTCACCACTGCTGAATGCCCCTTGTCTAACAACCAAAACCACAGAATATACATATTAAGACTTCCAGCAGATTGTGTAACAAATTCTACTGGAAGCTGACACACAAGTTATGGACTTCCCAACAATCATCAATCATCATGTAGCCACAGGGTACATACAAAATAGGTTCCTCACAAGGTGGTTCTGTTGTAAGCATTCATTAATTCTCCCCAAGCAAGATAACATAATCTTTCTGTATACAAATTCTTCTGATTGAACATATAATAAGATAAATTTAGGAAAGGAGGTACAGTGACTAACAGTTCAAACAAAAAAACTTACTTGTGTGGATGAAACCATATGAACCTCATTGCCACCATCCATAGTCCACACTAAACTGCTTTGAGGCTCCAAATAAAAGTGTTCCTGACCTCCTACTTGAACCTCCCCCTCAATGATTCTGTCACACTGACCTGACTGGAAACAGAGATCCACATCTCCTTTCTCTAAATGCTTCTCTGTATTTGGATGGAAACTGTGAGATTTCAGGGCATCTTGTATTGATAGGATTGCTGGGAGATCTTCATACTCCACATGAACCTTTCGTGCTGCTTGTTTTGCATGTAGATGGGTGTCAGCAACAACCACACCGATAACCTTGATGAGACACATAGAGAGACATCATTCTGTGCATTTAGAATGCCAATAATGATGATACTAATGTAAGTATAAGTTGAAGTGCTATACAGCTAACATCATCTGAAACAGATTGAAGATTAAAGTGACCAGTTATTTTCTTCCAATGAACTTAAGGATAACAACTTAACCTATAAATTGAGTTATCCCCTCAACACTTTTACTGTTGAAATTATTTCTCCTTATGACTATCTATCCCAAATCCTGATGAAAAAGGATGGATGCGTTAGATAGCTGATGGTCAGCATAGAAGCCCTTGGTTTCTAAACATGCATTCTAGACACAAAATGATTTCATTGGGTAGGTAAACCGCTTATTGATGCATTATACCACCCAAGTCAAAATGCAATTTAGCGGTCATAGTGTTAAATTCACAAGAATTATAGCATTTTCACAAGTGATTGCAAGTAAAAATGTAAGTGGAAGACCAAAGGCTTAGAGGACTGAATCATGGATGTAAGACGGAAACCCTAGGGCATAGAGTCTTAGGAAAACAAAGATAGAGAGAGAAACTTATGTGCTGAAGTTCATTAACTGTGTAAAACCAACCTACAAAATACATGACATAAGCTGTATATATATACAGCTTTATAACCGACAAGAGGGACTACCGCCTCATATACAAACTCACATAACAGTAACGCAAAACAGAAAAAAACAGAAATACAGAAATGAAACAGAAGCAAATACTATCTGAATATCACATTCTCTTCAACACTCCCCTTCAAATCATGCTCCTCCAGCAGCTCTTTAGGATATAGATTTATGTGAGATACTGTCCTTGTTGTACATCTTTGTTCACCAGCTGACAGGAGTCCAAGCAAGCCTGAGTTTACCACATAACATCTGAAACTTGTCTCTAGGTAAACTCTTGGTTAGGATATCAGCTACTGCTCAAATGTAGGGACACATCGAATTTCTGCTTCACCCTTTTCCCTAACGAAATGCACATCAACACCAACATGTTTTGTTCTTGAGTGAAAAATAGGATTCTCAACCGTGCTTTTGGCTGCTAAATTATCACACCAGAGAACTGGAGTTGTAACATTCAGATAACCCAACTCCACAAACAAGGACTTAAGCCATAGAAGTTCCATCACTCCCAATGCAACAACTCTATACTCAGCCTCCCCTATGGAACGTGCAACAACTAATTGCTTTTTGGAGCCCCAAACAATAAGGTTTTGACCAAGATACACACAAAACCCACTAGTACTCCTAGTGACCTTGCACCCAGCATGATCGGCATCGGTAAAGACTATCAAATTCAAATTTCCAGGTGTGGAGGAGAAAAACAAACCGAGACCAATTGTTCCCTTTATATACTAAAGCAACCTCTTGCAAGCTAACCAGTGTTGACTCTTAGGTTTGGCTGGAAAGTGACTCAACTTGTTAACAACAAAAGCAATATCGGGTCTTGTATATGTCAAGTATTGTAGAGAGCCTATAATGGTTCGAGAGAGAGCTGGATTAAGAAGATCTTTTCCTTCATCCGTTAATGAAATTCCAGCATTCGTAGGAGTCTCACAACGCTTACAGTCCTCCATACCAACTTTCTTTAACAGATCCACAACATATTTTGTTTGAGTAAGATAAAGACCACCTGTATTCCTGTAGGCTTCAAATCCTAAGAAATAACTAACAGCTCCTAGAGTTTTTAATGCAAATTAACAATCGAGATCATGAATACAAGCCTTAAGAGCAATAGAACTAGAGACAGTAAGGAGTATATTGTCTACACATAGAAGCACAGACAACACATAATCATTTGTTCACTTTATGAACAAAGAAGCATCTGAAACTGACCAAACAAAACCCCAGTTAATTAAGGCTTCTTTCAGCTTATTATACCAAGCTCGAGGAGCTTATTTCAATCCATATTAAGACTTTATCAATCGACATACATGAGTTGGTTTTGAAACATTCACAAACCCTTTCGGTTGAGCCCATATACACTGTCTCAACTAAATCACCATTCAAAAATGCATTGTAGTGTTCAGCTTGCACAAGAGCTAATGCAAAAGTATGCTCGGAAAAGAATTTCTCCGAGATGCCTCACTAAGGTGGATCTCCGCAAAGCATATGACTCTGTAAGTTGGCATTTCCTGTAGCAGCTCTTAGAGGGTCTTGGCTTCTCATCCCTATTTATTATGTGTATTATTGAATGCGTGTCTACGGCATCCTATTCTTTGATTATCAATGGTAGCATGCGTGGTTCTTTAAAGGCCAGAGAGGCCTACGGCAAGGAAACCCCCTGTCTCCCTTTCTGTTCGTGCTATGCTTGGAATACCTATCTCGGGCCCTCAATTTGGCTACGGATGGGTCTGATTTCAAATTCCACCCCAAGTGTAATAAGCTTAAGATATCTCATTTGGCTTTTGTTGATGATCTTATGCTGTTTGCCAGAGGGGACGAGCCATCTATTCGTATCATTATGGACTGCCTTAAGGATTTTGAACCTAAATTGGGTCTGCAGGCCAATGCTCTTAAGTCTAGTATCTTCATTACTGGTATTGAGGGTCAGGATCTCCAACGTATTCTCGATGTGGCTGGTTTCCCAAAGGGGTTATGCCTTTTCAGTATCTTGGCATCCCTTTGGCAGCGGTTAAACTTAGGGTCAATCACTATGATCAGCTTATTTCAAAGATTTCAGATAATATTAAAGCTTGGCATGCAGCTTCCCTATCATATGCGGGGTGGCTGGAGCTTATCCGTGTTGTGATCCAAGGTGTGGTATGTTTTTGGTGCACCATTCTCCTTGTCCCTGCAACTGTTATCTAGCAGATTTATAACCTTTGCAGATGCTTCCTTTGGAACTCCAAGGCCTCCCTTGTTGCCTGGAAAGATGTTTGTAAGCCTAAATGTGAGGACGACTTAGGCCTTAAGCATCATAAAAGCTGGAATTCTGGGCTGCTTGTCAAGAACCTATGGGACATTCATCGGAAAAATGACACTTTGTGGGTTCAGTGGATCCATCAGGAATTCTTGCATATGGCTTCCATTTGGCAAAGGCAAGTCCGGAATGACAACTCCCCTTTGATGAAAAGGATGATGCTTATTAGGGATGCCATGTGTGAGGCTTGAGGGTTAGCGGAGGCTGCCAGGATCCTGCTTGAGAGCTGGGCCAATGGTCCTACTTTTGATGTTCATCCTGCCTATGAGTTCTTTCGACTGAAGGAGCATGTCAAGGTTTGGGCGAAGACACTTTGGCATCCCTGCCTTGTTTCTAAGCATGTCTTCATGTTATAGTTATGTGTTAGGTCCAACATCCTAATTCGTGACAAGCTCTTATTTTTGGACATTGACCGCACCTGCCCCTTGTGTAATGGGGCTAAGGAATCTGTCGGTCATCTATTTTTCCGTTGTCTAGTCAGTTCGGCAGTCTGAGAGCATATAAAAACGTGGTTTGGCATTTCTAGAGCCACGACTTCGATCCCTAGTGCCCTCAAATGGCTGAAGAAAGACGCCAGAGGATCCTCTTGGATATGCAATGCTAAGAAAATCGCCCTTGCTTGTTCGGTCTATCAAATATGGGCAACAAGGAATTGCCTTATTTTTTATAATGTTCAGCCTTCTGTGGAGGGGCTCATTCATAGGATTACAACCTTTGTATACAAAGTAATATTTACTATGTATCCTCATGTTTTGGTCCTTTTTGATAGCCTAGCTATTGCCCTGCAGTTTTTGGATGTTATCCATGGTTCCTGGGTATGCCCAGTGATTGTTTGTACATTTGATCATTTATACAAATTTACTGATTTGATCAAAAAAAAAAATGCATTGTTTACATCCACTTGTGGGTGCCTTAACCACTGGACTAAAGGTTTCAACATAGTCCACACCTAGATTTTGGAGAAAACCTTTTGCAACTAGCCAAGCTTTATACTTTAAAACAGACCCATCAGGCTTAAACTTTACCCGAAAAACCCATTTGCTTCCAACAAGATTCATATCAGCAATATAGGGAACCAACTCCCAAGTATGATTCCTTTGTAAAGCAGTATATTCTTCTTCCATGGCTTTAACCCATCGTGACTCTAAAAGAGCCTCACTAACGGATGTTGGCTCAAATGACCTCACTAAGGCATGAGGAGAGTTATGAACAAGTTGTCTGGACTTAAGCCGAGTAAGCATAGGGTGTACTGATGGGGCTGGAGTAGCTTTATGTTTGGGAAGCTTTGAGATAGGTGGAGCAAGAGGTGCAAAAGACAAAGGAGATGATGTGGTGGCAATAGGACTAGAAGTTGTAGAATGATTAGAATTGTCTGCAGTATTCAGGATTGGATGTGGAGAAGGAGCAACTACGGGGCACTGACAAGAAGAAGAGGAAGAAAAAATAGGATGAAGAAACTCTGTAGTAGGACTGCTAAAGTTTGAATTTGTAGACAAGTCAGCAGTCCCTTGAGATGAATAAAAGATAGTTGAAAAAGGAAAGTCCTGGTCATTAAACTTAACATGTCGAGTAGTGTATATGCGACCAGATGAATGTAGACATTTGTAACCAACTTGAGTGGAACTATATCCAATAAAGATACACTTGGTTGAGTGAAACTCAAATTTATGTTTGTTATAAGGTTGAAGCAAGGGAAAACACTCACAGCCAAAAGGCTTAAGCAGAAGATAGTTAGGAGGTTTTTGATATAACAATTCAAAAGGAACTTGAGATTGAACAGATGTAAAGGGTAGGAGGTTGATCACGTGAACAGGAGTGAGAAAGGCTTCTACCCAAAACTTTAAACGCATTTTAGCATGAGGCAATAGTGTCAACCCCATTTCACCTATATGCCTATGCTTTCTTTCAGCAACCCCATTTTATTGATGAGTGTGAGGGCATGTGAACCTAGGCTGAATACCATTGTTATGTAGATAGGGTAAACATGCACAGTATTCCCCCCCACTGTTAGTTTGCAAAGCTTGAAGCTTGGTTTCAAACTGATTTTCATCCAATTTATGAAAGGTACTAAACACCAACAAGACATATGATTTGAGTTTTAAAGGATATAACCAAGTGTATCTAGTATAAGCATCTAAAAAAATGATATAATATCGAAAACCTTCCATAGATAACATAGGTGCTGGTCCCCAGAGATCAGAATACACAAGTTGTAATGGACGAATAGCAATAATCTCATGGGAAGCAAAGGGAAGTTGGTGCAATTTACCTACTTTGCAAGAATCACAAAAGGACAAACTGGAAGATGAACAAGAAATTCCAAATTTGTTCAATACTTTTTGTAGTACATTCAATGAAGGATGGCCTAATTTTTTGTGCCAATCTTAGCAACTACTAGTGTTTTGAGCCACACAAACATCTTTTGACAGTTCATGAACAAATGAATACTGTCCTTTACATGCTCTGGCAGTGTTACATGAATTAGACAAAGTAACAGCTGAATGAATAGGAAGCGGCTCTAGGGATTGGGCTGGAGTGCTAGTTGCAATGAAACAAGATGCTAGAACTAGCCGATATAGCCCATCCTTAAGATGTCCCCATAGAATAACTGCCCCCGATCCTTTATCCTTAATAAAACAAATATTAGAATGAAATTCAGCCACTACATTACGATCTCTAGTAAGTTGAGAAACACTAAGGAGATTTTTATGTATACTAGGAACATGAAGAACATTAGGTATACAAAGAAATGAATTTGAAGTAGTATTTAACATGCCTGAACCAACATGAGTAATTGGCAACTGCTTACCATTGCCTATAGTGACTTTGTCCCCACCATGATAAGGTGAATGAAGGGACAGGTTATGCAGGCTCTAAGTAATGTGGTTTGTGGCTCCTGAGTCCACAAACCAGGCTGGATCAGAAAGAGATGATTGTTGAGGAATAAACTGAGAGGATTGTTGAGAAATAAACTGTTCTGTAGAACTATGAAACTGTGAGCCTATCACTGATCCATTCTCATTAGTGTAGGCTCCATTAGAATCACTAAAGATTGCCATGTAAGCACTTGAATCGAATTGATTTCCAGTATTAAAATTTCCAGTAGGTCTACTAGTAGTCTAATTATTCACTCGAGTAAAATTTCAGTCAAACTGGTACTAGCACTTATCCACGAAATGCCCTGGCTTTCCACACAACTGACAATAGAATTTTCTGTCTGAAGACCTGCCTCAACCCCTACCTCCTCTAAACCCCGAACCTCCTCCTCTCTATGCATATCTGCCTCAACTATAACCAAAATTTCCATTACTTTGATGTGAAGCCACATTAACATTCATATTAGACACATTCATATTAGACGACATCGACTCAAACTGCAGAGACGATTAAGGCACATTCTTAACCACCAATCGTTATTCATGCATAAGCAACAAATATTGGACCTTCTCCAGATTTATATCGTCCATCTGATAGGTTATCAAGCTCACAACAGTATCATAATCTTGATTTAAACCATTTAGAATAGCAAGAAGCAATTCATTATCACTTAAAGGCTCTCCTATAGTTGCTAGAGAATGACTTATAGTCTTAATCTTTAAGACATATTCATTAATTGACAAATTCTCCTTTTTAACAGACCTCAGCTGTTGTTTTAACTGAAAAGACTTAACTATAGTTTGTCTATCATATCATTTTTCAAGATAGAACCATACCTCGGTAGATGATTCGCGTTGAATCACCTGTGCCAACACTTCTTCAGTAATTGTCGAGAAGAGCCATCCTAGAAGCAGTTGGTCAGATCAAAGCCAGCTCATATATTTTGGATTCACCTAAGAATTCACAGTTGAATTATCACTTGTGGAGTCAATTATGTATTTCGAAGGAGGAGAAGATTTGTTCAAGAACGAAATGAGGCCGAAGGCTCAGACTGTGGCTAAGATTTGAGCCTTCAAAAAGATATAGTTCTTTGAATCAAGCTTCAGAGGAATGAAACTAAAGGCTTTAGATACAGCTGCGAAATCGAATTAAGACACGGATGAAACATTTGATGTAGATCGAACAAGAGGAGAGGTAGAGGAGGAACGATTCTTGTGAACAAATGCCATTAGCAGGTTATGGCCCTAATACCATGTAAGACGGAAACCCTAAGGCATAGAGCCTTAGGAAAACAAAGATAGAGAGAGAAACTTATGTGCTAAAGTTCATTAACTGTGTAAAACCAACCTACAAAATACATAACATAAGCAGTATATATATACAGCTTTATAACTAACAAAAGGGACTACCGCCTCATATACAAACTCACATAACAGTAACGCAAAACATAAAGAAATAGATATACAGAAATGAAACAAAAGCAAATACCATCTGAATATCACATTCTCTTCAACAATGGAATATTTTAACTTTGTAGGAAAATCAATGGAGGTAGCAAATGTGAAGATCAGGTAAAGAATTACTATTATTTGCCTTCAAAAGATAAGATGGGTCGGTGAGAAAGGCTAAAATGTTTGATGAATCCATATATAAATTTTGATACTCAAAGAAGGACCATAGTAGGAATGCTTTGGATACTATAATAGATAAGATTATAAAGAATGAGGCAGCAAATGTGAAGGGGTTAGGACATAAGATTATTGCAACTAAAGTTGTTCTAAAAGAAAGGACTGAATGTTTTCAATACATATACACCACAAGTCAGAGAAAAGATAAAGGCAAAATTTTGGGAGGATTTAGAGGGCCTGTGGCCTAGAGTACCTAGAGGACAAAAGATCATTACAGGAAGTGACTCTGAATCTTCCTTGGGCAAAGAAGCAAATGGATACGGAGATGTGAATAAAGGTAACGGCCTTGGAGAAAGAAAAAACAAGGGAAGAGCTATTTTCAATTTTGCCATAACATATTGATCTCATCATAATTAATATCATTTCCAAGAAGGGTGATGAAATTTGGTCACATATAGAAATAAAAAATGTTATTGGTACATCATGGTGTATATCTTGGACTACATAATGATGTTTTAATGTCTAAAATGCTCTCACCCAAGGCGCTAAGGAGCAGTGAGGCGAGGGGTATTTATGTCATTTATGTACATTGTGTAGCCCAAGATGTACATAAATGATGTACAAGTAGCATGACTCTATAGAAATGGCTTATCAAATATCCAAATCAACTTCTTTCTTATGCATCAAAGGGGATTAGTTATATCACAAGGATTGCGAAGATATAGCAGGATAGTGTCTGACCACTCAACATAGGCTTATGGTCCTCAACATGCATGTCAAAAAATTAAGGATGATAAGATGCAAAGCCCAAGAATCAAATAGTGCACTTAGAAGGGGGAAAACAAATTACTTTTAAGAAAAAAAAGTGTATCAAAAACGTCCTGCCCACCCTTACCTATGATCTCATTGCTTATTTTTATCTTTTCTTGTATGGCATAATTAACAAAACTATTTAACATAATCCTTGACTCAAAGAGGATGTTTGACGAGTGGAGAGAAAGTATTCCAGTGCCCACTTATAAGAATAAGGAAAATGGTAAAGGCTGTGAAAATTATAAAGAGATGAAGGTATCAGTAATACTATAAGCTTAGAAAAACCTTACTATGGAATCTATAAGTCTTGAAGAGGGTTTTAGAAGAGCTTGGAGTCTAGGTCGTTTATATACAATTTATTAAGACGTATCATATAATAGAAACATGTCTTAAGACTTGTGGAAGACATGATAAGGTATTTTATTATTACAATTGAATTTGATCAATGATCTATATAGAACACTTGCCTCTTTGCTCTAGTGATGGATGAACTCATTAAGCATATCCAAAAGGAGGTGCCTTGGTAAATATTTTGTAGATAAAATTGTCTTAGTGTGTTTTGGGAGGATGTTGAAGTAATGGAGTTGGATGGAATGGTAAGTGATGGAAAGAGATTTTCTTTGTTCGGGAGACCTACTAGTAATGGAATGGCAAGAGATTGGATGGAACCCTTTTCCATCCAATCTCCTCCAAATGAGCATTTTTGGTCTCCTCCAAATTGGGGGAGATTGGATGAAAAAGAGACTCATCTATCCATTTTTTCCATCCAATTCCATTACTTCTCATAATATCTTCTCCCAAGCAAAAAGAGATAATATTTCATTCCATTTCCTTCATTTCAATTCCATTCCATTACTAAATCTCTCCTAAGCACAACCTTGATGGGACCCAAAAAGGCATGAATATCGAGCTCATGTATGGAATAATATCTTGAAATCCAAAGGCTTCAAGTTGAGCAAGTCAAAAACTTAATAGATAAAATATAAGTGAAATAAAAATAAAATGTTACTAATGTTGTAGTGATTCTTAAAAATCATGTTAACCCAAGAAAAGAAGAGCTTAGATATCTCAGATCAATTTTTTAAAAGAAAGGAAGACTATTAAGGATGTCACTTGCAGATTCAAGTAGGATATCAGATAAGTGCTTCCAAATTTTTATGCGACTGTAAGATCCATTTGAAACTAAAACAATTGCTCAACTAAAAAATTAGCTTTATTGTATGGAACAAATTGGACAATTAAGCACTAAAATGTGTAAAATATGGGCATAACTGAGATAACAATGTTATCATACATGTACGATCTTATGAAAAATGACAAAAATAAAATTAGGTTATATGAAATAAGGTTCAAGTAGCACCTATTGAAGTAAAGATGCACAAGACACAATTAACATGGCTTGAAGAAACAGCGGCACCTATGTAGCTGAACCCACCTAGAGGGATTAAGATTTGGTGATTCGTCATTGTTGTTGAATATTAGGATGACCTTGAAGGCTAAAAGGGTGGTTGTTGAAGATTGTTGGTGATTTCTTATGATTTATTCCTAAATATGTCCTCTTCCTATTTCTTAGGATAATTGGAGATTTCTTAGAAGTATTTTTTTGTTTTTTTCCTTTCTTTCTCTTTTGTATATTTCGTGATCTTCTCTATTATTCTCTTTCCTAAGATATTAGGATATGATCTCCGATCTCTAGCATATATTGTAAAGTGATATTCAGTTCAAGATATAGAAGAATTATTTCTTTCTTGATGTTATCAAAGTGGCTCGTGCTTTGATGCCTCTTAACCCTTTACGTTATCTACTACTTCTTATCGGCCTTCATTGCTAACATGTGAACTTCCCGTGGTTTCTTGTTGGCCTTCATTGCCATCACCTTTGCTATTTTGGCCTTCATTGCCATTCTTGTTCCCTTCTATCTCCTTTTTTTTTTTCTGATTATTTGGTGGGAAGATGTCTAAGACTTCCAAGAACATGTCATCCAATCTTGGAGCTATTCTTGATTTCTCGTAGACTGGTTCAAGTGGAGAGCTTCAAAGCATCAATGCCATATATCGCTTGAATGGGAAGAATTATCTGCAATGGTCGCAAATCGTGACGATGCTCTTGAAGGGAAAAGGGAAGATTAGCCACTTAGATGGGACTGGTCCGAGTAGTGATGACCCCAAGTTCCAAGCATGGGATGAGGAGGATTCGATGATCATGTCTTGGATATGAAATTCAATACAGCCAAAGATTAATAAAAATCTCATGTTCCTTTCTATGGTGCGGGATATTTGGGAGACACTTCAAAAGACCAACTCCATGAAGCAAGATGTTGTAATGATTTACAAACTAAAAACCAAAGTTTCATCTACGATACAAGGTTCTCTCTCTATTACTAAATATTATAACTATTTGAATGGTCTTTGGCTTGAAATAGATGTCAAGATCTTAAGATGAAGTGTGCTGAAGATGCTAAAGTCCAACTTGAATTTCTTGAAAAGGATAGATCTTCTGAGTTTCTACAGGACTAAATATGGGATATGATCAAATAAGAGTGCAAGTATTGAGAAAGGATCAGCTACCACCCCTTAGTGAGGTTTTCTCCATCATTCGAGCAGATGAAACTAGGAGAGCAGTTATGCTTGAGACACAACCGACCAAGGGTTCCAACATGATGTCCAAAAAAGGTGCAGATGGAGGAAATAAGCCATATAATCCAAGACAAGGGCAGAACAAGGCTGATTCCTCTAAATAGTCCAACCGAGATGGATTGTGGTGCTCCTACTACAAAAAACCTCAACATACAAAGGATAATTGCTTCAAGCTTCATGGGAAGGCTCAAGTATTGGCTAGGAATGGTGGACTCAAAGGACAGAAGCAAAGCCAAGTCAATCTTGCTAATGAGGAGGATATTTCTCAAGAAAAAACCAACTGTCATTGGAGAATTCAGAAAAGAAGACATTGAAAGGCTGAAAGGTTTGCTTAACTCCTTCACCAAGGACTTCTAGTGTGTTCATTGGCTCAAAGTGGTAAGTGTCTCATTTCTGATTTCTCTAAAGCTTCCAACATCTTCTGTTCTCAATCATGGGTCATGGACTCTGGTTCTACCGATCATATGACTCATTACCCAAATAAATTTGACAATTACATGCTAGTCCCTGAAAACCGAAAGATCTTTGTAGCTGATGGATCAGCTATTCCAATTGCTTGTCATGGAAACCTGAAAGTTGCCCTCTCCTTTCCTTACCTAATGTCCTACATGTTCCCAAACTCTCAACCAATCTTCTCTCCATCTCCAAAATCACCAAAGACTTGAATTTTACAATCAAATTTTGTGATACTCTTTTTTTTTTTTTTTTTTTTTTTTTTTCAGGATAGGACAATTGGATCTGCTAAGGAAAGGAATGGGCTGTACTATCTGAAGAGACTAAAGGTGACTTAGATGGGCAGAATCAGTTGTTACTATGCTTACCTGATTATACCTCCCATCTTTCCAAAATCTGGCTTCATCATTCAGACTTGGTCATCCTCCTTTTCAGCTTCTTAGAACTATGTTTCCTTTACTTTTTCAAAACATTTCAATTGATAGTTTACATGTATGTGAGTTTGCAAAACGTCATCATGTATCTTTCCTTTTGAGTTCAATAACATCATCTAAACTCTTCTCTTTAATTCACTCTCATGTTTGGGGTCCATCTAAAGTTCCAAAATCACTGGTGCTAGGTGGTTTGTTTCATTTATTGATAATTGTACCCATACAACTTGGTTGTATCTTGTGAAAGAAAAATCTAATATGACCAAATTTTTCCCATATTCCATAGTAAGATTAAAACTCAACTTGGAAAGGCTTCAATTTGATAAGGGGAAAGAGTATTCCAACCAATTTCTGATCTCATTCCAAAGAACTAGTTCATGAATCCTCATGCGTTGACACCCCCCAACAAAATGGGGTTGTTGAACGCAAAAACAAGCATCTCTTAGAGGTTACTAGGGAGTTACATTTTCAATATAATGTTCCTATACTTCTTTGAAGTGGTTTTAACCACTGCCTACTTGATAAATAGGTTTCCTTCTCGTGTCAATGGCAATCAAAGCCCTCTAGGTATGTTGTGCCAATTTTATCCCAAGAGTATCAATCCAAGAAGTTTATTACCAAAAATAATTAGTTATACTTCGTATGTTCATGTCCATAAACAACAACATACTAAGTTAGATCCTCAAGCCCTAAAGCATCTTCATTGGTTATGCTAGTTATCAAAAAGGGTACAAATGCTACCATCCTCCTAGTCATAAAATCTTGTCACTATGGATGTCACTTTTTTCTGAAACCAACCCCTTCTACTCAAACTAGTTCTCTCACTTTCTAAGGGAGACTTCTAGGGAAAATTAGAGTGTGGATTTGATCTTTCCTGATGACTTTCTACCTAGTCGAGAACCGGTACAACAGCCTATACTCACACAACCTCCACTAGTACAGCAACCTACACTCACACAGCCTCCACTAATACAATAGCTTACACTCACACAGCCTACACGACGCACACCTGAACTTCCTAATACCGAAGAAGTCCTGAAATTCAAGTCATTCAAACCACCCCAACTAGAACTGAAAACTCAAAACATCCCCCAGGTATGGCAGCAGTCACAACTGAATCAAGTATCTAGGGAATTGAAAGTTTATTCAAGGTATGTACAGCCCAATCTGGACAAAAGACAGATCCGTGACTCTAAACTAAGTCCAGGTACTGAAATAATGCTTTCTCCCTCATCTACTAGTGAGCAATATAACCTTAATCTTCCTATTGCAATAAAGAAAAGGAACTAGAAAATGCACCCAATATATCTTCTTTCCTAAATATATTAGGGTGCATTTTCTTAGGGCTTATTCCTAAATATATCTCTTTCCTAAATATGTCCTCTTCTTATTTCTTAGGATTATTGGAGATTTGTTAGAAGTTTTTTTCTTTTCCTTTCTCTTTTGTATATTTCATGATCCATTATTCTCTTTCCCAAGATATCAGGATATGATCTTCTGATCCCTAGTATATATTGTAAAGCAATATTCAGGTCAAGATACAGAAGAATTAGTTCTTTCTTCAGTTGCTACACTGCAACCTAGAGTCTATAGGAACTGGAGAAACATCCTCTTCATGTATGGGAGTAATGCTTCATGCATCTGATAATCCCAATACCCTGCAATGTCAAGGCTGTTGTGTGTTGAATTTCTCCTTGCTTGAATATGTAGAGCCAATATATTTTCAAACATATGTATAACCAATCAGATGTTGCCTCCAATGCTGAACTTATGTTCAAGAAGATTGATCTGTGCCTCCAAGTGCCATGTAAAATGCAATAAAATGATACATTTCATGGGATAACTATCCATAGTCCTCTAAGAATATAAGTAGATGAAATTTTTGAACTCAAATGCCCTTACCTGTCCCACACATGTGACAAATTCTGTAGCAAAAAGTTCCTCATCAGAAATAACTGGCCCAATAAAATTATCACCTGGAACATCCTTAGCAAAAAAAATTCCGGCAAATCCTGGCGAACACTTTACTCCTGAATCATCTATGGAAAGTATACGAGCATGAGGTTTTCGACTTAATATTAGAGCACCATGTAAACCATTAGGAGGCATTGTTGTGTCATCAGTGTATTCTGCCTCACCAGTAACCTGGAAAAAGATATGATGACAGAAATTTTGGTAAGTAAATTTTCTTCAGATAAAAATGAGAGATAAAGAAGCAACTAGCATGAATGTTTAATTAGAAAAGAATATTAGAACACCATGAAAGTATTTTTAGATGAAGATCATATATCAATTACAAGAACTCATAAAGATCTTGATGGTTGTGAAGCACCAAACGGCATCGTTGGCCTTAGCTGATTGGAGGGCCGCGTGTAGCAACTGCAGGCTGCCAAGTGGCGCTTGCTGGATGGCAACACACGGCAACCATCCGCTAGTTGCTGGAGGCGCCTAATCGTCCTTGATGCTTGCTTTATCCTTCGCCCGATGGTATTCTCTACCCGATAGCCTTTCTGTTGGAATAATCGATTGTGTTACACAATCTGATCTCAGCCATTGATACAAGCTTTATGAGAAGCAATCCCAGCCTTCTATCGACGCTATTAATTTCCCTCTTGCGATATGGACCGTCAGACGATAAGAAAGAAAAGAAAAGAGGAAAAGAGAGATTGGGGGAGAGAAGTCTTCATCTTCAGGCTAGGGTTTCTGGTTTGCTTCTCTTTTCTCATTCTCTGTAAATGCTCTGTATAGTGTTATTGAGTTCTCTGGTTCGATAGGTTGCGCCTTTAATCTGCATTTGTGATCATAGGGCATTTTTGTTAGCGAAACACTATTTTACAGAGAGTATTTTGTGAGGGTTTGAGGGTGTAATCTCCGATTCTTTATTTTAGTGCTGTGAGCTCTTCTCACTAGAGCTCAACGTGGATGTAGCCTCATTTTGAGGTAAACCATGGTAAAAATCTTTGCCTTTTTGCGTTCTTCGTTTCTTTTCGTTTCTATTTTATGTATGTATGTTTATGCTTCCTGTTTTGGCTATCATGAGTCCATGGTTGAACGATTCGGTGTATACCCTAAGGTTTGTGTTGTGAGTTCGCAACAGATCTATATTGCCCAACCTTTTTACTCAGCTTCTATCCATTAATTCCTAGTTGCTATGAGGGAGGAGAAGTCTAATCCCCAAGGTAAACTGTTTGTGATTGGGGAGACAGCATTTATTGGGTTTTTATTGTATCAACTTCCAACATTTATGTAATTATTGAATTGTAAATACAAGTAGTGCCTTGTTAAAAGTTATCCCATGCCATATCTCATAATCCACCAATTACACATTTGCGAGAAGTGTAACAAAGGAGTCCACCTATAAGACTTTCTACAGACTTCCTAAGAATCATAGAAGAGCCATTCAGAAGTTGACTTAAATGATATTATTTTTTAAGAAACCCCTTGGAGATAATGTATCATGCTTAGAATGAACTTGAGTCTTAATTTGCTTCTTACTTGTTCCTTTCACAGGTTCATAATATATTGGTGTTATGCTGCAGTATTGTCCAGGGACTCTTTTACAGGTTATTGTTATTGGTATGCGAAATTCAGAATTATACCAGCCTAGCATACTCCCAATAGCCATAGAGTAACCTTACAAGTTAGGGTAAATTAAACTGGTCATGTTTCAATTAAATGAAGTTGACCCAAAGAATCAGGATGCATGTTTATGAATGCTTTAACCCAGCAAACATAAGGAACTTTAACGAGGTACACGAATATTATTTGCAACACCCAAAAATTTCAAATTAAACAAAAGATAATGGTAGAGAATCCTAGTATGCTAATTAAAGCTCCAAATTAGTTAGAAATTAGGATAACTTTGATTTCTAGATTTCCAGCTGAATTGATAATCATGAGAAATCATTGGAGAAGCTAGGTGTCAGATCTTAAAGGATCTGACAAGAATTCTCTAGAATTCCCTAAAGAATGAAAGAGAATGAAACAACAGAGAGAGAGTGGAGAAGAAAATGAGAGAGAGAGAGAGAGAAATGAGAGGGAAATAAGAGAATGATTCAATTCAATATCTGGATGCCTCCTTACATGTGCTTGGGTCCTTTATATAGGATCTCGCAATTACATTCCCGTCAATCATCTTATTTACATAGTTACCCTCTTCTAGAGTTAACTAGTTGCTTCCCTCAACTACAGCACGTATATGCTCCCCCTTTTACACGGTATTTCTACTTCTACACCTTAGGACCATGACAAATCCCCCCCGGCTTGAGATAATTCTTGCCCTCAAGAATGCTAAGCAGGCTGGTTGCTTGAGGGAATTGCCTTAGCAAGTCAGGCAAATATTCTCAGGTGCTGCTATCAAGGGATAGGTTCGACCATTTCACTAACACCTGAATGATAAGGGCCCCGTGCTTGTACAGTACTCAACTGTCTAGGATAGAATTGGGAACCGCCGTGACATATGTATTGACAGAGAGTTGTGGTAAACTGGAGGATGTTTGTTGTGTTCCCACTGATCTCTTGAGCAGAGAGACGTGGAAAACTAGATGAATTCTAGATCCTTCAGGGAGCTGTAGTCAGTATGCTACCTTTCCCACCTTAGCTTCAATCACATAAGGCCCGTAATACCTAGGGCTTAGTTTGTTTACCTAACCCTTAGCAATAGCCTTAAGGTGGGTTGGTCTGAGTTTGAGGTATACTCTCTCTCCCACATTGAACTCCCTTTTGCTCCTCTTCTTATCAGTGTACTGCTTCATACGATTTTGAGCCAATGTCAGCTCTTCTTTGAGCTGTTGCAAAACTCTTTGTCTCTTCTTCAAGTATGCCTCTACAGTGGCCACCATGGTGTGCTCCCCCACTGCTAGAAGTAGTGGAGGTTGATATCCAAATAATGCTTCGAAAGGGGTTCTTTCGATAGATGCATGGTGGCTGGTATTGTACCACCATTGTGCCAGGGAAATCCACTTATGCCACCCTTTAGGATGCAAGAAACACAAACACCTCAAATAGCCTTCCACACATTGATTAACCCTTCCCATCTGGCCATCCGTTTGAGGATGGTAAGCTGTAGACATTTTAAGCTTCACTCTTAGGGATTTCATTAGCTCTGCCGGAACAAACTTGTAAAGATCTTATCCCTATTTGAGATTATCGACTCGAGAATCCCATGCAGTTTCATCACCTGATCCAAGAATGCTCTAGCTACTTCTTGGGCTGAGTAGGGATGGGTTAGGCCAATGAAATGTGCATACTTAGTGAACCGGTCCACCACCACTAAGATCAGTCCCTCCCTTCTGACTTAGGAAGACCTTTAATGAAATCCATACTTATGCTCTCCCAAGTTTGTGCAGGTATGGGTAAGGGCTGTAATAAACCTGGTTGGGCCACAGTTTCATATTTGCATTTGCTACACACGTCACACGCCATCACATACTTGGTCACATATCGTTTGAGGTGGGGTAAATAAAAAATTTGCTTCAACTTATGATATGTGTTCTGAATTCCCAAGTGCACTCCCACTAGAGACTCATGAAGGGAACTCAATATCTTCTTTCTCAATTCCTTGCTTTCCCTAATTATGACTCTGCCTTTGTACCTCTATATCCCTTAATGCAATGTATACCCCGATTTTCCCTCGAGACTTAGAATCAACTACTCCAATAACTCTTTCAATTTGTCGTCTCTTTCATAGCTCACCTCAACTTCCTGGCAATGAACTACTCCAATAACCCTTCATTAAATGAGGACAGGTTAGCCGGCAATGAAGGCTGGGAGAAAGAACACGTTTTAGGAACCTTGCTTTGATACCATGAAAACTAAGGGAGATGAGAAAAATATTTCTCTATTTTCTATAATCTTAAATTGATACATAGATTCCCCTTTGGTTTTATAGAGAAAGAGAACAACATAAAAGAAAGGATAAAAAAAAGAAAAAAGAAAATACATAACATACACACTATAAATAAAATATTTCTATAGTTTCATACGTAACTTCAGTAGTCTAGCAAGTCCCACAACTAATTGCTTAAAGGGCCATTTGTGTGGACTAAAGCAGCAAAAAAGAGCTTTCAATTGATTAAAGAGAAGCTGACCAATGCTCCAGTCTTAACCTTACCAAGTTTTGAGAAACTTTTTAAAGTGCACACAAACGCTTCTATTATGGGCATAAGTCTATTGTGGGCATAGGTGTTGTTCTTTCACAGGAAGGTAGTCTAGTAGCATTCTATAGTGAGAAACTAAGTGAAGCTAGGAGAAACTGGTCTACCTATGAGCTTGAATTCTATGCTATTGTGCAAGCACTCAAGTACTGGAAGCATTATTTGGTACAATGAGAGTTTATGTTGTATTCTGATCATCAAGCTCTTAAGTTCATCAACAACCAACAAAGCCATAATCGGATGCATTCAAGGTGGGTTACTTTTCTTCAACAATTTACATTCACCTTGAAGCACAAGTCCGAGGAGCAGAATAAAGTAGCAAATGCACTCAGCCGAAGAGTAGCTCGTGTTCGTACCTTGCATACAGAAGTTGTAGGATTTGATACTTTCAAAGATTTGTATGCCAATGATCCTAATTTTGGTGAACGATGGAATCAATGCTAAAATGGCCAACCTAGTAAGTTTCTTATGCATGATGGATCAGTATTCTAAAAGGCGCTAAACGCTAGTCAGGCGACAAGCTGCCGCCTAGCGCCTAGGCAGGGCCTAGGCGTTGCCTAGAAAATTTAATATTTTTTAATTTTTAAATTTTTTTCTTAGTATATATTCTTTCTTTCCCCCACCCCCTCAAATTTCAGCGCATTCACACGCCCCCCCCCCCCCAAAAAAAAAAAAAATTCACAGTGCTCTCTCTCTCTCTCTCTCTCTCTCTCTCTCAAACCTGCCTCCTTCGAGCACATCACTGCCCCCGCCATTGCCAATCAAACCGTCTACCTCCTCCGAGCACATTGTTGCCCCCCGCCATTGCCAATCGGACCGTCTACCTCCATTGATCACATCGTTGCCCCCTACCAATGCCAATTGGACCGTCGTTGTGTTACCACAGGTAAGTCCGAAGGCTGTTCCAGTCCCTATCCAGAGGTGGCGGCGGTGACAGCGACAATGGAGTCGGGCAACCCAAGCCAATGCGGTGGCGACGGCTGCGACGATCATCACTGATGGAGTCAGGTGAGAGGTCTCGAGCCCAAACCATGTCTGAGCGGCCAAGGCAACACCTCGCCGCCTTGGCCGCATCAACCGCCTAGGAGCCGCCCGAACCCGATTAATTGGGTCGGCGCCTAAGGGGCCGATTTGGAGGAACTCACAGCTGGCCAAGGGCCGCCTAGCGCCTCTCTACCGCCTAGGCCGCCTTTCAGAACACTGTGATGGATATCTATTCCTTGGGGCATGCCTCTACATACCGTGTTGTTCCTTGAGGGAAAAGATAATTAGAGAACTGAACAGTGGTGGACTAGCTGGACACTTTGGACGAGATAAGACCATTGCGCTAGTCGAAGCTCGTTATTATTGGCCACAGCTAAAAAAAGAAGTCGAGAGAATTGTACAACAATGCCATGTTTGTCAAGTATCGAAGGGACAACAGCAAAACACTGGGTTGTATACATCTTTACCAGTACCAGATGGCCCATGGGAAGACATCAATAAATTTTGTGTTGAGGTTACCCCGTACGCAAAGACAACTAGATTTGGTATTTATAGTAGTTAATTGATTAAGCAAAATGGCTCATTTCATTCCATGTCGCAAGACTGCTGATGCCACCAATGTAGCCAACCTCTTCTTTAGAGAAGTTGTTCGTTTGCATGGAATACCAAAGTCCATTACCTCAGATCGGGACACGAAGTTTCTCAATCACTTTTGGAAGACTTTATGGCACGATTCGATATCGATCTGCAATACAGCACTACATGTCTTCCACGGACTGATAGACAAACTGAAGTGGTGAATCGATCCTTGGACAATGTAATCAAAAGCTTTTGCAGTGATCGTCCCAAACAATGGGATTTCTTCTTATCACAAGTAGAGTCTACATACAACAACATGCAGGGTCGTACTACAGGCAAATCCCCATTGGAGGTCATTTATGGTCAGGCTCCATGCCATACGCTAGACCTGGTTCCCCTACCTAAAATTTCAGGATACTCAATTGCAACTAAACACTTAACAGATCACATTCATATAGTGCAAAAGAGAGTACACGAGCAAATTGAGATTTCTAATGCACTTATAAGGAACATGTTGATGCTCACTGACGGGAGAAGATTTTTAAAGTAGGTGATGATGTGATGGTCTATTTGCGCAAGGGACGATAACCGACTGGAAGTCATGGTAAGTTGACACCAAAGAAAATCAGCCCGTACAAAATTCTTCAGAAGATCAACGATAATGCTTATGTAATTGACATCCCCAATTCTATGGGCATATCAAAGACTTTTAATGTGGCTAACATCTACACTTTCTACCCAGAGGAGTCAAAGGGGCAATTTAACTCGGGGATGAGTTCTTTCCAAGTGGAGGGGACTGATGTAGGACAGTAGCAATCCAGCTCATATTTTCATCCCTCTTAGTCACATTTCCAGCTTTCCTACAAGTTGCTACTATAGCTATATAACCAATTGTATTTCAATTGTGTTTCTAGGTGTGTTTTGTAGAATTTTTTTACATTTACAGCTGCCTAAACATTTGTCTTAAAAGGCTGCCCAGCTGTATCAATTTACAGCAGCCTACCCTTTTGTCAAAGATGGCTGCCCAGCTATAACAACTTTATTTTCTTGTGTTACAGCCCTATGACAGACTGTATTTTTCCTATCTCCAGCAGCCTATATAAGGCTGTATTGTTGTAGTTTCAACTACTTTTTCATCAATTAAGAGCTCAACTCCCTGGTGGCCCAAGGTGAACTGGGTTTTAAGGATATTAGAAGCTGGAATTCAGCTCTTTTGGCCAAGGCTCTCTAGAATATCCAGCAAAAGAAAGACACCCTATGGGTTCTATGGGTAAATCATGAATATCTGAGATCTATTTCGATTTGGGAATGCTCATCCAAGAAGGATGATTCCCCTCTGATCAAGAAAATTTTAGCCATCAGGGGCTCAATCCATCTTTTCGAGGGGAGTGTCCCTGCTGCCAGTCAGAAGCTATCAAGCTGGGATCAAGGAGGTAGCATATGCATTTCAAAGGCTTATGATTTCTTTCAGGTCCAAAGGTTCCAAAAAGATTTGGGCTTCAGATGTTTGGCATTCTTGTATTACTCCTAAGCATGCCTTTATCATTTGGTTGAATGCTAAGTCTAAGTTGCTTACCAAGGATAAGTTGTTGTTCATGGATATCAACAGAAACTGTGCTCTTTGTGGATCCTCGGCTGAGTCTGCTTAGCACATTTTCTTTCAATTCCCTTTGAGCTCATCTTTTTGGGGCCATATCAGAAGTTGGCTGGGAATTACTGGGGCTATGTCTACAGTTTCCAGTGCCCTGAAGTGGATTAAGAAGGAAGCTTGGGGTTCTTCTTGGCATAGTAAAGTTAAGAGAATTGCTTTAGCTTGCACTATATATCAGCTATGGACTGCTAGAAACCAAAGTATTTTTGAAGGACTTAGGCCTCTTGCGAGCAACACTATTAGAAGAATTAAAACACATGTATACAGAGTTATGTTTTCTCTATATCCTAATGTTTTAATTCAATTGGAATCTCGTGCTTTGGGGCAATAGTTTGGTCCCCTCTCTTTTGTATAGCCTAAGTATGCACAGTGTATATTGTACATTTTTTTGATCAATTCATACTTTATTTACCGATCAAAAAAAAAAAAAGATTATTACTTGTGTGTTATTAAAATCCAGTATTTTTCAAAGAGTTAGAGATTGTATCAACTTCAACTCTGGTTTGTTTTCCTAACTGGTTTGAATTGTTTCAACTCTAAGCCAATTTTTTTCTATCTGTTTCACAGCATCAGTTTTCTACTTTAGTTAGGATTTGACTTCTGTTTTTCTCTTCCTGATTCAGCTAGGAATTCCTTTTCCTCATGAATTAAGGTTTAGGTTAGCCTATAAATATTTTTGTTCTAAGTATTAGAAAGTAGCTTTAGAATAATATCATATTTCTTCTCTTAAATTCGATTTCGTCTCCAGTTTCAACATGAAACTGGTTTAAATCGCTTCCTCCGTTGCGTTAGAAAACCCTAAAAAAATAAATAATAAAACTTGCCACGAACAAAAGCTAACTTTAAACAGATTATAGTCTCCATCACTAAAGTTTTCATAAGTAAGATGAAGAAGAAGAAGAAGACAGAAAGAAGAAAAAAATGAAGAAGAAGAAGAAGACAGACAGGAAGAGAAAAAGAAAAACGGGGGGACCAAACCAACAGGTAAAATATGATTTATTTTCATTTGAAACCTACTACAAATACTAAAGCAAATACACTGCTGTCCACTATGCCAGATTGGATATAATGGTATGAGAATGAGAGAGAGAGAGAGAGCTTTCTGAAAGTCCATACCTGAAGTCTTGATGACAGATGAACCTCCGGAGAACCCACAGCTGTGCCTAGTTTTACAATTTCATAGTCCTGGGTTCCCACAACACATGGTCGCTGAAAAGATTGCACAGCTGACAGATGAGACAAAGGGACAGGCTCTGTTAAGGATAACTTCCCTTCCATTTGATGAGAAACCCAGAGGAAAAATTTGAAGAAAAAACTTTTAGTTAATGATCTCCTAAACTCCACCATGCCGCCAGGCGCATCATCCTTAAGTAAAATGTCTTTTTCCAATACTTCCAAAGCACCATTTAAAAGTTCATTGTTCCAAGTCTTGGAAAGAATAAAATTCTTTGTTCTTACAGCAGAAAGAGAAAGAGGAGCAACACCACCATACACAATTGATGCATCTGAAACCACCCATTCTTTATACTTTTCTTCAAGACAAACACGGATTCCAGCATTTACTATAGCTATATCATCATCCCTTCGATGAGCCTGCTTAAATTCTTTCACAAATTCGAATGGCCTTGTCCAGGGTAAAAGAACTGAGAGTAAAATTTCATTAGATGCCAGATTGACTTTACGATAACCAAGGAAGAAATTTTCTGCAACAGTTGTTCTCATGTTTCCTTTGCAATCAATAATTTGAAATTTTGCTCCTGTAGCCATCCACAGAGGGTTCAAGTCTGAAATTGGACTGGCTGTACAGATGTTCCCACCAACGGATGCAACATTTTTTATCTGTGTACCAGCAAACCATTTGATCTGCTCAATGAAGGCCTTGCAGGAAGAAGTCTTATGTGCAGGTTGTTCTTTGGCTACCTCTCTAAAGACTTTAAGAAGTTCAGATAATCTTACTGCAGCACCTATCTCCAAACCATCATCCTTCACACTCAATTTATTTAGTTCAGGCACATGAGCCACACAGATCAAGACTTGATATTGAAGTCCTTTTAACCTCATTTCAATTCCTATCTCAGTATTACCTACTACCAACTTTGCATCAGGGTACTTTGCTTTTAAATCTAAAACCTGTTGAAGTCGCAAAGGTCGATACCACTTGAGCCCATCAGATCCACTCAAATTTAGATATGTCAATTTCCTCAACAGCAGCTCAGGAGGAAAAATGAACTCTTTATCTGTGTATGTTCTTCCATCAATCTCGCTGTATGAGATAGACTCATACCTGTAATTGCATACTCTTTTTTGTTCAACAGCATTTTCTTTGCGAACAGGTTCCACGCCACATGAGCATGGTTTACCAGTTGAAGGGCAAACAAACTCACCGCTTCGATTGCTATTTAGAGATGCATCAGTGTATGGTATATCATCTGTTTTAGCAAAGACTCGAAATGCATCAGCAATTGATCTGTAACCAGTGCATCGGCACAAGTTTCCTGCAAGGCTTTCTTCAATCTGCTCTAAGGTAGGTGGTTTTTGACTGGACCTTAGCAGTGCATACATTGACATAATAAAACCAGGAGTACAAAATCCACACTGTGAGCCATGAGATTGTGCTAAAGTTTCCTGCATAATATTCGGAAAATGCATATACAGTTGAAAACATTATAATCTGACAACTTCCTCAGCAAAACATGTAATGTTATATAAAACATAATTGATGAGTGACATATGTCTTCTGACAAATTTCAAGAAGAAGAATCTGATAACATTAATCTGATAAGTTTTTAACAGCAGTATTGTAACTATACCATATAGGGATATATTGAGGTTTTCTTACCGTTGCTTATTCATATGCATACATACATATATATATATATATATATATGTTGGAATTATGTAATAAGGTAATATGTACCCTGACTAAGAAGCATAGATATGGACACCAATTTCAATTCAAATACTCCAGTACAGCAATACCCAGAAAGTTAGACACAACATGGCAGGATACATCAATAGATAAATATATTGCTTACATGTGTGCATGAAAAGAAAACAAAGCTATTTCTTTAATTTTACATTATAATACTTTTTAGAAAACTTGATTCAAAAACAAGTTGGGATTTTGTGCTAGAAAGTTCTTGAAATTAGAAAGTCCAGAAGAAGGATTAACAGATAAACATACATTCATCTTTTATTTTTTACTCTAGTGTTAACTTTTTTTAACTTATAATGTGTAAAATTTGTTTAAGGGCCTGTTTGGCTAAGCGGTTTGACCATTTATAAGCTGGTTATGTAGCTTATAAGCTACCCAACGTTTTTTCTTAGTTACAAAAGGCTACACACAGACCCATGGAATGGATTACCAAGAAACTTTTACACCAATGGTAAAGAAGAACACAGTAAGGATCTATTATCTATAGCAGTTCATTTTGGATGGGAAATCCAGCAATATGATGCAAAGAATGCCTTTCTCCATGGAGATTTAGAAGAAGTGTACAAGGAACCACCACCAGGTTTAGACGATAAGTATGACCCTAATAAAGTGTGCAGACTAAAGAAAGCCTTGTGTGGACTAAAACAGTCTTCACGAGCTTGGTTTGGAAAATTCACTAAGGCTATGATGAAGTTTGGGTATAAGTAGAGTCATGGTGACCATACTCTATTTGTGAAACATTCTGGTAACGGAAAATTACAATCCTACTAGTATATGTAGATGATATTTAGTTATCGGAAGTGATGAGGAAGAAAAACTCAGGCTAAGAACACAATTGGCTCAAGAATTTGAGATGAAAGAGCTAGGGAAACTAAAATACTTCCTCGAGATTGAAGTAGCATATTCCAAACAAGGGATATTTATATCTGAACGAAAGTATATCCTTGATCTACTCACGGAAACAGGTACCCTTGGGTGAAAACCAATGAGTACTCCTATTGATCCAAATCATATAATGAGCCAAGAAAGCAAGGAGGGAATAATTGTTGATAAAGGACGATATCAGAGATTGGTAGGAAGATTGATTTATCTCTCCCACACCAGACTTGACATCACTTATGCAATGGGAGTAGTTTGTCAGTTCATGCATGATGCTAAGGAAAAACATCTACAGGCAATTTAGAGAATTCTCAAGTACTTAAAGCTACTCCAAGAAAAGGATTTTTGTTCAAAAAGGGAAGTGATATGATAGTAGTTGCATACACGAATGCTGATTATGCAAAATCTCTTACAAATAGAAGGGCAACTACAGGTTATTGCACTTTCTTATGAGGAAATTTGGTTACTTGAAGGAGCAAGAAACATAATTTAGTAGCCAGATCGAGTGCAGAAGTAGAATTTCATGCCATGGCTCCTAGTGTTTGTGAACTCCTTTGGATCAAAATAATTCTAAAAGATTTGATGATTTAAGGAAGTGGATCAATGAAATTATACTACGATAACAAATTAGCTATCAATATAGCATACAATCCGGTTCAACATTATTGAATGAAGCATGTGGAAGTGGACATACATTTCATCAAAGAGAAGATTGACAATGGACTTATTAAAATCCCTCGTGTGACATCAGGAAACCAGTTAGCTGATGTTTTAACCAAAGGGTTTCCTTCTTCAAGGTTTCAAGAGATTGCTAGCAAGCTAGGAATGGAAAATATCCACTCACCAGCTTAAGGGGGAGTGTTGAAAGAGGCTAACTAAATTAAAGGAGATATGGAATCCATAGACATGTAATGTATAGATATTTTATCTATATTAGGTAGTTTCCAATTGTACAGATTTCCCCTTGTAACTAGTTTCCTTAGTAGGTTGATTGTTAGTTTCCTTATGTAGAATGATTGCTAGTTTCGTTATGTAGGTGTTAAGATTCACCTTAAATAGGGCTGTAACTTCATTCTGAAAATATAGAAGAATTACGAGAAATTCTTCAAAAACAAATGGGATATATTTGAAGATGTATCAGATGATCCCATGAGTTAAGTGTCCAAAACAACATCTAGATTGACAAAAGCTTAAAAGTGTGTCCATCTTTCTTAAAACCCTATATCTAAGTTCAATCTCTGCCTAATATCTCACTCTCATTTTACCTTCATATAAACCCTAATTATCACAACAATCAACATGGTACCAGAGCAAGTTAATTTTAGTGATGTTCTTGGCCTCAAGAATGCTCTGAAGACATTTATGAATCTAATAAAAAGGACTAAACCCTCTTTGGATCAATTTGTTGTTGTATTTATCAATGACATGCTAATTTATATAAAGACTCATGAAGAGTGCAAGTAACACATAAAGATGTTCCAAAGGGAAACTGTTGGCCACACCAAAAGTTCCATTGAGGAACCACAGCAATTCTCCTTTCGCCTACTCAACTTCATAACATGGCTACTCACATAGCAGGTAGAACTTTATTTTGTTAAAATATAATCTTAAGGGAGCTTTATTTAGGAAAAAATTTAATGGAAGGGGTTTAGTTTTGCCCCAAAAAAAGGCAAAAAAAAAAAAAAAAAGAAACTCCTTTTTCCTTGCATCATAATACATGCAATCTGCTTGCTATATCCCTCTATCTACCATCTTAAGCTTTTACATGAGATGGCGATTAACAATTTAATTCAGTGTCAGAGCAAGCAAAGATCCTAAGTGCACCGCTACCAAATATTTCATTAGTTGCATGTGTTCAAACCAGTTATGCAATGAAGTCTAGCTACACATGAGGAGGTGTGTTCAGAATAGAAATAATAAAATAAAAGATAAATTAACCCTCTATCTACTTGTGGAAGACTTTAGATAAAGATGGTAGTTAACAATTTAACAAAATCTTTTTCAGACTTGACTTAGGGTTGATCAATCTTATCAGTTGCAGCTGAACATGGTAGGATGTGACCAAACTTTTTCTTGCTCCAAATAGACATGCTCCAAAATCTAGTCACCAATTACACACTAACTTTAGGAAACTATTCATTCTCAATTGTATATTTATTCATTAACTATTCGATTGTGGGCATGAATAATCTAAATCAGATTCCTGTTGAGGATTTATTTATCTGTTCAGATTATTCTGCAACACATTATTTAAAGTAATAATATATGATGTAATTCAATGTCACACTCAGCCACTTTATTTATTAATGTATCATGCATATCAGTTATGGTTTCATATTAGTTGAGCTGACCCACAATCCTATTAGGGGCACCAATGGTTGGGGCCCCCACTTTTGGCAGTGACAATGTGCAAAACTTTAAAAGAAAATGTGCAGTTCCAGCTTAAATAAGCAGCAAAAGCAAGTTAGGAAAATGGAAAATGAAAGACGAGACTGAAGATTATGTTGGGGACTGTTCTGGCTACTAAGAACAATAACCATGAAATAGACCTTTGCATTTGTAGTCTAAAGGTGTCATTTAATGTTCAACATAGAAAAAAGGTTGTGTATGTAGTATAGCTTGCATAAGAGTTTGAAAGATTCATAAAACGAAGCTAACAAATATGATCATTCCGAATAGGATGCAGGTATCACACTGATTTCCATCATCGTTGCAGAACAAATTTTCAAAAAGCTCTAAAACTTCACAATTCTCCAACTATGAGCTCTTTCATTCAGAAAAATTACATGGCCCTATACAATTAGAGAACTAGTATAACTAGGACTTCAACTCAGGAATAAAATAAATATGGTGATCCCAGGATAACTCAAGGAGTGTTCCACATAATCACATACCATAAAGGGATGATACATTAATCTAAATTACATAACATGGTGACAGCAGCAAAAAGAGTACATTACACTCTGAACCCCTGAGATTTTGCTAAATTACAGTATGTAACACCACATTTTGGAAATTATTCTGAACTCCCCTGCATCAAGCAGGCGTTAAGGGACCATCATAATTACAAATTTTTGTCCATAAAATATTAAATTCTATACACATATACACCAATCTCTCTATTTATACCACTTCCCCTTTATATCTCATATATCAACTCTCTTTTATATATGAATTCTATAAAAATATATATAAATGTATATTGTCAGGGGAACCTAGAAACCCAACAGCCTGAAATCAATAACAAAGGTTGGGTCACGCAACACACAATGATTTCTGAGATGTGGAAATAGTCTTTCTTTTTCAGATGGTTCTTTTTTGCATATCTGAAAAATCAGAAGGGTATCACATCGAATATTTGAGAAATCACAGGGGTACCCCATGTAAGTACATAAAATATCATGGATGCCCAGTGTAACAAAAATCCCCAAAATTGAAACCCTACTTTCAGAAACGCTAATTGAAACCCTAATTTTGTAATTGCAAGCCCAAATTTCAAAACCTTTTTACAGTTCTCAAAATCCCCTAACTGTAAACACATTTTTAACACAATTTAGGGTTTCAGAAATTAGAGTTTAAAATTTGTGAATTTATGTTCAACGGGATACCCAGCATTTCATACACTTACATAGGGTTTCCCTATGATTTTTCAAATATGCCATGAGGTACCCCCCTTGATTTCTCAAATATGCAAAAAGAACCCACTGGAAAAACTAGGATATATTCCACGTTTCAGAAATCTTTCCTTGGATAGCTTCTTTCATCATCCACAAGGAAAAAAATTATTATGGTTTCAAATTCCTCACATTTTCCTCCTACATTCTTCACACATTAGTGAATCACCTCTAAAATTTTTCAGCCCCTCCCATTTTTTTGTTGGTTCTTCTTCTTCTTCACCATGGATGGATCACGTATGTGGGTTTAGGGATTTTGGAGGGCATGTTGGCTAGTTTATTCAAAAAAATAGGAGAACTCGTCATTTTCCATGGCATCTCACTAATGGCTATCCAATAGCATGGGGCAATCTGATATACTTTTGAACAGTAGGAAAATTTAATGTAATTTCTGAAATGTAAGGGGTATTCCCTGTTTTTATACCAAACCTCAGGGGTACACAGTGTATTTTACCTTAAAAAATGAGAATGACCACTGTCACAAAAACATGTTGGTAATCAAAAAACAGAAATGACAATAGAAAAGAAGCAAACTACTATAAAAAAAAGTTTGATATGTCATAATGAAGTACCTGAACTGGATGTAAGCCATGCCTATGGTTCCCAACTCCTTCAACTGTAATTATATGTGACCCTTCCACAGAATATAAAGGAGCCAAGCATGCATTGATAGCATAATGCCTAAGAAGTATCCAAATTGAGATAATTTAAGTAGTTCAATCTGTGCTTATCCAGCAACAAAAGAAGGAAGGTCACTAAGTTATTTTGACATCATGTCATCTTTATTTAAATTTTTTTAATAAGAATTAAGATATGTTAAGAACAAAGCTATGCACCATAGTATTAAGTAAAGGGGAAAACATACATAGTCATGCAATAACCAATCACTTTGGTCCTCAAAAAGAAATATACAATAGAGATCATACAGTAAAATAGAAGCAAACTTGTATGAGTGCTAAGAAGCTTCAAAATATTTTTCAGATTGACTGAAGCTTGGAAGTCAAAAGATGGTCAGAATTTGAACACCAAAAACTAAAGATACCGTAATGCAAAGCATATGACATGATAGAAAAATGTGATACAGGACATCATGCTTAAGACCTTTTGTAATCATATCTTGATCCAGTTAAACATAATTATGAGAAACACATCCTGATTCATTTTTGGTATTGATTTCTCTTTGTATAGGTTCCTTTCTTGTTTCATTAATTTTCTTTACTCACCAACCATGGGTTGTTATATAGGTCACAGTCTCATGGATTTTAAATTGAGTCCCATGTGTTCAATTTTGATATTTGATAGCTCTACAGAAAACATAAACAAAGTTAAATCCATTTAAATCTAAGCTAATTTTAGCAATAAGAGCTTCAAGTAACCACCTTCAGCATCCCATTCCAAGTAGGAGGGCTCCAGCAGCCGACAGCATTTGCAAACTCCATCACTACAATGAGGGGTTGAGTTTGAAGAAGTGAAGATTATCAATTTAAGCAATGATTCCTTTGGTCCTGTAGCAATGATTCCTTCAGTACATATCGGACACCAGTTTTCCTTCTCCTCATGTTTACTAGTGTATCCAAACCTATTTATATTGGCCTCTTCCCCTGGCCTTTAGCCTTTATGCTAGTTGCAATATAGAATTGCTAGTTTTACCCAGCCAAGATAAATGAAACAAGGGATGTGAAACTAAGGATTTTAGCGCATGGAACAGAATAAAGCCTTGTCGCATGCTATGAGTTATCTATATCCAGAGATTCCAGCAGCCCATGACCATTGAAACCAAGCCTTTACCAGTTGCAAAGTCAGCAATATGTCTTCTGTATTTGATGTATAACCTTAAGCACCATGAATAGTCTCTAGTAGCACCAGTAAGTTGTTTATAACTGTGATCTGTGGGACAGTTTTGAATAAGAGCCATTAAGCTAGCAACAAACATTGCTAGTGCACTTTTCCAGCAGTTATATGGTAACAGTATATTAAGGAATTATCACTCTTCCCAAAATAGCATTCGTTAACTATCCCTATAGGAGATTTGAGGTTTCATTTATTTGAATCAGTATAGTAAGTACCCAGAGGCACTTAATGCAGTTCCCTCTTTATATATACACATGAATAGATATGCATATGCTTGTCAAACAAAGTATAGTAAGTACCCAGAGGCATTTAATGTAGTTATCTCTTTATATATACACATGAATATATATATATATATGCATATGCTTGTCAAACAAGGAGGCAATAGAACTCATTGGCTTTGAGCCTTGGATTTTGTATTGGATTTCAATAATGATTCACTAATGACAAAGTACTACTAAAACACACCAAGATGCCAATTCCAGCCAAAAACAAGAAACAAATCTTTGCAACACATTCTGTCAGACAGCAAATTCAAGTTCTCCAATGTCCAAAAACAAATTATAAACAACAATATCTCCAAGAAAGAATATGATGGTCCATGGAACTAAATGAGAGACCAGACAGAAAGAAAAAATCTTTGCAACACATTCTGTCAGATAGCAAATTCAAATCCTCCAATGTCCAAAAACAAATTATAAACAACAATGTCTTCAAGAAAGAATATGATGGTCCATGGAACTAAATGAGAGACCAGACAGAAAGAAACTTACGCACACTTCTTCAAGTTTTGATCGAAAAAAGAAACCATCACAGTACAGGCCCCGCAACCACCTTCGCCACAACCTAGCTTCGTCCCTGTCAGACCTATATCTTTATCACCAAAGAGGAGAAACATAGTCATATCACACTCCAAAGTAGAAGTCCATAGGCTACATAAACCATCAATAACAAAAGAAACAGAAAACCAAATACAACAATGTATCAAACTTTAATCCCACTATGTGGGGTCAGCTACATGAATTCTCACTCGCCAAACATTTCTATCTATGGCCTCGATAAGGCCCTTATAACATAGACAACCAAATATAGTGAAAAATAATAATAATGAGCCCAGAATTTAACCTCATGTAACAATTGAAGATATCATCCCTAAAGAAGCCTACTGAACTGGATAACAAATCACAAACTTCACGAGTTCCTACAAGCATATGTTGCTTGGTTCTTGTAAAAACTCAGAAGGAAACCACTTCATGCAAATAGATCCTCAATTTAGATCTAATCCATTACACCCCTTGGGCTAAATAAGTAAAGCCTGGGCTTTAACAGAATTAGATCAGCATAACACAGAGTAGGTGAAGGAATAACAATTTTTCAAAGAAAAGGTACAAAATATCAGAAAAAATTATCTTTGCTGAAAAATAAAATACCAAGATCTACTTTTCTGAAAAGACAACAAAAAAATATTCTCACATGTTCCAAGTGAATTGACCTAAAACAACTAGTCCACATCACTGTCATATTAAATATAGAAGGTACAATTCTCATTGATCAATTATTATTAAAGTACCTAAAAAAATTGAGAAAAGCACAAGGATTCAGTATTAAATGACAAAAACTTCAAGTAATTATTTTGATGGTCAAGAATGATTAGTTCTATGATTCCAAATTGATGTGGAGATAGAAGTTTTGATGGTCAGCAACCATTTTTTTAATATTCATTTTAGGCTAGACATCCAATGTCAGAACATGAATGAACCGGTGCCCTTTCTTCAAAACATTTACAGATTATGCCTCAGTGGGTACATAGAGGATATTGCAATATAAAACTGACCAAATTGGGGTGCTTTGAAACTTAATACAAGGCCTAGAGGGAATCTAAGTGGCATGGATGCTTAAAGAAGGTCATATGTCCATTTTTGGATATCTATATACACATAATACTTGTCAACGTAATGTAAAGGACATTTCAACTTTTGGAGTAATGGAATAGCCTTTCGAAATTGTTCATTGATATGTTGAGTTTTAAGTGAAACAGTATGCTAGGGCAAACGATTTAGCAGGCTAGGGCACAATCGAGAGAGAAGAAAGCTCCCGTAATTCACTGAATTAAACTCAGATGAAATGAAATGAATCAAAAGTACATCAATAACTCTGCTAAGTTTATATTTATACTCAGCAAGACAACTGCCTTAACACACACCGCCAATACATAGAGTAAAATACAAACAGTGTTATAGCAACATCAACTATCAACTAAATTAACAAAGTAACTTGAATATGAGCGAATAAGAAAATACTTCGTTCTACATTCCCCCTCAGACCAGACTTCCTCTTGGATGCTTGCTTATCTGAAACTCCTTGAAAGGCAGCCTTTTGAACATTTGACAACTTAAGACTTAGTTTGTCACACAGAAGCTGAAATCTACTCCTTGACAATCCTTTAGTGAAAACATCAGCTATCTGATAGGCAGTAGGAACATAGCATATTTCAACTTCACCATTCTCCACCTTTTCTCGCACAAAATGAACATCAATCTCAATATGTTTAGTGTGAGAATGAAACACTAGATTTTCAACAATACTTTTAGCAACTAGATTGTCGCTCCATACAACAGGGGTATGAACACACAGATACCCTAGGTCTGAAAACAAAGATTTAAGCCACATAATTTCAGTTACACCTTGGGCAATAGCCCTGTATTCAGCTTCCCCAACAGACCTTGCTACAACTAATTGCTTTCAAGAGCTCCAAACTATCAAATTATGTCCAAGAAATACACACAATCCACTTGTTGAATGCCTAGTTACCTTGCAACCAGCGTGATCAGCATCAATATATACAACTAGGAGCATATCTGTACATGTAAGAGAAAATAACAAGCCCAAACCAATAGTACCCTTGAGGTACCTAAGAAGTCTTTTACAAGCCAACCAATGCTACTGCTTGGGGGCAGATAGGAACTGACTGAACTTATTAACCGCAAATGCAATGTCTAGTCTAGTGTAGGTTAGATACTGCAAAGAACCAATCACAATCCGAAATAGAGATGGATCAGAGAAAGAATCACCCTCATTTGTTAAAGATTCAGCTGTATTTACTGGAGTGGCACACGATTTACAGTCCAACATAACTGCCTTCTTCAAGAGATCTAACGTATATTTTGATTGAGTAAGGTAGATGCCACTATGATCTCTATATGCCTCAAAGCCAAGAAAATAACTAATAGATCCAAGAATCTTTAGAGCAAAGTGAGTTTCCAAATCCTAAATACAAGCTCTAAGTGTTTTGGTATGCGATCCAGTGATTAAGATGTCATCTACATACACCAAGAGAAACAGCACAAACTGAGAAGTTCTCTTGACAAATAAAGAGGCATCAGACACTGCCCTAGTAAATCCCCAAGACTATAAAGCAGCTCACAACTTAGTGTACCAAGCTCTAGGAGCCTATTTAGCTCATAAAGAGACTTCTACAATTTGCAAACACGGTTAGGAAATTGAGAATCAACAAAACCTTTGGCTAAGACATAAACACTTCCTCATTAAGCTCACCGTTTAGAAAAGCATTATTTATATCCACTTGTTGGATGCCCCAACCAAAAGTAACCACAAATGAGAACAAAACTCGAATAGTGGGAGCTTTAACAACAGGGTTGAATGTCTAGGCATAGTTAATACCCGGAGTTTGAAGAAACCCCTTGGCTACTAAATGAGCCTTATACTTAAGCATAGAATTATATTTGATCCAAAACACCCACTTGCAGCCAATTACATTCACATCCTTAGAAAAGAGAACTAAATCCCAAGTGTGATTATGCTACAAGGCAGCAAACTCCTCTTCCATAGCCTTAACCCATTGTGAGTCTAAGAAGGCCTCACGAATTGAACTAGGTTCTAAAGAACTCAATAAGGCATGAGGTGATGTAATTGCAAGGGACTTGGCCTTGGAACTGGTCAGCATATGATGGCAGGAATGTAAAGGTATAAGGAAAAATCTAGGGCAAAACTCAAATGAAGCAGAGAGAGAATTTTGGAGACTGAACTAGCTTCGTAATTCATTGACTAAAAAATTAAACAACAAAAGAGTGCACTGCTGCATATATATATAGCAGCGAGCGCCTCTTACACTTATCACTTACACACATTAATGACTTAATACAAACAACACAACAGAGAAATAGAGAAATAAACCAAACAGGAATAAGTGCTAATGCAAATACAACATGCTTTCACATTCCCCCTCAATTAGAACTCTCTTGCTCTTCTGACTGTTGATCATTTATAAAGGCATAAGAAATTATGTGAGCTGGAGAAAACCGTAGACCAAGCTTGGTACACAAAAACTGAAACCAACTTTTTGATAATCCTTTAGTTAGAATATCAGCAACCTGATATTCTGTGGGCACATATCTGATTTCAATTTCTCCTTTTTCAACCTTTTCTCGAATGAAATGTACATCAAGCTCAATGTGCTTGGTCCGACCATGAAAAACAGGATTTTCAGCCATACTCTTAGCAGCCAAATTATCACTCTATACAATAGGCTTTGAAGAAATGCTACAAGGATACCCCAACTCTGTGAACTGAGATTTCAACCAAAGGAGCTTAGTAACACCTTGAGCTATAGCCCTATATTCAGCCTCTCCAACCGATCGAGCAACAATAGATTGTTTTCTGGAGCTCCAAACAATCAAATTAGATCCAAGATAAACACAAAGTCCACTAGTTGATCTTCTTGTGATCTTGCAACCTGCATGATCAGCATCTGCATATACTGAAATTGCCAAATCGCCTGGAGATGGGGAAAAGAATAGACCATAACCTACTGTCCCTTTCAAGTATTTGAGTAATCTCTTACAAGAAGTCCAATGTTGCAGCTCAGGAGCAGTTAAAAACTGATTTAAACAATTTACCACAAAAGCTATATCCAGACACGTGTAGGTTAGGTATTGAAGAGACCCATGAGAGTTCGATATAATAAGGGATTAGGAAAGACTTCACCATCATCAGTGAGACAGAAACCAGATGAGGTAGGAGTTGCACAGGGTTCACAATCAGTCATATCATCTTTTTTTAACAGATCAAGGGTATATTTAGATTGAGTTAAAAAAATCCCACTTGAATCTCTAAAAGCTTCAAACCCTAGGAAATAATTAACTGATCCTAGAGTTTTTAGTGCAAAAGCACTCTCCAAATCTTTAATACACTATTGTACAGCTAAAGAAGTGCTTGTTTTAAACCATACAGCGATTTGCGCAGTCTACACACATGAGAAGAATATGTAGAATTCACAAATCCTTCTGGTTGGGTCATGTACACAACCTCATCTAAGTCACCATTCAGAAATGCGTTATTAACATCCACTTGTTGGATGTCCCAACCAAAAGTACCAGCTAAAGAGAATAGGACCCTGATTGTTGGAGCCTTCACCACAGGGCTAAAAGTATCACCATAATCAACTCGGGGTGTTTGTAAAAATCCTTTAGCCACCAAGCGAGCTTTGTATTTAAGGACTGAACCATCTGATTTGTATTTCACCCGAAAAACCCATTTGCTTCCAATAAGATTCATCTCACTAGAAAATGGAACAAAATCCCACGTATTATTACGCTGCAAAGCTGAGAATTCCTCCTACATAGCCTGCAACCATCAGGAATCTACCAAAGCCTCACGAACTAAACAAGGCTCTAGGCTACTTACTAAGGCATGAGGAGAGGTGGTGACAAGTTGTTGAGCTTTAGACCTTGTTACCATTGAATGAACAGAGCGTGCAAAACCAGGTTTAGACTTAGAAACAGAAGTATGATTGGGATTGGGTGAAGGATAAGAAGAAACAGATCGAGGTTCCCTTACAATAGATTCAATATCAGAAGCATGGTGAACATTAGAACTAGAAACAACAGGTGATAAGGAAGGATGTAAGGACTGTGCTACTCTCGGAAAAGAAAAACATGAAGGAAGTGATTAAAAATAAGAAGTAGAATATCCAAGTCCATTAAGTGAAGAAGAAGAAGAAGAACTAGGGAGATTAAACAATGATGGAAAAGGAAATTCATTTGGATTAAACTAAACATGCCTTGAAACATAAACTTTCCTAGAAGGATGCAGACACTTATACTCAGCTTGAGAATGACAGTACCCTAGAAACACAAGCTTCGTGGAGTGAAAATCAAATTTATGCTTGTTATATGGTCTTAGGAAGGGAAAACAAGCACAACCAAAAGGTTGCAACAAAAAATAGTTTGGTGCTTTGCCATACAGTAGTTCAAACGGAGTACACAACCAAATAGAAGAAGCTAGCAACAAGTTAATGGTATGAACTGCAATTTGGAAGGCATCTACGCAAAATTTAAGAGGCATTTGAGAGTGTGCTAAAAGAGTTAAGCCCATTTCAGCAATATGCCGATGCTTTCTTCTAGCCACTTCATTTTCCTGGTGGGGATATGGACATAAAAACCGTGGTCGAATTCCATGGCTTCTAAGATATGGAAAAAAGGCTTTGAACTCCCCCCCCCCCCCCCCCCCCCCCCATTATCAGTTTGTAAAGCTATGAGTTTTGAATGGTATTAAAGCTCAGCAAACTTGTGGAAAGTAATAAAAGTAGATAGAGCATCTGATTTAAGTTTCAAGGGGTAAAGCCAAGTATACCGAGTATAAGCATCTACAAAGATGATATAATATCTATAGCCCTCTATAGACAAACTCGGAGAAGGTCCCCATAAGTCTGAATAAACAAGTTCCAACGGTTTTGTAGCTATAATAGCACAATCACTAAATGGAAGTGGATATAACTTTCCAATTTTACAAGAGTCACAAAACGGAATAGAAGACGAACAAGGAACTTGAAGTTTATTCATAATATGTCACAATACACGAGAAGATGGATGTCCCAAACGTGCATGCCATTGTTTACAAACTGAAGAATCTGTAAGAATTACATTGATAGAGGGATTAGACAACTCATGACAAAATGAGTGTCGTTTATTACACGCATATCTCAACTGTTTATTACAAGCATTCAAAGAAGTATTAAGACGAATAAAATCGGTAGGCACAATAGGACGGACAAAATTGCTGCTTGGCACAAGAACAAATGCGAAATCTAGCTAGTATAGTCCATCCTTAAGGTGACTGTGAAGTAGCACCAGTTCGGAGTCCTTGTCCTTGACCACACAAGAATTTGAGTCAAACTCAGTTATAACATTGTTATCATGAGCTAACTAAGACACACTAATCAAGTTATTCTTTATTTGAGGAACATGAAGAACATTAGGTAATGAAACATGTGAAGAAAATTGAGTAGTACCAACACTTGTGACAAGTAAAGACTTACCGTTACCAATAGTCACTTTGTCACCACCATAATAAGGAGAATGAAGAGACAAATTGTTTAGATTTGAAGTGGAGAGATTTGTGGCACCTGAATCCACAAACTAGGAAGAATCAGAGGGAACAGGTAAATGTAAATGGGAAGACTAATAAGTTTCTGGTGGTTGAGAATTAGGTCCATAAGGAAAGCCATTATTAGAGCCTATTTCAATCATGCAGGCTTCGTTAGAGTCACGATGAGAGGCTAAATAAGCATGAGGACCAGTTGAACCACCACGTTCAAAAGACTGACCAGAATTCCTCTAAAAGTTTTTATCAAATCTATGATAACATTTATCAACAAAATGCCCTAGTTTTCCACAAAGTTAACAGTAGATACGTTTTCCACTAGACGACCTACCTCTACCTCAACCTCCTCTATTACCATAATTTCCTCCTCTAGTGTTGTAACCTCCTCTAGAATTATTGACAAATCCATTCCCTGATTGAGATGAATATGAAGCCACATTTACAAACATTGAAGACATAGAGGAATCAAAACCAGCAGATGATAGTGGCAAATTTTGCGAGGCTAATCTCTGCTCATGCATTAGGAGAAGATATCAAACCTTCTCTAAATCTATCTCGTCCATTTAATAGGTTATAAGGCCAACAACTGTTCCACAGTCATGACATAAGCCATTTAAGATCGCTAACAACAATTCTTTATCTGGCAAAGGTTCGCCTATAGCTGCTAAAGAATGGCCTATTGTCTTGATCTTCAGTATATAGTCATTAATAGAAAGATCAGACTTCTTGATGTAACGCAATTGCTATTTTAACTGAAATGACTTTGCAATTGTCTGTCTAGAATATGAATTCTCTAGTGTAGATCATACCTCAGCAGCCGATTCGCATTGAATTACCTGAGCTAACACCTCTCGTTCAATAGTTGAAAATAGCCAGCCAAGAAGAAGTTGATCTGACCTTAGCCAATTCATATATTCCTCATTCAATCTCGTAGCCTCAACATTGCTACTTTCTGGATCAAGAACATATTTAGGAGGAGGAGATGATCTTTGTAGGAACGGAACTAGATCAAATGCTCGAATGGTAGCCAGAGCTTTCCAGAAAATATAATTTCCTGAATCGGGCTTAATCGGAGCAAAGTTCAAAGCCTTCACAATTGCACCAAAATCAAATTACGAGGCAGTAGAAAGCGAGGAGGATGATTGAGGAGGAGGAAGAGAATAAGAGGTACTATGCGAAGGATTCGACGCCATGACTTTTGTCTATGGCTCTGATACCATGTAAAGGTATAAGGAAAAACCTAGGGCAAAACTCAAATGAAGTAGAGAGAGAATTCTGGAGACTGAACTAGCTTCGTAATTCATTGAGTAAAAAATTAAACAACAAAAGAGTGCACTGCTACATATATATAGCAGTGAGCGCCTCTTACACTTGTATAACACTTACACATATTAATGACTTAATACAAACAACAGAGATGTTAGAGTATCTCACAGCACACTACTCTATTCTCCCAACCCAAATAGCTTCCTAACTTACTCAAGATGAACTGATATTATAGAACACAAAAAGAAACAACACAATCACAGAAGAAAACAGCAAGAATTATCCTGGTTCGGTCTTGAAATCCAAGACCTACATCCAGACTGCTTAGAAGCCAATCAAATCCACTATCTTGAAGTCAACAAAGGATGATTACAACGAGAACTTAATCCCTCCCGCCCATATACTCTGAAAGCTGTAGGGAAAATGGGAAACCAAGCTAATAACTAGCTATTCCCAACCTCTCGCACTCAATCCCGACTCAAGACAGAAAGTTGAAACAAAACCGTCTCAATTTCTGGCACACTAAGACTCTCTCTCTAACTCTGACCTATCCACGACCCCTATTTATAGGATATAAGGGTGGCGGAATACATGGGATAAAATAAAACCAACTAACCGCCTAACAGAAAAACATACAGCTGGCACTTCTTCTAGAAACATACCTTCTAGAAGATCAGTTATATCTAACCATACAACAAAAAAAATATGCAGAAAAACAGTAAGATACATTTTACCTAATCTAATACAAATGTTACAACAAGAGAAATAGAGAAATAAACCAAACAGGAATAAGTGTTGATGCAAATACAACATGCTTTCACAAGGAAGGGGATAAAGGAGCTAAAAACTTACACGCGTGGGTTATAGGTCTAGAAGAAAAAGGCTGCAAAGACTGTGAAGAAAACAACAAGAAACAAAGACATGGAGTCAATGGAATTAACAATGTTTGATAAGGAGGAACCCAGAGATTGTGCTACTTTAGAAGACGAAAATGAAGGAAGAGATTGAAAATATAGTGTGGAAAAACTAGTAGGAACAGAAGAAGAAGACGAAGGAGATTTGAACAAACCGAGATAGGGAAAATTATCAGGATTGAATTGAACATGACTTGAAACATAAACGCATCCAAAAGGATGCAAACACCTGTAGCCTGCTTGAACATGACTATACCCAATAAAGATACATTTGGTTGAGTAAAAATCGAACTTGTGCTTGACATAAGGTCTCAGATAAAGAAAACAAGCACAACCAAAGGTTGGAGCATTAGATAATTCGATTGTTTATGATATAGCAGTTCAAATGGTGTGCGGAATTTGAGAGGCGATGAAGGAAGCAGATTAATAAGATACATTGTTGTTTGAAAAGCTTCAACCCAAAACTTGAGAGGCATGTGAGCATGACTCAATAAAGTAAGTCCCACTTCAACGATATCCCTATGCTTCCTCTCAGTTACACCATTTTGTTGATGGGTATAGGGACAAGTGAAACTTGGTTGTATGCCATAACTATGGAGATAAGGTAAAAAGGCTTTAAATTCCCCCCCCCCCCCCCCTCTCTGTTTGTAAGGCTTTAACTTAGGTTTGATACTAAAGTTAAGCAAGTTTGTGAAATGTAACAAAGGTTGACAAGGCATTAGATTTTAACTTTAAAGGGTATAGCCATGTATAACGTGTATAAGCATCAACAAAAATGATGTAATATCGGTATCCTTCAATGGACACAAAGTAGGAGACGGACCCCATAAGTCTGAATAAACCAACTCAAGAGGTTTCTTAGCTGTAATATTGCAATCAGCAAATGGAAGTTGATGAAGCTTTCCAATTTTAAAAGAATCATAGAAAGGAAGAAATGTAGAAGAGCAAGGAATCTAAATTTTATTGAGAATCAAGTGCAGTACATTGAATGAGGGATGCCCTAGCTTTGCATGCCACTGTTGGTACACATTATTGTTTTGGGCAACATTTACACTAGGTGATAGTCTATGACTAAATGGAGCTTATCTATTATACTTGCTGAAAGAAAACTCATTACAATTTGAAGGAAATGTACTGCTAACATCATGTCTAGGTTTAATAGAATGAGCTGGAGAGCTAGGATCAGCAGGACCAAAATTTGAACTCAGTTGGTATAGCCCATCCTTACGCTGTCCTCTGAGTAGCACATGTCCGGTATTCTTGTCCTTGATCAAACAAGCATGAGAGTTAAATTTAGCAACAAGATCATGGTCTCTTGTAAGTTGTGAGACACTAATTAGATTTTTCTTCATGTTAGGCACATGTAAAACATTTGACAAAGTAACACAAGATGTAGGTTTTGTTTGTGAACGTAAATGTCCAAGACCAACATTAGAAATAGAGAGCTGCTTACCATTACTAACGAAGACTTTGTCACCACCGTTGTAAGGAGCATGCAGTGACAAGCTGTTTAGATTGGAAGTAATATGGTTTGTTGCACTAGAATCAACAAACCATGAATGATCTGATGTAAAAGGCTAAGATGTGTGCTCAAGAGATGAAGGAGAAGGAAAATGACTATAATGAGCTCCTTGGACAAAACCTATATCATTCATGTAGGCCTCATTAGAAACACTTAGGGAGGCTAGAAAAGCTCTTGAATCTGACTGAGTAGAGACTTGAGGATTTTCAAATCTTTTATTAAAAGTAGGTGTCCTCTGAAAATTCCTATCAAATTTGTGATAACACCTATCAACGAAGTGCCCTTGCCACACAATTGGCAATAAATTCGTCTACCAGACTGTCTACCTCGTCCTCTTCCCCCTCGATTCATATAACCACCTCCTCTTTGACCGAAACCACTTCTATTGTTCACAAAATTACTAGCACCTCTTGTTGTATATGCAGTCATAGTGACTTGCATAGGTGAAGGTGTAACTGAATCAAAATTAATTATTGATTGTGGCAAATTCTTAGAGGCTAGTCTTTGTTCGTGTATTAGCAACAAGTACTACACTTTCTCAAGATCTATTTCATCCATTTGGTAAGTAATTAGGCTCAACACTGTTTCATAATCATGACCTAATCCATTAAGGATTGCAAGAAGTAATTCTTTATCACCCAAAGGCTCGCCTATTGAGGCTAGAGCATGTCCAATCATTTTGAGCTTAAGAATGCAGTCATTAACAGACAGAGAATCCTTCTTAACTGATCTTAACTACCACTTTATTTGAAAAGATATACCAATAGTTTGTCTTGAATATAAACTTACAAGTGAAGTCCATACCTCGGCAGATGATTCACAATGAATCACGTGCGCCAAGACCTCCTTGTCAATTGTCAAAAAAAAGCCAGCCTAGAAGCAATTGGTCCGATCACAGCCAATTTAGGCACTCCGAGTTCATCGTCTGAGCTCCAGATTCTCTGTCATCAGGATCTGCTACATACTTCGGTGGCAATGGAGTCTTGTTATGGAACGGCAGTAAATCAAAAGCTCTGATCATGGCCAGAACTTGCGCCTTCCAAAAGATATCAGAATCCAATTTTATTGGAATAAAACTAAACGCCTTTGCAACCCCAGCAAAATCAAACTGCGATGCAGATGATAAAGATGAGGATGAGCGAGGTGGAAGAGAAGAGGTGGCACTAAGATCAAGATTCGAAGTCATGATTTGCATCAATGGCTCTGATACCATTAAACAATATGCTAGGGCAAATGAATTTGCAGGCTAGGGCACAATCAAGAGAGAAGAAAGCTCCCGTAATTCACTGAATTAAACTCAGATGAAATGAAATTAATCAAAAGTACATCAATAACTCTGCTGAGGTTATATTTATACTCAGCAAGACAACCGCCTAACACTGCCAATGCATAGAGTAAAATACAAACAGTGTTATAGCAACATCAGCTATCAATTAAATTAATAAAGTAACTTGAATATAAGCAAATTAGAAAATACTTCCTTCTACATTAAGCTGGAATACATGTTTTTTCAGTTAAACTAGTATTCTTGTATTTTCTATATTTTTTATAGTAAATATAAATTTACTGCAGTGCCGAGGCAGAATCCCAAACTATAGCTCAAGGAATTTGTAAACTAATTTGGATAGAAAGGTTAATGAAAGACTTATATATTCCTTTGTCATAGCAAACAAACGTATATAGTGATAGCAAATCAACAATTAGCATTGTCAATAATCCAATTCAGCATGATCAAATGAAGCATGTGAGAATAGATTGAAGTTTCATAAAGCAGGAGATTGAAGGAGGAAGAATTAACCTATCCTATATTCCTAAAACAAGTCAAGTGGCTAGCATGTTTACCGAAACCATGGCAAGACCCGGTTTCGAATGACTTGTTGGCAAGCTGGGAATGACAAATATTTATTCACCAACTTGAGGGAGAGTGTTGGACAATGAGATAGAATACTCGAGTTTTAAAATGGAGATAAGATAAGACTTCAAGATTGAAAGGATGAGGCAGCCTAGAAGATAAGATAAGCTACCAAATTTAAAGGAATGATGCAGCTTGAAAGAAAAAGATAATTCCAGAATTTAAAAATCAGTTGCTATTATTTATCTTCTAAACTCTAAATTCAAATCTATTCCTGTTTTCTAAGAGATAGTAGAGATATTTTTCCTTGTATAAATACACCATACTGGGATTCAATAAAACCTAAGTAAGCTTTCTAAGATTTCAGCTTATTTCATATATATATATATATATATCTAAGCTACACCACATGCCAAGTGATGATAGAAATTGAAGGGAATAAGCTGAAATTGCTGCCACATATATTTCTCTCTAAGGGAACATTAAGGTCCAAATGCCTTGGTAGCAAGTACAAGTTAAATAGGTAAATACAAAAAACCTGAATTAAATTATGTACTTACCTTCTTAAAATGGGTGAGTCTTAGTAGCAGGTAACAACAGTTACAATTGTTCTTTTGTAATCGGAAGGTTATGAGTTTTAGTTGGGGAAACAGCCTTTTGTGCAAAGAAAAGATTAGGCTGTGATGGTATGTACAAAATTGATCCTTCCCTAGCCTCTACAAAGTGAGAAGTTTTGTGACACCCTTTTACTTATCTTCTTTTTATTTTATCGCTTTTGTATTTTTTCTATTTCATTTTTCTTATTTTTTCATCGCATTCATCATTATAATCATTATCAACTGCACCTTATCCTAACTAAGTTAAGGTTGATGGTATAGCATTCATAATGTCAATTGACTTCTAAAATTTGATTTTGCTTAATTGTATTTGATTCAATTCAACCAACAAAATCAATCAAAATAGGATCTATAGAAAGAACTTCTAATAATTCAGATGCAATGCCTAGACTACTTATCATACATATGTTTCTCTAGTACAACATGAGCCCATTCAAATATATTCATTGCTCCAGCCCAAAATGTAATTAATCTGCCTGGGCAACATGAGCCCCTAGTAGTTTACCATATCTTTCCCCCTGACTAACTCTACATTCACACCTTTTTGTCCTCTAAGCATTCACAAAAAGAAAATCCTTCAATTTGAAGTGGAAAAGGCTTTAAAGTTTCAATTTAAAAAAAAAAAGTTAAACATTAACGTGTATAATCAATAGAAAGTTACAAGTTGTACGTATACATGCCAAAATAACCCTACATAGCACACTCAATCATCTATATGTCAATGATGTCAAATCTCCATAGTCTCTTCTTCTAGAGATTGAGCAGTTCATGCATGAATCCAACTATCAACTCATGGAAGGTCCATACACGCATAATCTCTCCCTACAAGTTTGAGACTTAAGCAAGGTAGCAAATGAAATGTTCTACCATAGGTAGCACTTGAACTAAACCGAGCTCGCTCATGGGACATTCATGATTCGACTAGTTAACTAACTCAATAAGCTAAGTTCATGAACCAAGTGAGTTTGGGCACAAGATAAAAAATATGGCCCATTTAATAAATGGGTCAACCTCGATACATGATGTGTTCAACTTGTTTGGTTCATGAGCCAGTTCAATTGAATTATATGTAATACATAAAACACAAATTATATGTTCTAATATATATAAATACAAATTATATGTTATAATATATACTGATATTGCTATTATATTATATCTTAATAGTAAAAACACGTGAAAAGAATTTTCAAGCTTAAAATTTTAAGTATTATGAAACACTTTATTTGTGATTAGGAACATAATTTTTTTCTAAAGAATATCCTATAGTATATTTAATTTGCACATAATATATAATTGATAATGATAAATTTATTAATTCAACATTATTGCATATTTGATCCATGCCTTTTTTCCCCAAGTGATTATTAATTCAACATTATTGCATATTGGATTGAGTTAAACAAGTTGAGCTAATGAACCAAGCTCACAAGCTGCTTGGCTTGAGTTGGTAGATTGGTTCATATTGGCTTAATTGGATGTTATTTGAGCCTAATGAGTCAAGTCCAGTCAAGCAGTTCGCAAGCTTGGTTTGAGTTGAGCTCGAGCTAGAAAATTTGGTTCATTGCCAAGGCACAAGTTGAACCAATTTTAAACGAGTTGAGCTGAGCTGAACCACAGTTTGGCTCGACTCAACTCATTTCCAGCTCTAACCATGGGGCACTATTATAAAGATGCTCATAGCACCTCATCAACTTGATCAAGAAAACCTTTTTTTAACTCATTTAGACACTCAGAGTTCTCTCTTGCATCCAACGTCCATTTACACTCCGGCAGCCATGCAAAGCTAGACTTCTCAAGATGATCTGCATGATTTTGACTTCAATACTAGTCTCGGTCTCAATAGAATTTTTGTGAACTAGTGGATTGGAGACTGGAGTTACGAGTTTTGATGAGGTCTCGCCCATCGTCACTTGAGAGGGCTTGGCCTTTCACTGATCACAAGACACAGTAAGACCAATCTGGAGAACGTGGTTTGGCCACAATCCCTGTCTCGTATTGAAGCCACTACATGATCAAGTAAGTCACCTGACTAGTGGAGAATTAGGCGACAATTAAATCTTATGTTGGGTTGACTAGAAGAAACAATGGGAAAGGATAGAGAAAAAAAGGGGGCGGTGTCAATAGAAATCACAGAACTATGCCTATTTCTTTCGCATGGAATTTCTTAGTAACCAAACTTGGACATAAATCGAATTGACCAGAGACAGAGATTCTAGGTACCTCTAAGATACTCGAGAAGAGTGATATGAGCCAACCCATCAGGTAGAACTCGACGGGCTCCGTTAACATACAAAATTGCTTCCTTGGATTCTTCCTCCGTCGCCCGCAATTCATCTTCTTGCTTCAATGATCCCATGGCACTTGAAAATGATTCAGATGACTTCTCGAATACGATTGGTTGAGGGCTTAATCTCGACGCAAAGAAATACAGAAATTTGTACGCTATGAATCGATAAGCATAAATACAAAGATCGAGTTGAAAAGTATTAAGGACCGAGTTGAAGAGTAATCAAGAGTTCCGCATGTGATCGATCATCGGGAATCGGATTACGCCCTATTTCCAATTCTGCTGACGACAGCGAGGCCCAATCCCTTTTATAGTGGTGTTCGTTAATCAAGGTAAAGCAGAAAACATCATATGAAAAAGTATTTTTTTGATTTTTTCAATGTGTTTTTTAAAATTTATCTAATTATTTTCAAAAAAGTTCTTGATCTCTTATCTCCCTTTTTTAAGATAAATTTATCTGACATCTCCCTTAGATAAATTTATCTGACTCTTTCAAAATAAGGTTCAATTACTTATATATCCCTTATAAGATAATTAATGTTATTTAATGTATTTTAAAGATTTAAATTTATTAAAAAAAATTATTTATTTAACTCTTATAATTAATATTATTTAATACATTTTTAAATTGTTATATGTTTTGATAATTTTTAAATTTTAAATGACATTATTCATTTCATTGATTTTTAAAATTTAAATTTCTCTCTATATATATATTTTATTAACTAATATAATTCCTTTCACTAATTTTTAAATTATTTTATTTAATTTTATATTTTATTACCTATTATGAAAATATATTTTGGCCATTTTTAATTATCTAGGTGAAATTATTATAATTCTAACAATAATTATTTCTACTTTTCAACTCTTTTTAAATTTATTTTTGAACATGAATTTAGAAAATAAAATATTATTTTTAATTTTAATTTTAATTTTTTTGACAACTCATATTAATCATAAAATATTATTTTAATCATAAATTTGGTAATAAGGATATTTTAGTAAAAAAACTCTTATTTTGGTGCTTATCATATGCATCAACAAACACATAAAAAAAAAATACAATTATTAGTGGATTCTAAAAAATTTAACAAACACTCTAATAGAAATCTTGGAATGCTTTCCAGTCTTATCTTGATCATTCTATATCTTGATCTAGAATGCATTCCAAACTTATCTTAATATCTCTTATTTTGCTCATTTTAACAAACATCCCCTTAATATATTACTAAAACGCTTAACAACAAGTGTTTCTGTCTTACATCTAAATAAAAACATCTATTTTATGAGCATTCCTTGTGTTAATGGAAATGGCATCGTTTTGATTAAACACCCCCCCAGGAAATGGCGTCGTTTTGATTAAACACTGCCCCTCCCTAAAAAAATATGAGTCGTTTTACAATGCCAAACAGCCCCATTGAGCGCCTTACCGAATGGGGATAAAATGACGAATTTGCTCTCGCCCATTTTGCAAATTTGCAAAGTAGGCCACTACCCCCGCGTCTGCTCTCTCATCTTCCCTTCCATGGTCGTCGCTGTTGTCGGCGAGGCGAGGCAACGATGGCAGCGAGGCGACAACAGTGGCCATGGGAGGGGAGATGAGAGAGCAAAGGTGGAGCAATCCATGGGAGGGAAAAGAAGATAGCAGGGCGTGGGGCAAATTCATCTTTTTACCCCCGATCAGTAAACCCGTCGGGTTCTCTAGCATTTTCCAAAAAATATAACTCACAATTTGCCCAAAAACCTAACCCTAACCTCACAACTTCTCTCCCTCAAAGAACGACGATTGGAGGCGAATCTTTCCCAGTAAATGACAATTGGACAATGACCTTACCCTAGCTTGAAATCTCCCATCTCAAACAGTAGCTCTCTCAAACTTGATTCTGGCCTATATCACTTCAATCTGATTCGATACTAACAAATTTTCGAATTTGAGGTATATCTCCCATTTTTTGAACATTGTTATTCTATTTTACATGTTTAGGGTATCATATCATTCATGTGAACATTGAAAATATATGTATAGGTTGTTGATTTTTTACATATATATATATATATATGCACCCCAATGTTCATCCCTTTACATATAATTTTTTGTATATATGTATTGGTTATATATTCATCTATTTCCATGTGCACACACACACATATATATATATATACTTGATCGTTTATATATGTTTGAATATATACGAAAATATTTGAACATATTGGATGAACATATATATGATCACATATATACACATGTTCATTTATATATATGTACATTTGGATAAACATGTATATGATCATATATGTGTGTTTGTGTATTTGTGTTCATTTATATATGTGTATGTATGTATAAATTCGCATATATGCTAGGAATTGTGTATTATGTATTTTAAGTGCTTGTGGAAAATTGATACCCAAACAATAAGAGACGTCACGTGTTATTGGAATGGGCATTGGAAGCATTTTGTCCAACATGGCATGAACTATGTTGGGGGAACCAAAAAATGTGCAAAATAAGGAAGGGATGGGCATATGAGGAACTACTTTATTTAACATATGATAAGGTGGGGATTGACCAGGAGTGGAAAAAGTAATGATGGTGTTAATATTGACTCAAAGTGATGGGATTTTTTAGAACATAGCTATGGAAGATGATTATTCATTGGTGATGACTATTGAGGTATGTGACGAGATGTCTTCTACATCTTCTTGGATAAGAAAATAAAGCTGCCGACTAATTTCCTATAGGCACAAATGGCGTACAAATTACACTACTTTCAAGCTTTTTTTTTTTTTTTTTTATAAAGTGTCTGTCAACTTTCCATATAGACTTCAAAGGTTAATTCTTATCCTCTTTTGAATAGGATTCCCTTACCTAGTGTGCCCTTTAGATACTGCAAAATTATGTGTACAGCTTTTAGGTGTGTTTTCTTAGGATTGTGCATAAATTGGTTAATCAATCCCACAGCATATGTTATGTCAAGCTGGGTATGTGATAGATAAATGAGTCTCCCAACTAGTCTTTGGTAGAGACCTTTATCTATTGATTTTCTATCATGGTTTTCCATGTTTTTAATGCCTCAAAAGTATGTTATTTTATTTTCAAAACATAAATCCGTACCATTCTAGATAAATCATCTATTATGGACAAAAAATACCTAGCTCCACCATAAGTGACAGTCTGGGCAGGCCCCCATAAATCGCTATGGATGTAATCTAGGGGTCCCTTAGATAAGTGTATAGCAATTTTATTAAATTTTATCTCACTGGACTTCCCGTATATGCAGGATTCACACTTATCTAAGCCTGCCACTTGGTTTCCTTTTAATATCCCTTGATTGGCTAATTCTTTTAGGCTAAGCTCACTAATGTGAGCCATTCTAAGGTGCCATAATCTAGAGTTTGTGGTTGCCTTATTATCAACAATTGTTGCTTCCCCATTTAATGCAGCAACTTGCAGAACGTGTATTCCATTTTGTTGACTAGCCTTCATACACACTAGAGATCCTTTGGATGTCTTAAGTGTATCTCCATCTCCCTTAAAACTATTGCCAGTTTTAGTTAATGATCCTAGAGAGATTAAGTTCATTTTTAGTTCCGGGATGTGTCTTACCCCTTGAAGGGTCCTGTAGGTATTGTCATGCATTTTAAGCCTTACATCTCCTACTCCTAGGACCCTACACTCATGATTGTTTTCTAGAAGAACCTTGCCCCCATCAAATTCTTGGTAATTTGCAAACCAGTGTCTATTGGGTGTCATGTGGAAAGAACAACCTGAGTGCAAGATCCACATTTCCTTCACTGAGTTCTGACACACTGTTAGTGCATCAGAATTGTTATACCCAAACTCACACACTGAAACTCCATCATCCATGTAATACTTGGGAAATTGTTGAGGATATAAATAGTGTTTAATGAAGGGTATAACTCGAATTTTTGAAAGAAATAGGCTATAGGGTACACTATCGCAGTCTTAGGTGACCAAAATGACCAGAAGGAGTACCCCGGACCCTAGATGATTAAGGAAAATGTAAAGGTATTGACGAGTAATACGAGTTATGATTTTAGGTGATGAAAGAAGTTGGATTGGAAACAGTTTTTGGTACAACTGTCGACCGGGCTGAGAAAATCGAATCAACATAGGAAACATCTGGGAAGTCAACGGAGTGTCTTGAGGATTTAGATTTTGTATATGAAATAACCCTTGAGCAATTTCTGGTTGAAACGAATGGATTTAAGGTCAAATCAACCAGTCGGGCCTGAGTTCAATTTTCTAAATTTGCCCAATGGAGGTTAAAATGATAGATTTTTAGGAATTTCGAGGATGAAATAAGAAGTACTAAACTTGTGGGCCTTAATGGTGGTATTGGAAAGATCAGGGATGCTTGGGAAAGGGCCAAAATGACATTTGAAGAAATTAGAGGGCCAAAGTGAAATAAAAGAAAAATCTGTAGTATGAACGCTAGGGAGGAATTCGGCCGCCGCCTTCCACCGCACGTGGATGTAGATTTTGGCGACGGGACGGCCGAGGGAGGATCGAGGGAGGTTGTGTCCGGCGCTAGGAGGCTTAGGGACTAAGGTTTGGTCTTTGATTGGCCGAGATGTGGCCGATTTTGGGGTATAAAAGAGCCGAGGGTTTCAGATTTTTGGAGCATCAAATTGACCGCATTTTTGGATGTTTTTGAGAGAGTGATTAAGGGGTTTTTGATCCTTGCATCAAGGAGAAGAGATTGGGAGCATTTGGAAGCATTTTGGGTTCGTTTGGAGGCCGATTGGAGCTCGACTAAAATCAGGTGGTGGACCGCCTAGGGCCGCCTGCAACTGCAATTTTGGAAGCTTTTTTGGTGTCTTTTCGGCCTAAAACCAGTGCCATTGAGATCGATTCATCAAGGGCTTCAAGGGGTGCCGTTATTTTAGCCATCGTAGTCATCAACGGCGGCCAAAAAATTGAAGAAGAAGATGGCGCGTGGTTGCACGTGCCACACTCCACACGCAGCCACACGCTAAGCACGTGAGCAAGGGTATTTCTATAATTTCACCTCTAATATTTTTCTTGATTTATTTTAGGATTTATCATGTTAAAAAAATTGGGAAAAAGTCCAAGAAAATAATTATTTTTTAATTATCTAGGTGAAAATTGGGAGAAAAATAGAGAAAATTATGAAAAAATTGAGGAAAAATAGATTTTGATGCTCTTTAATTAAATATGGTGTTTATGAAGCATTGTGGTTTGAGGTTGAATATAAGTTTGAGTGTTTGTGATTTGACACGCAAATCGAGGCATTCCGATCACATTTGAGGTAAGTGTTCTACCTGGAAACTTGATTTTAAATTGTGAGTTATTCACTACCAAAACTTGATTTATTATGGGTATTTCTGTCCTAAAAACTTAGTATTGGTGTTACCTAAATGTGTTATGATTTTATACAAAATGGTTTTGTTGCATGCAAACGGTAACTGGTGACGATTGGTTTTATGAGGGAGGTTCGTCCCTCAACGTTTTGAACTTGTGCATTGCATTTTATAAAATGTTGTTTATATGATGCATTGAACTGTGAAATGTGACATTGTCTTGCGTTTTGTGGGTTCGTATGGAATGTCAACCTAAAATGTTGTCTGGATAATGTAGCTATAATTCTCCAAGGGCGTGATGGAATAATAGGGGTATCGTGTGCTAGTATGCATGCCGTGATAGCCGCATTGGTTTTCGTGCCTTGCCGTTTGGTCAGGGAAGTGGCACTAGGATGACTAAGTGGTCCATAATGTGTTGTTCATGTGGGATGTCAGCTTAGGATGTTGTCTGGATAATGTAACCATAATTCTCCAAGAGCGTGACGGAATAATAAGGGTATCTTGTGCTGGTGAGCATGTCGAGATAGTCGCTTTGATTTCCGTGCCAGGCCGTTTGGTCAAAGAATTTACACTAAGATGACTGGGTGGTCCATGTGAAATTTTGGAGTTGGGATTGTATGGTGGTTCCTGGATGCTTAGAGTGAGAACGTAATCTCCGACGTAAATGTATGGTGAGACGGGTTCATGTGTTGATGTGACCCTCCTAGGCCAGGAATTGGTAACGATTGTTCTCGAGATGTTAGAGAGATGCATTGACTTGCCCCTCTTAAGCTAGAATCGCGTCGTGTCAATATGTCGGTATGGTGGCATAGCTTTTAGAGAGATTGTTTTTTTTCCGTGGTAGGGTTAAGCGCGTTGGGATTCTCTTGGGCTAGGGCTTACTGAGTTGTGTTGGTTTATTTTATGTCTTGCATTCATTCATAAAAACATAATTTTGAACTCTCACTTAGATAATTCATCATCTAATATGGACTTTGTCCCTGGAATATTAAAACGTTCCAGGTGAAGGTAGCGGTGCGAAGAGAAATGGAATTTTCGAGGAGTGACGGCGATTAGTGGATGTTTTATATTATGTCGTTTCAATTATGTTGTTTATTTTGAGGACGTCATGTAAACATTGGTTCGACTTTATATTATGAATAAAGTGGTTTTGGTTATGATTTATTGAGGTTTCGATCTAACTTCTGCATTTGAGATGATGAACCTATCTTAGTTTATTGATGGTTCATAGTTGATATAATAAGAAGGTGTAACGGGATCTTCGAGGAATGGTTTTGTATTGAGTTTCCATTAATTGAAAAAAAAAAATATCTCCAGAATCTTACGTTACCTAACGCTCCAGAGAAGTGGGGTGTTACAATCTAAGATATCTTTCTCCTTGAAATCTTTCTTCCTCTTTGGACAATCTCTCTTAAAGTGCGCTTTTTCTTGGCACTGATAACACTTAATTGGACCCCTCTCATTTCTTAACTTAGACTTAGATTTATTTTTCCCTTTGAAATTCTTTTTGGTACTTCTAGATCTTGCAGTCAGAACATCACCACTAGAGGATTTTTCTTCCTGAGTATGCCTCAAGTCTTTTGAATTTAGGGCTCCTATTATATTTTCTAAAGACAGCTTGTCTCTGCCATGTTGCAGAATATCAACAAAGTGCTCATATGACCAAGGCAAAGAATGTAATAAAACCAATGCCCTATCTTCATCATCATATTCAACATTGATGTTTTCTAGATCTAGACGAAGTTTATTAAATTCATCTATATATTCTTGCAACTTTTGCTTTTCTTTCATCTTAAATGTAAAGAATTTAGTCTTTAGATATAACCAACTTGACAAGGTTTTTGTTAAGTAAAGATTGTCCAATCTCTTCCAAATTTCTAAGGATGTGGTCATCTTAGACACTTCCCTTAATACCTTATCTCATAAACTAAGAATTAGGGTATTCAATTCCTTCTCTTCTATGTCTGCTCTCTACTCTACCGAGAGGGTTTTAGTCACATCCCCTACTTTCTCTTCATCCCTTAGTTCCTCTCTTAGCGCCTCCTTTAAACCCAAATTTCCAAGGAGGGCCGGCATCTTTATTTTTCATAAAGAAAAATCATTTGAGCCATTAAATTTTTCAATATCGTATCTTGATGCGAAACCGAACATAGCCATTTCTGAAGATTTCTAAGACTGTTCTAAGGGTTCTTGGATGAATCTTGAAAGTAATTATGTGAAATCCTAAGCTCTGATACCAAATTGTAGAATCTTGGATAGATTTCCTCACAAGAATATTCACTCTCTCACACCGACCCTCACCCGATAGTAATAGAAACAAAGACATGTAAAACTGAACAAATAACAAAACAATAACAAAACTGTAAAAAGGGACAAGAACTTATCCTGGTTTAGGCATGAAATGCCCTACATCCTGTTGAAGCCTCTGAGAGAATCTACTAGAAACACAATCAAGATTACAACACTCCTTTTTGTTGCACACACTCAAACTATGAACAATAGTCTACCTCTCAAGAATACAAGGACCGAGCATAAGCTCTCTCTCTATTCTCTACAACCCGCACACAACAGAAAACTAAATGAATGCTGAAAACTCATCATGCCTCCCGAGAACCTATCCGCCTCTATTCATAAAATATAGTGGTGGTTACAACTTAAGGACTTAAATGAAAATACCAAAGAATACAAGGCCTATCTAGAAATAACTTTAAGTTAGTTATTTTCGTTATATTCTAAACTCATAAAATATAAACATACAATTTTTTCCCAACTAAATACAAAGTCCTTCACCAAGACTTAACAGCTAGACTAATACAAATTCTAAGACAGAAAATTAAAAGTTCCACTGTTCCAGTGTGGTCCAATTGAATCCATGCAGACCAAATGAAATTTTGAAGCAGCAGACTATAAGAACTGTTAGTATAAGCAGTATAATTGATTTCTTCTCCAACATTTTGAATGTGTCTTTTTTGCATAGGCCGGGCTTGCTGAAGGTGAACCTTGAGGCATTGTTTTATTCTTTATTTTTATTCATTTTAAAGGCTGCCCAATGCCTAGATATTCCCATGCAGGCAATGTAGGCGTAAAGAGCCCAAGGATTTTTACTTGGGTTCTTCCCATATCCCATCTTTTTTTCTTGATCCAATCCATAGAACAACTTTGCAGTGACCTGCCCCCTTCCGACATATAGAGTCTCTTTTACTCATCTACTTCGTTTTGGATCTTCCATGTCAAGGGCTTGGTTATTGAGGGACTCGGAGGGGAGAGATCGAACCCTACAACCCAAGATAGAAGCTAAAGCCCATAGATACGGAACTTTAGACCACCAGAGTTACTGCAAATTTTCCTAAGTTTACCTTGAACCGATCCTCCTTTAAATCAGATAATGCAACAATGAAAATCTAGTTTCCTAGCACTTCCCCTCAACAGGGTAATATACTTTGAGCATAAAGTAGGTGGAATATCAACAAATTCATATGCCTACTTTTATAAGTTGTCATTGCATTTAAATGGGTCGTCATGAAAATTTTCACCTGATTTAGGTTTGTCCATTTCACTGTCATCTGAAGTACCGTACAAGTTGAGTTGCCCATTTCCTGTTTCATAGGCTGATTTTCATCTGTGTATGGACAAGGTGGCAGTATTGGAATGTTGATGTAGTAGCTGATAAGTAAAATTTATCTTCAAAATTTTGTGCTATATTTTCTTCCCAATTGTGTACTTGTTTGCTTTATATTCTGATTTAATAGATAGTTGGGCTAGTGTTTCGAGAGAGAGTATGAGCACTAGAGAGCAGAATAATTAATTACTAGCTCAGCTGGAGAAGTGTTGTTTTTCCAAGCTTGAGCTTGGGTGCATTAGGCTGTTGTTATTTGAGCAAAGTTGGCTTTATGATTCAGAATATCAGGCATCATATTGATTGTTCTTAGTTCTTACTACAATAGCATCAATGTTTGGAACTCAAATGATTTCAAATTTGCCAACTTTTAGCATGTTCAAGTTTAATTATTTGTTGCATATTCTTGCAAAATTATCCAGTAATATTGATTTCTTTTTCCCTCATTTCTGTCAGCAGGATCTGTATGGATTGCCGTGTTCTTGGCCAAAAATTGGAGTGAGCCCCAGTACAAACAGATTTCAAGTACGATTTATTTCTACTCCTAGAGTATTATATGTTGATCTAGGATATTTTTCTTTTGCCTCCCAAAGAAACAATAAACATGTAGCTTGATGCATGCTTGAAGGTTGACTGAGGGAATAATAGGGAAGAAGATGTGAGGCAATTGCACTGGTTCATTTGCACATAATGCACTTTCATATAGAAGGTGCATCACACTAGTGAAAGGCTTTCAAAGATTTATCTGTTCTGAAATCCAATTCTAAACCATAAATTAAGAATTATTATTATTATTATATTTTGTTGATAATTATGCTTTAGTTGCTGAGTCATCCATGAGTTTAGGGGGTTGTTATTTTTTTTCTTCTATTGCAGATTTTTTAGGAGTTTGTTATGTGCTTATCAAGTCAAGTTTAGTTGCTTAAATTTAGCTTTCTGTTGAAAGACTATAGCCGATTATGGGATTTGTAGCAGGTTTTCAGGATTAGCAGCTGATTTAGTTACAAATCTTTTGTATTTAAGCTTCTGTGAATTTAATAAAAAGTGTGTGAGTAATTTCAGCTTCTCATCAGTTTCAACAGTGGTATCAGAGCCATCATATCTTGAGGGACATTGTGAGTGTAAAAAATGTAATCTGAGACATCTTTTACAACTACGGCACCTCCAGTGTTCGACGGAGAAAACTATCAAATGTGGGCAGTGAGGATGGAAGCCTACTTGGAAGCCAATGATCTTTGGGAAACAGTGGAAAAGGACTACGAAGTTCCACTTTTACTAGAGAATCCAACAATGGCACAGATCAGAAATCACAAAGAGAAGAAGCAGAAGAAATCTAAGGGAAAAGCTTGCCTTTTTACAGCAGTTTCATCAACTATCTTTACTAGGATTATGACTCTCAAGTCAGCAAAGGCAATTTGGGATTTTCTCAAGAAAGAGTATGAGGGAAATGAGAAGATCAAAGGGATGCAAATGCTGAACCTAATCAGAGAGTTTGAGATGCAAAGAATGAAAGACTCAAAAACTATGAAAAAGTATTCTGATAAGCTTCTTTGCACAGAAAATAAGGTAAGGATACTTGGTGGTGAGTTTCTTGACTCTAGAATAGTCCAAAAGATTCTGGTTACTCTTCCAAAACGTTTTGAATCAACAATTTCTACTTTCGAGAACTCAAATGATTTGTTCAGCATCTCTTTGGCAGAATTGTTGAATGCTCTTTAGGCACAAGAGCAGAGAAGACTTATGAGGCAAGAAGGAACCATTGAAGGGGCTTTACAGGCCAAACTGCAAATCAAGGGCAAGAAAAAGAAGGGGAAGAAAGGAAGTGCTGATCAGCCTTGCAATTCAATCACACCTGGGGGAGCAAACAAATCAAATTATCCTCCATGCCAGCACTGTGGAAAAAAATGTCATTCTCCTTTTAAGTGTTGGAGGAGACCTGATGTGAAGTGCCACAAGTTCCAGCAATTAGGTCATATTGCTAAGATCTGCAAGAACAAAAATCAACAGCAGCAGGCAGGTGCACAAGTAGCAGATCAACAATAACAAGAGCAGGAACAATTATTTGTAGCTACCTGTTTTTTCACTATCAGTTCTGGAGAAAGTTGGTTGGTGGACAGTGGTTGTACTAATCACATGACAAATGATGAGGAGCTGTTTCAGGAACTAAGCAAGTCAACTACCACTAAAGTAAGAATAGAAAATGGAGAGTGTATTGAAGTCAAAGGAAAAGGAACAGTTTCCATTGAAACCTATTCAGGTACCAAGCTTATACCTGATGTTTATTATGTTCATGACATTAATCAAAATCTTTTAAGTGTTGGACAACTGCTTGAAAAAGGATACAAAGTCCTATTTGAAAATAGGATGTGTTTGATTAAGGATGCAGAAGGAAATGAACTGTTTCGAGTAAAGATGAAGAACAAAAGTTTCTCTTTGGATCTTATGAAAGAGGAACATGATGCCTACAATATTTCAAAACAGACAACTGAGTTATGGCACAAGAGATTGGGACATTTCAATCAAGCAGCACTATTGCTGATGAGAACAAAAGAAATGGTGCAGGGATTGCCACCTCTGGTTGAGCATTTACCAATTTGTAGAGCTTGCCAATTTGGTAAGCAAACAAGGTTGTCGTTTCCACAACAGGTTTGGAGGGCAACAAAAAAATTGCAGCTCATTCACACTAATTTGAGTGGACCAAAGATAGAACCATCACTGAAAGGGAGTAGATATTATATAGCTTTCATTGATGATTTTACAAGGATGAGCTGGATTTATTTTCTCAGGTTTAAGTCTGAAGTTGCAGGTATTTTTTTGAGATACAAGACTTGGATTGAGAATCAAAGTGGATGCAAGATCAAAGCCATTCAATCTGACAATGGGACATAGTACATCTCAAACCAGTTTACTCAATTTTGTGAAGAAGCTGGTATAGAGCATCAATTCACTGCTCCTTACTCTCCACAACAAAATGGAGTAAGTGAAAGGAAAAACAGAACTATTGGTGAGATGGTGAGGTGTCTCTTTCATGAGAAGGATCTTCCTAAAAGTTTTTGGGCAGAGGCAGCTAGCACTGCTATATTTCTCCTCAACAGACTGCCTACAAAGGCAGTAAAAAAAAAAACACCATATGAGGCTTGTTTTGGCAGTAAGCCTCAAGTTATGAATCTTAAGGTGTTTGGTTGTCTTTGTTTTACTTATATTCCATAGGCAAAGAGGGATAAACTGGACAAGAAGGCAGAACCTAGTATTTTCATTGGCTATAGCTCACAATCAAATGCATATAGAGTCTTTCAACCTGAGACTGGAAAGATTCTAATCAGCAGGGATGTTCATTTTGTTGAGGATGAGAAATGGTGTTGAAAAAAAAAGGAAGCAAAGCAAACTATTCTACCTGAGCTAATTCCTGATGAAATTGTGGATGATCCACCAGTTAGAGAAACCAGATTGCTCGCTGATATTTACCAAAGATGCAGTGTTGCAATACTAGTACCAGCAACTTTCAGTGAAGCGGAAAATGACCCCAAATGGAAGGCTACAATGAAGGAGGAGATGTCAATGATAGAGAAAAATCAAACATGGGAGCTGGTAGACAGACCTCAAAATAGAAATGTTATTGGTGTGAAGTGGGTTTTTAGAACCAAGTTGAATGCAGATGGCTCCATCAATAAACATAAGGCCAGGTTAGTAGTTAAAGGCTTTGCACAAGTACCAGGAGTTGATTTTTCAAAAACTTTTGCTCCTGTTGCAAGGCTAGACACCATTAGATTGCTTTTGGCCATGGCAACTCAAAAATAATGGAAGGTATACCAATTAGATGTCAAATCTGCCTTCCTAAATGGCTACTTGCAGGAGGAGATTTTCGTTGAACAACCAGAAGGCTTTGCAAAGAAGGGGCAGAAGGATAAATTAAGTATGTCTATTGAAAAGGGCATTGTATGGTTTAAAACTGGCCCCTAGGGCTTGGTACAGCAGAATTGATGACTATCTCAAAGAGGTTGGGTTTGCTAAAAGTCTAAGTGAATCCACATTATATGCTAAGAGTTCGAATGTTGGCATCTTGATTGTGTCCCTATATGTTGATGCTCTTTTAGTAATAGGAAGCAATGTCAAGCTTGTTGAAAAGTTCAAAGAAGATATGAGGAAGGTTTTTGAGATGACAGACCTTGGAATGATGACCTACTTCCTTGGAATGGAGGTTAAACAAGATCAGCAAGGAATCTTTGTGAGCCAACAAAAATATATTAAGGAGATTCTAAGGAAGTTTAAGTTGGAAGATTGCAAACCCATGGCCACTCCTATGAATCAAAAGGAAAAGTTATGCAAAGAAGATGGAGCTGAGAAAGCTGATGAACATAGCTACAGAAGTCTGATAGGCTGCCTAATGTACTTGTCTGTAACACGTCATGATATTATTCAGGTGGTCAATGTTTTATCCAGGTTCCTACATTGTGCAAAAGAGTCTCATCTCAAGGCTGCAAAGTGTGTGCTAAGGTATGTCAAGGGAACTCTAGATTATGGAATTCAATACAGTCATAATCAAGAGCTCAAGTTGCTAGGGTATACTGATTCAGATTGGGGATGATTTGTGGATGACATGAAGAGTACTTCTGGGTACTGTTTCACACTTGGCTCGGGGATTTTCTCATGGTGCTCAAAGAAGCAAGATATAGTTGCACAGTCTACCGCTGAAGCTGAGTTCATAGCAGCTACATCAGCAATGAAGCAAGCTTTGTGGTTAAGAAAGCTTCTAGTTGATTTACAGTTGGAATAAAAGGGGAGGATAGAGATTTATGTTGACAATCAAGCAACCATATCTATCTCAAACAACCAGTGTTTCATGGAAAGACAAAACATTTCAATATTAAACTTTATTTCATTCGAGAAGTGCATAAGCTAGAAGAAGTTATTCTGCTACATTGCAGAACCAATGATCAGTTAGCTGATATCTTCACTAAAGCTTTGCCCAGGGATAGATTTGAAACTCTAAGGACTAGGCTTGGTGTGTGCAGCCACCAAAGCAAGGAGGAGTGTTGATAATTATACTTTAGTTGCTGAGTCATCCATGAGTTTAGGGGGTTGTTATTTTTTCTCTTCTGTTGCAGATTTTTTAGGAGTTTGTTATGTGCTTATCAAGTCAAGTTTAGTGCTTAAATTTAGCTTTCTGTTGAAAGACTATAGCCGATTATGGGATTTGTAGCAGGTTTTCAGGATTAGCAGCTGATTTAGTTACAAATCTTTTGTATTTAAGCTTATGTGAATTTAATAAAAAATGTGTGAATAATTTCAGCTTCTCATCAGTTTCAACATATTTTTTTTGTGTGCACACTAGTGTGCGCGTTTTGGGAAAGAAATAACATGTACATTTTTATAGTAACATAGCTCCAAAAGTCAAATCTGTTCACACCCTATGTACATCTCCAAGGGTGGCACCAACAGAAGAAGACATATTGATACCTTTGTAAAAATTCCTCTAATAATCCGAGTGTCCGTGACACTCGGATTATAGTTTGGGATAAGTAATATTGGTACATTAGTGAAACTGCAGTTAATCAAATAATTAGATCCATTAGGGTTAAATGCATATTGGTAACTGAGCTCGTTAGAAAACCTTTCTGTAACTCATAACTAAATTATAGAAATACCCATAACAGACAGAGAATAAGAAATGAACCATTAGCAACTATAAGACCTTGTTACAATCTCCGTTTCCACCCTTATCCTCCTAGTATTCTCCTTGGCATGTATTATATCATACACACGTTTATCATCAATTGTTACTGATCTTGTGCCTTGCTTTTTTGGGTATTCCTTATTTCTTCTGCAGTCACTCCTCGTCATGATATGCACCTGCAGCTATATCAACAGTGAACGTAAACATTGGTGGTAGTATCGTAGTCAATGAGAATGGCTGCACTGGTTGGCCGAATCACTCAAATAGTTAGAGTTCGGTGCTTGAGATACAGTTACCATACTTGGGTGCAAACTCCAATCCTGAACTGGAGCCATGGAAATGCGATGGTGTCACCAGACGATCATCATGGCAAGCAAGCCATGACATTGGACTCTACAGGAGTCATTAACCTAGTTAGTCGCTCCCCTCAGCTTGGATTTAAGACCCAAAGTTACAGGATGATGGCGCACGTTCCTGATCCAAACAAAAGTTATGCAAGCTCAGTGGCATTGCTCGAGGATGAAAAGAAATCCACGCATCAGTTGACAGGGAAGGATCCTGCAGTACACAAGCACCAAATTGGTGAGAACGTGCCTAGAAAAGACAAGGTTAGATTTCTCTACGATACCCTACAAAATCTTAAAGATAGTAAAGAAGCTGTTTATGGTGCGCTCAACGCGTGTGTTGCGTGGGAGCAGAACTTCCCCATCGGGTCACTCAGACAGATGCTGCTCACGCTGGAGAAAGAACAGCAGTGGCACTAAGTTATCCAGGTCATAAAGTGGATGCTAAGCAAGGGGCAGGGCAACACAATGGGCACCTATGGACAGTTAATTCGGGCCCTAGACATGGACCACCGGGCAGAAGAAGCGCACGAGTTTTGGGCGAGAAAAATTGGCAGCGACCTGCATTCGGTGCCTTGGCAGCTATGCCACCTGATGATATCGGTCTATTATCGCAACAACATGCTGGAGAATCTTGTGAAGCTTTTTAAGGGTCTGGAAGCCTTCGATGATCGGAAGCCTCCAGAGAAGGCAGTAGTGCAGAAAGTAGCAAATGCATATGAGATGTTGGGCTTGATGGATGAGAGGAATAGGGTGCTGGACAAATACAAGAGTTTGTTTTCTGAGACACGGCGCCCCAACAAGTCTTCTAGGAAGCTTCCCCAAAAAGGGAAATAAGGATAAGGCAAACCGTAGCTTCTGTCTTGTGTAAGTCTCGTCTCATAGCATGAAGATGCTAAGAAGGAAATTGAGCTGTACGTGGGTGGGCGTGGTTTTGTATTGCTACTACTCTTTAGGGGCTGTTTGGTTGTGGACTAGTTTTCTAGGTTTTTAGAAAATTAGACTATAGAAATAGAAAATTAAACAAAATGTTATTGAATTAAAAATTATAGCTGAAAAACTAAATATCATTCTTCATACCTGAAGAGTTTCTTATATGTCGAGTAATTATTTGACTTTTGAACGTATTTTAGCTTAAGGCAGTGAGGATTTGAATTTAAAATAACAACGATAAAATTATTTTCCTCTAATCAAAAAGTTATAAGTTTATTATCAAAATATTTTTTTTAAAAAATTACATATAAATATAATGATCAAAAAATAATAAATCTTATGCATTCCAATCATAATAATTAGTTTGTAAAAGTGGTTTAGATTTTTAATTTTAAATAGAATATAAATAAAATATAATATTAAATTCAATTATAATTTTAAGTTTTTTTACTAGGTATAATGTAAACCCTTTTTGTTTAATAATTTTATGAAAAATTACAAAATTAATTTTTAAATAACTAAATTAAGTATATCAAAAAACACAAAAAGGATAGCTCAACTGCCTAAACTCTACTTATGGATTGATTTAGCCCCCCCCCCTCGTTTCAATGGTAGCGGAGTCTGCCACGATGGTGTCTAGGGTATTTTTCTGTAACTAACAATTTATAAGTTTATTATTAAAATAATATTTTTTTAAAAATTACATATAAATATGATGATCAAAAAATAATAAATCTTATGCATAGAAATCATAATAATTAGTGTGTAAAATGGTTTAGATTTTATTTTAATTTCAAATAGAATATAAATAAAATATAGCATTAAATTCTATTATAATTTTAAGTTTTTTTCTAAGTATAATGTAAACCATTTTTTTTTAACAATTTTATGAAAAATTACAAAATTCATTTTTAGATAACTAAATGAAGTTTATCAAAAAAAAAAAAACCAATACGGACTGCACCAGTCTACTTGTTCTGTCTTCTACCTTTTCTTTCTCCCCCCCTCCCTCTCTCTTTTCAATGGCAACACAAATTGTCGTGATGCCTAGGGTTAGCCCAAGCGTGGTGGAAAGAGTAGTGATTGTTGTCCTCAAGTGGAGAACAACTCATTTCATGAACCAAAAGTCATATATAATCGACCAAGATGACAATTGCATCTACCTCGTTTTAATCCTAAAGAAAATGCCCCAAAAAATCTCACACCAATGCCCACAAAATCCCCCCCCCTCACGCTCTCCAAGACGATGCCTCCTTCGAGCTATGCCTCATCATCAATGACTAGTCAAAGTCCTCCAAGCTCATCTCCAACATGGCCAAGAAGAAAATCAAGGCTTAGAACATCTCGGTTGCAAAAGTCCTCCGACATGCCCTAATGATGCACAAATTGTGGGTTTTGGTTTGTGTTGATTTTTTAGGTGTCATGATAATAGTTAGGTTGAACCCGTAAAAGCAACTAAAGAGTAGATCAAATATTTTACTTAGTTGGTAGCTTGATTTTGCATTCAATTTTGAGAAAAGAAAATTATATTTTTTGTAATGTGGAAAACTTGGGAGATTGATCTATTGATTACAGTTAGTTTTCAGTCCGAATCTATTTCACTCTCTCTAAAATTTACGATTCACTTACTCCATAATCTTAAGTGAACGAACAAATTTATTGCGAATAGAATCTTGGGAATTTAGTCTTTTAGATGGACACAATTAATTGCACAATTTTACATGAAAGCATAATTGAACCCAATATTCTTATCACCTGAAGGTATACGATGGATCATCTATGTTACCTTAAGGGACTCGTTTTTTTTTTATTTTAAGATAACAAAATTTGACAAGTTATTTTAATGAAAATTTTTTAATGTTTTTATTAATTCTTTAAATTTGGATATATATAATATTTTAAAACAAAACTAAAAGTGATTTCTCTTGAGTTTGATGTTCCATACCTCTTTGCAGATCTGGCCACTGTCAATGCCCGCCATCACCACTATCCACAACCACTGCCATTAGTACCATCGGCCAACATCATCTCTGCCACCCCTACTACCATTGTCTAGATTGAGATTTTCAGACCTCCATTTTGCAAAACTCCATCTTTGATTTCCTTTTCTGGCAAATGCTTCTTCTTCAATTCCTCTCTCTCCCTCTCGGTTGATCGATTTTTTCAGAACCCTAGGAAGGAGCTCCGGTAACTCTGCCACATTACCAGAGCTCTTTTCCTTTTTTTTTAAATAAAATTATTGTAATTATAATATATATATCATATAAAAATATCACATCTTTATAACCTTAGATAGTATTTTATTTACTATCCAAAAAATTAGCCCAACCCAGGCACCTAAACTAGGGTCGCAAACAAGCTAAACCACTCCCGAGTAGCTCGGTGCTCGAGTCATTAAAAACTCATTCATTAAAATAAGTGAACCAAGTTTGAACTTAACTTTAAATATCTGTTTGTAAACGAGTCAAACTTAAACTTAGTAAAAATCGATTTGATAACTCACGAGGTGGTTCGAATAAAGTTTCATGAGTTGACTCGATTATAGGCTCGCGAGCTGGATTGTTTAGAGGCTCGAGAGCAGGCTTGATTATTTGCTTGTGAATATGTTTGTTTATAAATACATTAATAAATTTATTCATAATTTTTGTAAAAATACTATTTAACATAAAATTAGCAAACTTTACATTATTATAATAATATCATTAATGGAATATGTTGATAATAAGATATGTTGTGACTTGAAAATTAATCAACTAATGTATAAGTTTAATAGAGTAATTATCGTTTTAATCGAGGTAGAAAATATTTAGTTGAGTAACAATTAACAAGTATTGTACTCAACTGATTTTTTTTTAATCAAGTAAGATCTAAACATTTAATGAATTAAACGATTATATACTTGTTTTACTCGAATATATGATGGAATAACATTAATTGAAAAATCAAATAGTTAATCGACTAAGTGGTACATTAGTTGAGTAATTATAACATTTAATCGAGTAATAAATTTGAATTAAAATGACAAGTCTTTATAATTGTATCATTAATTAATTTAGAATAAATATTAATCGAGTAAAATTATAATTTACTTGAGTATCAAAAATATTTATTGGAATAACTGCATATCTCACTCGAGTAATACCTAATTTACTCGACCAATGTCACATTAAATTTTAAAAAATTAATCGTTACAGATATTATTAAATGCACATTACAAGTATTTTATCTACAAACAAATTTTATAAACTGACATGACACAGTAAAATTTATAATAATTTTATATAATTGATGACCCTTCCTCTTGTTAACATAGGTCACTTATGGAGCCTCTAGCAACAACCATAACTAACACTTTCACAATATAACAACACCCCTAACTAACATAGTAGCAAAGCAGTATCGTTAACTAACCCCCAAACCTACTAAACCCCAGCTAGATAATAACTAATGGCTACTATCAGCTCCTTTACTGATTTATCCTTAGAGTCGTAACAAAATTGACTTTGAAAACATACACAAATGCAAATTATACAGGATCCTTTATTAATAGGAGGTCTACTTCAAGTTATCACACATTTTTAGGTAAAAATCTTGTCACTTAAAAAATTAATTTTACAAATCTATCATTTTAGTGATTGGAAGTCTACTTCAAGTTACATTTTATAATCACTTTATCAGTTTTGACCTTGCCAATTAATTTTACAAATTTATCATTTTATTTAAACGTTTTGACACTATCACATTACCAATTTAGATACCTTCCTTAAAAAAAATAGCTATAGAGTATAATTAGTTTGTTTGAGTGTCTATAAATTATAATTAATTTGTTTGAATAGCTGAAAACGTTTTTTTTTCTTCAAAGAATAAGTTAAAAATGATTGTGTGCATTTATTTTGAGTTAATTATGAATTCTTCTACACACATTTCTTTTGGCAAAATTTGACCATCTACTGTCTTAACTTTTTAAATCTAAAGTTCATACACACATTCTATTTGAAAAACTTGGCATTAGAGTGATTTGAGCAAGGCCTGAACTGATGCCCATAAAGAGAGGTGGCAGAAGAAGCCAATTATTTGCGATTATTCTTGTGCATCAGTTGGATCTCATCGTTATTTTCTAGCTTAGATTTCCCACTGGATTTTTTAACTACACAATATTGTTTACCATATGGCCTATAGATTTAGACAGGAGATTGGTAGTTGAAGGAGGATTTAATGCGTTGGAAGGAATCACGTGTTACGACACATTGTCCTTTTCCCCCATTTTTTTTTAATTAATTTTTTTTTTTTAGTAGGAATTACAGGTAAAGGTGAGCAAGAGTTCGGGTAAGTCGAATTAACCGAACTGAACTGAACCGTTAGTGATTCGATTCGATTATTTCTCTCAAGATTTTTGATTATTTAGTTTGGTTCGGTTATTAGATTCGGTTCGATTCGATTATTTCTCTCAAGAATTTCGGTTATTTGGTTCAGATTTTTTGGTTTTGTTAAATGAAAAATCGAACCAAACCGACAATCCAACCCTCTTTTATTAGGTTTGATTTTTTTGATAAGAATTTCGGTTCGGTTATAATGGCTCAAAATTCAGTTAATTTAGTTTTGATTAGTTCAGATGATTCGATCAATTCAACTCAATTATATATCTCGGTTTAATTAGTGATTTTTGATCGGTTCGGTTCAATTATAACCAATTACACTAGGGGTGAAACTATGAAAGCAAATTTGAAGACAGTGGATGAATTTTTTATATAAGAAAAATATGATTAATCCAAGCTAGAATAAATGGATCAAAATCTGAATAAATAATAAAGAAAACAAAAGATACCATATCTTAGCATGAACAAATATTCCAAAAAATGCATTTGGGACCTAACACGTGTGGGCAAAACATAAAATACAATATATTTGAAGAAATATTTTTTTACTTCCTCTTGAGTTGTAATTTCTAATTTTTGATGTAATGTTACTCCCCTTGTGAATAAAATATACACTCCATGTATTCTCGTGGATGTTGGCAAACTATAAGCCAAACCACGTAAAATATCTTGTGCTTGTGGGTTGACTTTTGTGTAGGTCCCACGAGCCAAATGCGATTTTTCAAGGGCAACATCATAAGTTAGCCTGACAATTCACAAGTCGGCCATATCGCTAATCCCACCCCGAGGGAAGGGTCACCTACAGCAATCTAGTGCCAAGCCTACGGGCTAACACAATTTCCTTCTTGTCTTTGATGCTATGTCACGAGAATAACCCAGAGCCCTTGTTGAAGTTCGATGCCAAGCCCTCGGGCTAACCCCGACTCCTTTCATAGATTTGGCACCAAGTCTCCTGACAAACTCGAACACCCGGTCGTAATCCGATGTAAAGCCCTTAAGCAAACCCAAATTCTTTGATGTGAACAAACTCGAGGAAAGGAAGCGAGAAATGGTGACATTTTGCGACAACCTGACACCAAGCTTGTAAGCTAACCCGAATTCCCTATATATTGTGATCCAACGCCATACCCTGAGACCTAGATCCTTTGTTGAAGTTCAGTACAAACCCCTTAGGCTAACCCCAACTTTACGTGTAGATCCAACACTAAGTCTCTTATCAAACCCGGACACTCAATCGCAATCTGGTGCAAAGCTATCACGACAAACCCAAATTCTCAAGGAAAACCCAAATTTGAAATCCTAAACATGTCTCTACTTCACCCCCCAAAATCTAGTTTTAAGCCTTTTGACCGACTTTGACCACCCAAAGTAGCCCAATGCTATGTCCCAAGACAAACCAAAATCCCTTGTTATAACTCGATACTAAGCTTGAAAGCTAACCTAGGTTTCTTGTAACGATCTAATGCCATGCCTCTGGGCATACCTAGGCCATATGTTCCAACTCAAGGGTTTATTGGCCAACCTAGATTCTTTGTGGTTAATAGACCCAAGGTAACTGCTATGGGAAACGAGCCAAGAGTGCGTAGTGCATACCCTACCAAAAAGGGCTCACGTCGGCTGTTCGAGTGGTCCTTGGTTACATCAAGGTATTTATGTTTGAATACCTACTTTACCCTAACTCTATCATGGTAGGATTGGATAAAGTGATGGCATGGTAACACCCCCCTCCCCATAGACAGGTGGGCCATGTATACTAGGTAGCAAGTATTATCTAACATGCATCATTGAAACATTCGCGATAAAAGCAAGTGAAAGAAAAATTACCATAAAAAAACACATTCATTCATTATTCAAAAAAGGTGTTGATCGTCCATCACAAGACGTGTCAGATGGTCTGGAAGTGGACTTAAGGGAATAGTTCAAGGAGCCTTGCCCTTTCTATGCGGTTCGAAATTGAACTCCCGAAGTGCCTTGATCACTCTAGAAGATTAGGTAAGTTTCGGCACGTACAGACTCCACGACCCTAAAAGGTTGCTTAGGTCATCCACCAAGGTCGCATTGAGATATTCCTTAGGTCCTTGGGCGCCCGGCTCGTATGCATGCTAATTGGGAAGCGTGAAGGTAGAAGTTTCTGAGTATACCATCTCCAAAAATGATTCTCCCAAGCGCTTGGACTCCAGTAGGGTTGCAATCGAGCCAGGGGCGGATCCAGAAATCTAAGTAGAGGGAGGCTAAAAAATTTTTTTTCAGGTATAAAATAACATATCACAAATTTTGGAGTGGGCTGGAATTTTTTTCACTGAATTATTAGTAAAATTTATTATTTTTTATATTTAAAAATAATTTTTAATTGTAAGCTCATGCATGGATCCACCCCTAAATCGAGCTGAGCAAGGCAACTTATGAAAAAGGTCAAGGATTATCCAAATAGAGAGTTACCCAGCAATGTATATTGCAACTAATGTGTCATTTTGTACCCTAAACATTGAACCCACAAACTCATATGACAATTGATCATCTACCTTGAATATTTGGGGAGAGGGCGGCCTATGTCATGCGAGACTCATAGCGAGTGTATTGTGCGTGTCGGGTTGCATGGGAGTCAAGTCTAATGGAGGTTAACATGCATAATATAGTGTGGACGAAATAGTACTTTGAGAAGAAAATTCTTTATTGTGCAAGTTATCTTTAATCCGAGACAGTATCCTTAACGATGACACTAATGAAGAGGACAAGGATGTGGATGCAATGTTAAAAGTCTTGTACGATGACAATAAGCAGATGCTAGAGGATGTGAATTTGGTGGTAGATCATGCCCAATGTTTTAAAAATCGGACCGGACCGGCTGGTTCGACCAATTAAACCAGGAACCGATCTGTCATCTGGTCCAGTTATATATATATTGTTGATTTTCATTTAAACCAGTCAAAACCGAGATAATCCGATGAACCGGGTCAGAATCGAAAACTGGGTTGGCCCCAATTTTTATTGCTGGATATAAAGAAGCCTAAGAGTGCAGCACGCTGGGACGAGTTGCTGTGTGAATATGAGATTCCAACGGCCAAGAAGTTCTACTGCTGTTCAGTTACTCTTCCGCGGTGTTGGTGAATGATGAGGAGGCAGTGATAAAGCAATCAGAGTGTCCGATTTGCCATAGATTGTTCTGCGTGCAATGCTACGCGTGCCTTGGCACGACGAGATCGCGTGCGAGGAGGTTCAAGGATTGAACGAAGATGAAAGAGGGAGAGAGGATTTGATGGTGAGAGAATTGGCCAAGAGTGAGCTGGAAGAGATGCCTTCCCTGTAAATACTATGTGGAGAAATAAAGGGTTGCCTTAACAGTGGCGTTGTATGTGTGTGTGTCCATATCTATATATATATATATATATATTGCCTAACAGTGGTGTTGTGTGTGTGTCCAACAGTAGTGTATATATATATATTGCGTGTTACAGTGGTGTTGCGTGTGTGTGTGTCTAACAGTAGTGTATATATATATAGATTGCATGTCTAACAGTGCTATATATATATATATATATGATATCATCTGGTTAGATCACTCCGGTTCAATCGGTCGGACCAATTGATCCGTGACCCAATTAATAGACCGATTCGCTATCCGGTCCAATTTTTAAAACATTGATCATGCTTATGAGTTTGACCATGTTGGAAAGTAAGCATGGGTATAAGTTGTGGGCATCACATTATTTGCCAAGCTCTTGAATTCTTTACAGATGATTGAGTTGACAGGGCGAGTGAAAGGGTACGGCCTAAAAATACCAACATTTGGTGGATCAATACAAGGGTTATCAATTTTTAAAACTTTTTCAAAAATCAAAACAAATAGCAGAAGCAAAAACGGACATTGCAAGACTCGATATAAATCATCCATATGTAAAAACGAAAAACCAACCATAAAGGGTTGAAGAGATACCTCCAAGGATGATCTTTTTATAGCCGGTTGTCCACAATGTGAGCTCCAAGCTACTCTCACGTACTTGCAAGCCGAGGTCCTAGTCTATCCTAGTCTATCCACGCCCGAGCTGCAACTGAACCCTTCCCTGGAGTCATGCTAGAACCCTCTCAGAAAAGGTGATGCAAAGATAATCGGGTTCCACGAGTTGCAAGCTTGTTGTCCAACAACAACAAGATCAAAGAGAGATGCAAGCTTACCAAGGTTTGGAGCAAGAACAAACCAAAGGCATGCAACAATGGAGAAACAACAAGATTCAAGAAAAAGAAAAGCAATCAACCAGAAGATAGCCTCTACCAACAAGTTTCATTTTCAAGCTTATGGAAATCGCAAGTGTTATCCCCGTACTATCTCCAATCTCTCAATCTCTATATATAGTGCATTACATAGGAGGTTTTGCCCAACACTAATTGTCGACTGCCCAATACAAGCGATCAACCAATCCAATCTGTCGACAGCCTTAAGCTTCAATTGACCAATTATGTCAGCAGTCACTATGAAATATTGCACTTTGCCCCCGTTATTAATACTTAATAGCCTTCTTACTAACACTTAATAGAACCAAAGGCCCCCGTTAACACTTAACGGTATACCCCACTAACTCTTAGCCATCTCCCATACATCTTGATCTATTTGGTTAACACTTAACCGCAATCAACATCATTAACTCTTTAATGAAGAGAAACACTCTTACAGCGATAAATCACTAATTAGACACATTACTTGATTTGCGTGTAACTTTCACAATATTAACCAAAAAGTCTTTCTTTCTTTTTTTTTAAATAATGATATCTTCACCGAAATCACATACAAATATAAAGACAATATTACCCTTGCTCCAGCAAATTGTGAAAACCCAAGCAAGGGCAATTTTGTAATTTTAGTCACAGCCTTCAATTTCGGTGAAAAAATTGCCAGCAGTTCTTCTCTAAAATCTCCAGCTCCAACACTTTTGTCCTACTTCAGCAGTTCATATACCATAGAGATTCAAAAGAATCAAAACTTTGCATGGAAAATACATATGATGTATGCACACTTGAATAAGCCTTAGCACACAAGCACAACAACAATACAACGCCCAATCACGGATTACAACAGCTAAAACTCGTGTGGGAATGTGAATCAAAGGATAAAAGGCTATAGAGAGAGTAAGCAGCCTGGTGCTTTTGTATGAGTACGCTTAGATTACAATGTTAATGGGAACTGGTTGTGTTGATGATTGATACAGATGCTGAAAGGAGCTACCCAGCATACATGAGCTGGAAATAAGTGATGTTGTTTTACCATTTGCTCAGTTCTGAAGTAGATTCTCCTTCAATGGATCTCTTGAAGGTACCTTAGGAGGGGTAGAATGTTCGGACTGGGAAAACACGATCAGAATGTGCATGATGATCATGGCAATTGTGAGAAAAGTTATACAAAGTGTAAGGACTTCCCATGAAGGCAGGACCGAAAGCCATTCAAAAAAATTGTAGCTTCCATATAGAAGGAGACATAACCAAGAGATAACAACCTGTTCACACCGAAAAAGAAATACATCATGACTGAGAGAAAATGTGCTTGTAACTTTTATGTAAAGCACAAGGAGGACATCTTACGAACAAAGACTTTTTGGGTCGACCAATCTCTTGACATTCTTTGTCAGCAAATGTACCCTTGATGAGGTGTTGCTCCAATAAAGCATCCTGAGAATGGAGAAATAGTAGTATGAAATGCGCATTCATTACTAATCAACTGAAATATCTCTCATTTACAGGGAAAAAAAAAAACTGAAATGTCTCTCAGGTTGCACGTGTATTAATGGAACCAAATCAAAATAAGAGAGAGAGGAAGAAAAGATTATTATTAATGCAGGTGATGAGAGCTGTTAATTTGTATGTAGATAATGTAACAAAATACATAACCTCAAGCAAAAACTCACAATCCCAGAATTTATTCACTCAAATATATAAGATGGGCAATTTGTTTTAAATATTGTCATTCTTCTGCTCCCAAACATGAGGGCATCATAATTCTAGAATAATTAGCCAGGTCGCTTCCAAGATGCAAGCTAAGAGTCAAGAGATAGGACAAGAAAGGACATGAAGCTTCTCATTCTACCTATTAATCTGTATCCAATTTGGCATTCAATTCTATAGTTTGAAAATGGAAAACAACCCAGCAGAGCAAGGGCTGTTCATATCTCTGCCCTTGCAATGAAATTGATATGTTTATCCTACCTTGGCCACAAACATATTTCTACACCAGTCTGCAATGTCACTACTTGTTTCCGGCAGTTCCTCCATAAGATGCCGCTTGACATGCACTTGTATCTGCAAGAATGAACTCATTAGCGTTTATATTAAACAAGAACATTGTAAACTGAATGCCTCAATAGATCTAGGCAACTATGCCCATCTGGTCCATGAAAGAGTCGGCTATAACTATTGAAAAAAGAACCAAAAAAAAAAAGACCAACAAAAGAAGAGTCATCTATAAATTAAGGACCAAATGCCTGCAAATATACTTCTTGATAGAGAAGATATTTATTTCATAATTTTAGCAGTTAAATAAGCCTTCTAAGTAAGCATGCTATCAACAATCTTATATAGCAAAAATATATATGGTATCAATAAATATCTTTCCTATACGATAAGTAGCTATTGAACCACTATGGTATGAACAGGACTGAAAGTTTATTTTGGACAAAACAATTTGCAACCATTATAGAAAAGCAGATAAGAAAAGATTAAAATTTAAATCTAAATAGTCATATATATGTTAGTTCATAATTATACTGCTTATAGTTTAACAGGATTATTTTTAAGTTCTTGGAGTCCAATAAAAAATGCAAGGATACTTCATTTTGGATCCCATACTAGCTTTAGACAAGTGTTGGCATGCATGCGTGGATACTCCAAGACACAATTGAATAAGCTAGATGGGTCATTTTATATTTTTTTTCATTATTATTTTTGGTTCTGGACGCACCTAGGAGACTGTAGGCCCTAGATTAGACATGCCTTAGAGCACAACAGGTTTTGAATAGAAATTTTAAAATTAAATCTGACTAAAATCGGTAAATACAATGAGTTTTTTTTTTTTGGAAAATAAAATACAATAATTTTTTTGCAAAAAATAAAAAAATATGAAATTGAGCCCGGCCTTGTTTGTTCAGTCAAACAAAACAAGTTCTATGACAATGTAATATTCAAATTTGTAATGACAATACCGTTTTGATAACTTGGATAGTTTGATTCACGTATCAAAAGATAAAGAGAGTAGGTCAAAAGTATGGCAAATTAACCTTAAGTTACAAAAAAATTAAAAATAAAACCTAAGGACTTGAACAGGAAAATGAGGGGCATTTTGGTAATTTAACTCAAATTTTTAGTAACCGGAAAAAGTAGTAAAAAATTATTTTGAGGTCTAATTAATCAAAAATAAGGTTTAGATAGAAAATTTGGACAATTTGAGCTAAAATATGAATTTTGGGGACAATTGAGAAATAGCCTGAAAAATCCACAATAAATATTAAAAACTTGTAGAAAAATCCTGAAAATGGTGGAAAACTTCCATAAAGGGATTTTAGGTGGAAAATGGAAATTACTTAAATATGGAGATTCTAATTTTTCTATGAATAATTTTTTAATTTTTGGACATACAAAAATTAGGGGAAATGCCAAAAATATGAAAAATAAGGTCTACAATCTTAGAAAAATTCTTGAAAATTCCATGAAAATATTTGAGGGCATAAAAGTGATTCTAGAGCTGATATATGCCAAGAGTACCTCAGAGATATGGGAGAACCTTCAAAAACCCTTATTTGATAAAAAAGGATAATTAAGGGGGAAAAAAAAAAACACATCCTTGGATTTCATAAAATTAGAGCAGTATGCCTTCTGATGACATAAGATATTTTATGAACAAATAGGGTTGATTTTGTTGAGAGAAAAGGAAAGAATCTATCTTAAAATTCAAAAGAAATCATAATTTGGGTAACCATCTTTGAGCATATATTTTGAGCTCTACAAGGAATGTTTGAGGAAGTCTTGAATTTGAGAAGTTAGAGGACATTTAGGACTGCAACTTTTCTCTTACAATGTGGCTGGAAAGTGAATGAAAAAAGGTGAGAAGCGAGGCCAAATGTGCTACATCATTACTTTCAGAAAAAAAAAAAGTTGGTCATCGAAGCAACTTCCAAAAATGTTTCTTGTGATTCCATCTGCATCCAGTGGCAAACCAATGTGGATCTATACCCTGAATAGTAGGTTACAAGTTAGCGGTGGTTTGGTTGGCCGATTACACTCATGTTCTTGGAGCCAATAGAGTTGCTTCACAAGCCTAGTTGAGTTCGATCTAAATATGCTAGAGACAATGTTTGCTTCATGATTATCTAAGTGATGTAAAATGCATAGATTTTGCATAAGGCATGGACGTGTATAATGCTTGGATTCAATATTTGTGTTTGCATGAATGGAGAATATTGGGGTTTTTCATGTTGAAGATTTGCCAAAGGAAAGAAGATTGTTTGATATCTATGTCTGAATTTGAAAGATGCGTCCATGTTAGATGGCAAAGTGGAGAGAGCTCTTAGCAGTCTTTTTTTCCTAGCCGCACTTACTTTGAATTTCAATTTGAAGAGTTTAGTTATTTTGAAGCTTTTCATTGAATATGAACATGAGATGATGTTTTGGAATAAGTGTCATGAAGACACTAACATTACATGGGCTTTTATTAATTATTTAGGATAAATTGAATGATTACATGATTGGATGTATTGAGATATGTTGATACTTAAATTGAATCCACTATGTTGAGGATTTTTGTCTTAAATTTTTCTTGTTAGAAGTTACATAGTAAATTGGTCTATTTTATTTGATGTAGCAAATTTAGACCATATGACTCGAAAACATAAAATTAGGGTTATTGGCAATTTGACAGATTTGGAATTCTGGAAAAAAATGGAAAAGACCATTTTAGAGTACAGAAAAAGTTACAGAAAATTTATCAGAGACTTTAATGAGTTTTGTTGATGCTAATTAAATTGGGGGTCAAAATAAATATTTTGGTAGGTGAACAAATTCATATGTATATTTTGTCTGAAAAGGTTTCAGGACGCAAAGTAGACAAGTATGTAGTTTAAAATTTTGAAAAATTCTAGTGTCTACATCCACATAAAGGATGGCCAGAATGTCTATTAGCATAGTTCATAAATCCATCACAACAATAGCTAGAATCAAGGTGAGTTGAGGCATATGCCTTTTCCCATGAGAGGTCCTATATACAGTGTCTACATCCACCTAAATGATGTAAATGCGAGCGCTTTCCGAAAGCAATTCCAGTAACAACGTCTGTTTTTAAGAGATATGATCATTTAAATGGGTCCACCCATCTTGGATGCAAGGGCCCAACCCATTTACCGTCAATTAACATCAAGAGAAAAATCCCAGGACAATAATACCATAACCAGCCAGTTAAAAGGATATATTTTTAAAGTTGCCAAAATCTTAAATATTTATCCTGACAATCTTTTAATCGAGATACCAAGAAGAATGGTCTAATGTTAACTTCAGAAGCATACATGAGAAGTGCAGCTAATAAGCAGTGAAATTTAGCCCTAAAGATTATGAGCGCCTTACCACAGAAGATCGCCCCCGGAATATTCTCAACATTGTAGGCTGAGGCTCATTTTTAGGGATAGCAACTGTAATATCATAAATTGCTGGAACAAAAGAACGTAAATGATTCACTGCTGAAACGAAACCCTGAAAATCATACAAAGGGGAGATGGCAATCAACTAAACCAATCTCGATAAAGCACTGTAATGCTATTTCTTGGTGTTTAGAAACTTCATATTACTGATGAACAGAGCAGAAAACTGTTAGATGACAATAAGATAAACCTTCACGTAAAAAATATTTGAGGCCCATTCAGATATTCATTAAAAAGTCCCATTCTAGGTCCCAACTTCAAAAATTATACAGTTCTGTCACTTGTGGTGCTTATAAAAGAAGTTATGCACGTAATTTAAGCTTAAATCTGTCTGCTTCTTAAACAAAACACTTATGCATCAACTAGCCAGTAAAATTAATGTGTTAGACACACACACACACACAAAAGAAAAAAGACTTACCTTGGTATGAGGAACCAAAACATGCCTCGGAACAGGAAGCCCAGCTGAGACAGCATACTCTTGAGCTGCCAAAAGCTTTTCCTGTGTAAAGCGAGTCCCTTCCACAAAAAGAGCCAACCATAAAGGCTGAGGGAAGTTCTTTAGATGTTGAAAACCAGACTGCAGGACACAATCCAAGCTGTGTAAGCACAATATAGAAGATATACCCAAATGCATACGCTAACAAATGCAGTTAAGATTACCTTCAATGTCTCCTCGTCTTTGGCCCAATTTCTTTCCAAAAAGACATAATCAGAAAACCACATTGACCAACCTAAAACCTGCGGCCATTGTTTTATCGCATTACCCATTAAGTACTAAAATCCAAGAACCTATAAAAAATTGCAAAACTGACAGTGATCAAAGGCAATCATTTAGTCTGAACCAGTAATGCCTGTTTAAATACGATAATGTAATGCTCCTTTAAAAAATCAAACCGGGTATTCCACATATGGAACTTAACAAGTGAGATATCATAATTTACAATATTTATGAAGCCAATACCCATTTGATCTACTTGATCTGCCTAGTCCTAAAAGTGCCAGCAGTGGACAGTGTCATAAATACTGATAATTACGGAGAAACAAAATGATATAAAGAAAACAATTGACAGAAAAGAAAGATATAGGGTGTAAGACCATGCATATCATACCTATCCATCACTTTCAGTAGTAATAAGACAACTCTACTGGAAAAATGAACTAAAAAACACTGAATACATTTATAGCATATCAGAGGCAAACAGGGGATGATGTCAGAGGCATAAAGATTGGCTTCATGGAGTAACTGGATGGAGTGTAAAATTGAAAAATAGCACTACCGGCAACCAACTCTAAATGATGCATCAAATTTGCATGAGGAAAAAAAAAATGCAAATATGAATTTGGCCAATGTGACACAGCTGCTATTGTCAAAGTCAAATTCAGGCCTTCAAATTAGGGAATTTGTACATCAATAACATTGTCAAATCAACTCCAGATTTGATTATTTCAATACTGCTTTGTTCTTTGGACCTTTAATTTTTTAATGTCCAATTCTCAATCTAAATTATTCCAGTTTGGAAACTCTTTAATTTCCTTAATTTTATACTCAGGAAGGCTGCTAGGATTGAGCCTATGCAATAAATATTTCTGCTAGGATTGAGCCTTTGGTATAAGTATTGGCTGCAGTTGAACCAGACATTGAGTACTAAGAATTGACAGTTTTTCCTGTCCTTTTATATTTCAGTCCCAAAATTAGGGCATTCTGTGGGAACTTCATACATCATGTCTTCAGAATAGGAAGTTTTTCGGTTCTCTAATTTCTGTCCCATCTAAGAGCCTTTTTTTTTTTTTTTTTTCCGAAAGAAGGTTTAAATTTTATTAGATTAAGTTAAAGAAGACCATTACAAACCTGGAAAAAAAAAAACCAAAAGTAACTCCAGGAAGGGACTGAAAGACACCAAAAGGTACGCCAACATCTATAACCAACCACATCCCAACCCAACACCCCCCCAAAAAAAGAGCGGCAGAAACCCAATTCCACCTAAGAGTACTATGCACAAACCAATCATTCTTAATGTCATTAATCTAGTACTTGTGAGCAAATCAACAAAGTTGAGATTATGTGTCTTTTTCCCCTTTTATTACAAGTTTCCACTTCCATCTATGTAGCGAAGAATATCAAGACTAACTCAAGCTGGACAAGAATACTATCAAAATGAAAATCTTGAATGGGCAGACAACATGTTGTATATCAGATTTTAAAATGTCATGAAGGTGAGATGAGAGCATAACCATAGAATAAACAAAATAGATATATCTGAGAAACAGGGTTTTTCTTTTTTTTTGCTAGGCAAGTTTCATCTAACCAAAACTGAAACAAAGGCATAATTTCCAGAGAAATAGAATAACTCTATGGGGCACTCTGAAATATCCTGGGCACTGTAATATTGCCAACCAAGTTGATTTGAATAAAATGCGTGCAACTTTAACTAAAGACTTAGGGGCCTGTTCAGTTGTCGAAAACATTTTTTGTTTTCCAACTCCAATTTTCTATTGAATATAATCTCCCATTAGAAAATATTAAATTCAGTGTTCTAATTTTACAACTTTATACTACAAAATAGAAAACATCCTTTTTGATGTTTTCCAGATTTTATGAAAATGAATGCTATGACTTTTTGAAACATAAAATGTTAGGACATCTTTGGTTATAAAAGTGGAATAGAAAACTAAAAAATATTTTCTGAAACTAAATGAGGCCTTAGATTTTGCACAGGGACTATTAGCGACCTTGAAAGGCAACCTGTATTTTTATTAAAAAATACAGTCAAGTGTTACTGGTCGGACAATAACTTACTGGGAGATATTTTGATGATTTCTTCATTATAGCCACTGTGCTACCAAGACAACCTGCACGCTGTCATTAGCAAAATCAAAATTCACCATGGAAGGACACTAGTAGTTGTTGCAAAAAAGCACTTATTTCATATACATATGCTACAAACTATTTATTTTGATGTTGGTAGTACAATATTACACCTGCATCAAACATTACAATGATATGCACAGATACATACATGGGTGAGCGTGTGTCCACGTGCGCATGTGTGCATACTACAAATGCTTTTAGGACGAAAATGTTATGAATAGCAATTACTTATGATATAGAAGTAACTTATGCATGATGCAACATGATAAAAATGGTGATAATATCTAAATGTACACAAAAATTCTGTTGAGAGCAAAAATAATATAAAAGATAAATTTAACCCCTACCAAGTTAAACTTTTAGATGAGATGGTGGTTAATAATTCAAAATGGTATCAAAGCAAGTAAAGGTCCTGGGTCCAAACCTCACTACTAACCTAATGTTTAATTAGCTGCACGTGTTTGGACCAATTATGCAATGAAGTTTTGTCAAACTTGAGGGGGCATGTTGAGAGTGAAAATAATAATATAAAAGATAAAGTTAACCCTTTATCTACTAGCTTAAACTTTCAAATGAGATGGTGGTTAACAATTCAACAAATTCTACTAACAACAAAAGTTCAATCCAATCTGATTTTTAGTCCACCAGCTATAAGTAAAATTCCCTATTCCAGATTTGATAAGAGAAAGATAATCAGATTATTTAAATGTGGGCATCAAGTTTCATTTGAATCCACATCTCAAGACCAGGCATGTAGTTTGCTGGCTGCAGTAAGATTTTCCACATTCACTGTAGTAGTGATTTAAATAAAAGATACTACCTATATCTGCCTATATAAAATAGTTGGTTTCATTTCTCAAGAAACCATATCAGTGTTTACCTGAAAATATAAGGGAGATTTTATCTAAACAAACATAAAAGAAAAACAGGCTTCCCTATGCCCTAAATGGCATTGAATTATTGAAATAATGAAACTACAGCTTTCTAAGACAAGTGTAACTCAACTGGGCGAGTGAACTTTGTTTTTAATCTGTACATTCAGTTTTGTTATAGACCTCTCACCCTAAGACAAAAGATTGTATAGAAATATTCAGATATTTTTCATTAATTAGTATCTGGAACAAACGAAAATTCAGTGGAGGATATTTATGTAAACTCACAAATAAAAAGCCAGTAAGACATTTGAACAGAAATCTATGAAGATGAGCACCTCAGCTAAGACCCACCCAACAAGCCAGTCAATGTCACTTCGGTGATTAGGAATGAGGAGTGCATGTTCTTTACCTGAAGAAACCACATATATGAGCTAAGGCCTAAAGTACCATAACTTCTTATAATCTGCAACAGACAAATGACGATAATTTGAAGCCTCACCCACAAACTGAAAAGTTTCTGAATCTGTGTACAGCTCCACCTGCCAGAAGTCATAATACTGTAATGAGAAATAGCATAATACCCCAGTAACTAAAGAAGAATGCTAGTCAACATCAATGTACCAAAATGTAGGTAAAATTCAGAGTTCAAATATTAGAAGCATGAATGATGTGCTGGATACGGATATAGGGTAAAGCTAATTAGATCTTATTGTTAAAGCACTTTGTATTCAGTAGTTTATATTATAGCTTGGTAGCTTGCTGTGTGTTTTACTTTAAGCTGCCTTAGCATTTATTAGTGTGTTGCTGTAAAGCTTTAGCTGTTCTCTATATAAACAGCAAAGCTATCTGTTTGTTTATTCATTGATTTATTTTGAGATCTGAATTACGAAGTTAGTTCGATTTTTCTCTTCTCTTGTTCGCTTATCTCTTCTCCCTTTAGTCGATCTCCTCTTCTAGGGTTTCTGATATTTTACATGGTATCAGAGCCTTCGACGTAAGTCATGGCGTCCGATTCGAATCACTGTACCTCTTCTTCGATTCCTCCTCGTTCGTCTTTCTCTCTTTCCTCGGCTTCACATACTGGTTTTGGTGCAGTTGCGAAAGCCTTGAACTACATACCAATCAAGCTCAATAACGGGAACTATATTTTTTGGAAAGCTCAAGTTCTAGCTACTATTCGAGCATTTGATCTAATTCAAATTCTAAACAATTCGACACCTCCTCCAAAGTTTATTATGGATCCAAATAGTGGTGATGCTGAAGCTACGAAGTTGAATGATGACTACATGGATTGGCTGCGGTCAAACCAGCTTCTTCTTGGCTGGCTTTTCTCGACCATTGATAAAGATGTCCTAGCGTAGGTGATTCATTGTGAATCATTTGCTGAGATATGGTCTACCTTGGAGAAACTTTATTCTAGACAAACTGTTGCAAAATCTTTTCAATTAAAGCAATAATTGCGTTCAGTCAAGAAGGAGTCTCTATCTGTTAATGACTACATTTTAAAGATCAAAACGATCGGTCATGCGCTCGCAGCCATAGGAGAACCTCTTCCTGATAAGGAGCTATTATTAGCTATTTTAAATGGATTAGATCATGACTATGAGACTGTTGTTAGCCTTATAACATACCAGATGGATGAAATAGATTTAGAAAAGGTGCAATATCTTCTATTAATGCGTGAACAGCGGTTAGTCACACAGAATGTGCCACCTTTGACAACTGCTTTTGATTCACCTATGTCATCTTCAATATCTGTTAATGTTGCTTCTTATTCAACACAAAATGGAAATGGAAATGGATCTGTTCTGAATACAAGAGGGGGTTATAATAATTGAGGAGGTCAATTTGGTACTAGAGGAGGTAGAGGGAGAGGTAGATCGAATGGCAGAAGAATTTATTGTCAGCTTTGTGGCAAACCAGGACATTTTGTGGACAACTACTACCACAGATTTGATAAGAATTTTTATTGGAATTCTGGTTCTAATTTTGGAAAAGGAAATTCAGGTGGTCCAACTAATTTTCGTGATTCTCAGGCATACCTAGCTTCTGTTTGGGACTCTAGCGCAAGCTACATGACTGATTTAGGTTCATATCATGGCAATGCTCATGGCACTATCCCTCAGCCATCTGAACCTTCATTTTTGCCTTATGATCAGTCTGATCCTGCATGGTTTGTGGATTCTGGTGCCACAAACCACATTACCTCCAATGTTCACAATATGTCCAATCATTCACCCTATCATGGCAGTGATAAAGTTACAATTGGTAATGGTAAGTCTTTACCTATCTCAACTATTGGTGCTACACAACTTTCCTCTGTCTTATCTCCTCAATCTTTTGTTTCTTTATCTCATGTTCCTCACATGAAGAAAAATCTGATTAGTGTTTCTCAATTAACTCGAGATAATAATGTTGTTACTGAATTTGATTCCTATTCATGTGTTGTCAAGGACAAGGATTCCAAACAGGTGCTACTTCAAGGCCATCTTAGGAATGGACTCTACCAGCTGAATTCAGCTTTTGTTCCAGCTGCAATCAGTCCCTCTGTTCATTCTATTGAGCCTATTAATGCTATTCCATCTACTTCTTTTTCTACACGTAGAAAGCAGTACAATAATGCCTGTAATAATAAGCACTCATTCTGTCATGAGTTGATGCATCATTGTTTCAGTGTAGTTCACACTAGTTCTGATGTTTGTAACAATGGCATGCTCGTTTAGGGCATCCATCAACTTGTGTACTGCAGCTTATATTGAATAAAATCCAAGTTCCTTTTTCTTCTATTCCTTTTTGTGATTCCTACAAGCTTGGGAAATTAAGTCAGCTACCATTTAATCATTCTGAGATTAAAGCAACTAAACCTTTAGAACTTGTCTATTTCAATTTATGGGGGCCTTCCCCTGTTCTTTCCATTGAGGGTTATAGATACTATATCATCTTTGTGGATGCGTATACCCGATATACTTGGCTATATTCTTTGAAACTCAAATCAGATGCTCTACCCACCTTTATAGCCTTTCATAAATTTGTTGAACTACAATATCACCACAAATTCAAAGCTTTACAAACTGACAATGGGGGAGAGTTTAAGGCCTTTTTGCCTTATCTTAGAAGCTTTGGTATTCAAGCTTCGTTTTCATGTCCCTACACATATCAACAAAATGGTGTGGCCGAGAGAAAACATCGACATACAGCTGAAATGGGGTTAACTCTATTAGCTCATTCCCATATGCCTCTTAAGTATTGGGTAGAAGCTTTTCAAACTGTAGTTCATGTCATAAATTTGCTGCCAGCGTCACCTATTAAATTTTCTAGTCCATTTCAGTTGTTGTTTGAGAAACCTCCCAACTATTTGCTTCTCCAGCCATTTGGTTGTGCTTGCTTTCCTTTTCTTAGACCCTATAACAAGCACAAATTTTCTTTTCATACATCCAAATGTGTGTTTCTAGGATATAGTCGTTCTCAAGCGGGGTATAAATGTTTGCATCCATCCGGAAGGATCTATGTATCAAGGCATGTTCATTTTAATCCTAATGATTTTCCCTATCCCTCACTGTTTGTTTCTCCTTCTTTTTCATCATCTACTACAAATGTTGGGTTATCTACTTCTCATTTTCAATCTCTTCCTTCCTATTCCAAATTGTCTAAAGTAGCACCTGTCTTACCTCCTTCCTTGTCAAACTCAGTGGTTTGTCCGCAAGCTTCAGTAACTTCTCCTACTATCACTTCTCCTTGTGAACAATCATCTATTCAATCTTTTCCTCCTCCCTCTATTCAGCCGGTTTCAATTCCCAAATCCAAACCGCCTACTACTCCTTCTATACATCCTATGATGACCCGATCTAAAACTCAAAGACTTCTTACTGCCTCCCCTCATGCCTTAGTGAGTCATCTAGAACCTTATTTAGTTCATGAGGCTTTGCTAGATTCTTGATGGTTGCAAGCTATGCAAGAAGAATTTGCAGCATTGCAGAGAAATAAAACCTGGGATCTTGTTCCCTTTTCAGAAGATAAGAACATCATTGGCAGTAAATGGGTTTTTAGGGTCAAATATAAGTCAGATGGTTCTGTTCTTAAGTATAAAGCAACGCTGGTTGCTAAGGGTTTTCTACAAACACCTGGTGTGGATTATGCTAAGACCTTTAGCCTTGTTGTAAAGGCTCCAACAATGAGAGTACTGTTTTCATTAGCAGCCATCTTTGGTTGGGATATACAACAAGTTGATATTAATAATGCTTTTCTAAATGATGACTTGGAAGAAACTGTTTACATGACTCAACTTGAGGGTTTTGTGAATTCTCGATATCCCTCTCATGTTTGCAAATTAAAGAAGTCCCTCTATGGTTTAAAACAAGCACCTCGTGCTTGGTATGTAAAGCTGAAATCTGCATTTCAGAATTGGGGCTTCACAAGAGCTACCTCTGATGCTTCTCTCTTCATTAAACGGACTGCCTCTTATGTTTTATTTTCTTTGGTTTATGTTGATGATATTCTGATAACTAGATCAGATTCTGCTGGTCTTCAGCTTTGTATTAGAGATTTGGACAGCACTTTTGCCTTAAAAACACTAGGTTCAATTAATTACTTCTTAGGGTTTGAAGCTCTTAGAAATTCAGCTGGAATTTACTTAACTCAAGCCAAGTACACTATGGATTTGTTGAAGAGAGCTGATATGTATGACTGTAAGCCTTGTGCAACTCCTGCCACTTCTACATTTTCTCTTACAAATGAAGGTGAACTATTTTCTAATCCATCTTTGTATCAAACCCTAATTGGCTCTCTTCAATACTTGACATACACTCAGCCGGATATTGCCTTTGTGGTAAATAGATTAAGCCAGTTTTTGGCATCTCCTAAAGTGCAGCACTAGGTTGCTTGTAAATGGCTGCTTAGATATTTGAAAGGCACGGTGGGTTATGGTCTTTCAGTATACACCGATGCAGATCATGCAGGGTGCAAGGTCACAAGGCACTCCAACAGTGGTTTTTGTGCCTTTCTTGGCTGTAATCTGATTGTTTGGGGTTCTAGAAAACAAACAGTGGTTGCTCGATCAGTTGGTGAGGCTGAATATCGTGCCATTGCTCAAGATGTAACAGAATTATTATGGCTAAAGTCCTTATTTTCTGAGCTGGGATTTTTAGATTCTATTCCTTCTAAACCTATTGTGTGGACCGACAATTTGCCTGCTAAGAGTATGGCTGAAATCCAGTTTTTCATGGGAGAACTAAGCACATAGAGCTTGATATTCATTTCATTCGAGAAAAGGTTGAAAAGGATGAAATAGAAATCAGATATGTTCCTACAGAACATCAGATTGCTGATGTTTTTACAAAAGGGCTCTCTCAGGCTCGTTTTCGATTTTTGTGTAATAAACTTGGCATAAAATTTTCTCCAGTGCACAAGGGTGGCAGTTCAGAAGAGTCCTAATTGAGGGGGAATGTTAAAGCATCTTGTGGGCAGCTTATGGTTCAAGAGAGTTCTAATTGAGGGGGAATGTTAAAGCACTTTGTATTCAGTAGTTTATATTGTAGCTTGGTAGCTTGCTGTGTGTTTTACTTTAAGCTGCCTTAGCGTTTATTAGTGTGTTGCTGTAAAGCTTTAGCTGTTCATTTTGAGATCTGAATTATGAAGTTCGTTCGATTTTTCTCTTCTCTTGTTCTCTTATCTCTTCTCTCTTTAGTCGATCTCCTCTTCTAGGGTTTCTGATATTTTACACTTATTATCTGTATTAGCAAAAAAATTGATACTAAGTACATTAATAAATTTGCTGGGAGAAGGTTTAAAAAAATAAAAAAACTAATTGAAAGGATTAACTAAAGATACTATAGAAAATATGTAATTATTCAATTTTGAATATTCTATTTGAGTGTACAGTTTGTAATAATTTTATTCCTAGGATATTTCTTTTCCTACTACCTTGTTCGGCAGTTTTTAAAACATAACCGACTCCTATGGAGCGGTTACATTTGTACCATACATATGAATTTGTGAATTTCGAATGGAAAGATATTAGTTTTCTATCAAAAACTACATGGTATCAGAGCAGTCCTAACACCGATTTGTTCATTCCAAATCTGCATCTAATAACTTCGATTTGTTCTTCTCAACTCTGTACCTGATTCCATTTCTATTCCACCAAATATTTGGGTTCTATTTCTCTCATGTTTTTTATCTGCAATGGCATCCACTGTTGAAGTTTCTTCTTCCTCTCAAATTCCCTCAGTTCCAAACCCAATAGGAGGATCCGATTCCTCTGCTCTTCTTATTATCAACATAAACTAAATGCAGTGGTCTCATTCAGTCATCATGTTTATTTGTGGCCAAGGAAAGGATGATTATCTCATTGGTGCTGCCCCTAAACCAAAGACCGATGATTCAATGTACAAGGTGTGGAAGACAGAAAACAATATGGTCATCCTCGCCCGATAGCTGGAGATACTGCACTATTAGCCATTGAGAATGTTATATCCCAATCACATGCCTCATAGGTTGATAAGGCATCCATTAAACCTATCATATGATTCGAGGCACTTGTATCTACATTCTAGGAATTTGTAGCAAGTTTTTGAGAAAGTAAAGACTGTTTTTGAGTACCTTATTTAGCAAGAGATGCCGTTGGTTCAGGAGTCTTTGTAAGATTAGACGTTTTTGATAGCTTCGTCTGATTTAGTAATTGATGCAAAAGTTCCAATTGATCTACAGATAAAGTCAGATTGGTGGACTTCCCGATTTCTAAATATGCCATATATGCGATTGGGTTGACTTCCTTTGATTTTTTAGGTTTCCAATTGGCCGATTTACCATGGATCTTCCAACAAGTCTCTCTTGTATGATATGGCTTGTTGCAGTGATCACACCACTATTTGTCCTTTTGGGACTCACCACGTGGTAAGGCAATAGTCTTCATTTTTGCAATAACAAGAGCTGAATTCTAAGAATTGACATCATTGTTAGAATACAAGGATGGATTTAGCATTACTTTCTTTCAACTGTCCTCTCACCTGACTCTTGCAAAGACTTCTTAAATGGATGGAAAAGGTTTAGCTCCAAGTAGTCTACCTCGAACTTCATCTAATTCGGTGTTGAGACCATGGAGAAAGTCAAAGACTCGTTCCTTTTCCAACATCTTATTATACTTTACTCCATCCTCAAGGCATTCCCAACTAATCTCATAGAATAGATTCATTTCCTGCCACAACTCAGTTAAAACATTGTAATACTCAGCGACTGATATATTACCTTATCTTGTTGTCCAAATTATAGATTTGATCTCAAAGCATTGTGCAGTATTCTCCATGTCAGAGTAAATTTCCTACACGGCTTCCCAAATTTCTTTATCCATTTTGTAGAAGAGATATGTCCTCCCGATCTTGGGCTCTGTCGAGTTGATTAACCAAGCCATGACAATGGAGTTCTCAGTGTCCCAAATACTACAAGTGGTTGCTCCAATATCAGGCATGGGTGTTGCTCCTATAAGATACCCAACCTTTCCTTTACCCTTGATGACTAGCAAAATTGATTAAGACCATTCTCTAAAGTTGGTTCCATTTAGTTTGTGCTAAGTAATTTAAAGAGAATGGTTGTCGAGGGTTATTGGAGTAGCATGCATTTGTGTAGCTCTAATTGGTATGGAACCAATGGTAGATGTTTCACTAGTTGTCACCGCAAATTGATTTCCGGCCATTACTTGCAACTCAGAACTCTACAGTTTGCCGGGTAAGGAACAAATTTTCAGCCACAAGAATCGGTGGCTCTAATACCATGAACAAGATTGAAACAAGCTTAATAACGAAAAGCTTACTCAAGTAATGAGAAGGATGTCATGACCCTAGGGTTTAGTAAGGGAATTTGGAGGAATCCGAAGGTGAATTAGGTAGAAATGGGGGGAAGAAAGCAGAAGAAATGAGGGAAAATTCAGGAGAATGGGAAGAGTTCATACAAAACAAAGGAGGATAGAGAATTTGAGAGGGAAAACAAAATTCATTTCATTCGTCAATGCCTTATTCTCTCCTATTTTGGCCTATTTATAGGTTGTTACAACCCTTCAGTTAGTAACAAAATGCAAGTATAACCCTATAGCAACCTAAGGTACAACAAAGAAAAATACATGCAATAGGACAATTACTCCTATGCCCTTGGGTTCGTGACAATTCCCCCCTCCTTAAGAGGTTTCCTGTCCCCAAGAAACTTATTACAACAGAGCTATTGTTTCTTCATCCAATTCCCGATTTCATAATCTGGTTTATTCTTCGCTTTTTCTTGCTCTTTTCTTTAAATTTCCTTTCCTCTCGCCTTTCAATTTCTTTTTCTCCAAAAGTAGCAGTACTATGAATTTGTTGCAACACCTAGTTCAACCATCCACCCATTCCCTATTGCTATCAAAATTAATTCCAATTGACCTGTCATACCTTCAACCATATCATCTCCAATAGTAGAGAGGAATTCAAACTGCTTTGCAGGCCAAAACCTGATTCAATGTTGCTGCTCTCCAACAGGAATATGAACAAGCAAAACAGCAAGAGTCTCATTCCCCTCAACAAAAAATTATTCCCCCATCTTCCTTTCATCTTGTTTCGTTTTTTCCTTATACATCTTCTTCTGCTTCAGATCAAGAATATACTGTTGGAAGGTTTCAATGTGATTAATCTCTTCCAAACCCGAACATCCTCCATCAATCTCTAAACAACCTTGAACTGTACTCCATTGGTCATTCACTTTGATTAAAGCACCGATTTTCTCACCATTGTTTGATTTTTTTGTTGGAGTTACCTAATCCAATGGTCTATGCCTTCAAGAAAAACAGATTTAAAATCTTTAAACTCCAAGGTTGGTGTAGTCGTATCCTCTCCCATCTTCACAACCTCTTCTCCTTTCTCATCTTCAGTAGAGACCTCCTCAAGTGGAGTATCTTTTACTTGATTGTTGGTGTACACCAACGGCTCACTTTCAGCCGATTTTTCCTTCAGTGGAACCTCAATAGCTTTTTCAGCAATTACCATTCCTTTCTTGTCATCCTGAATTGTCTGATCCAATTCAGATTTTCCTCATTCTTTACAACTACCATTCCTATTCTTAGGACCTCATCAGCCTGATACTTCTCATCAGCTGCATGAATGTTATCTTCATCGCAATCCTTCTCTTCCAATGCTACTTCATAACTTCATGCAAATATAAATTGTGATCCCCACCGATATCCTTGTTCAATCTCTCTTTCTTGCCAGAGTCTTAGTTATAATTAGCCAGTCCAACTCCAATTTTTCCTTAGATTCTTGCTCGACATGATTTGCAACCTTATATGCTCCTTCAATCTGTTGACTGCTCTTAGTAGAACCAGTAGGCTGCAACGCATACTTTCTAAAAATGGATTCCAAGGCGAGTTCCTGCAAACCTTGTTTTCTCGATCGCCTATTTCACAGTTGCAAGCATCATCATCTTGACCATTAACCTTAGCTCGTCTTTCAAACCACTAATAAAACTTGATATGAAATAGTGTTCTGTCAAGGCTGGCTGAGCGCTCCACATTATGGACCTTAGCTCCTCAAATCTATCCTAATAATCCGTCACTGATCCCTCCTACCTTAATTTGTTAAACTCCTTAGTCACATCCATCAAGTTCTTCTCCCCAAATCGGTCATATAAATCTTCAGCAAAATCAGTTTGCCTAGCCCCCCCTTCCCTAGGCATTGGGGTATGATGGGGGGTGTGGGAAGATGATCCTCTTACATGAATTTCCGGTTCCATGTCCGATAGTTCCTCTGCCTCTTACAGGCCATAGGTCCTAGGGAAGGTGCCATGGTTGGGCAGAATTGGATCAACTATTGCTCGGGGAGGAAAATCCGATGATAACCAGAATTGAGGTAGCGAAGACAACATGTTGAACATGTTGTGGATCTGCTAGCCATGTTGCTCCATCGTCTCTTGATGGCTCTCCAATTCTCTCTACATTCCTTCTTGAGAGGCAGCTAATTCTCACTGCATTCCTTCTTTAGAGGTAGCTAGATCCTCCCGCATGTTTTCTTGGTTAGCTACACTATCCTCCCAGCTATGGGTCATCACCTCATGCATTTGCATCATCCTAAACTCCCATGCCTCCATCCTTGTTTTGAGTTGTTTCATCTTGGTCCCCTCAACCATCCTTCAATTCCCGATTCCAAATGCGTCTTACTTCTTTAGATAATTCCCGATCTAGACCTAGTTGTGTGTAACGAATGGCCAAAGCTGCTCCTTGGCCCAATCACCAATTATGATCGAAATTACTGTAGATCAACAATTGCTCGACCTTTGTAACAGCTTCCAAGGACAACAAATTGCTTTCTTAGAACTGATTCTCTTCTCACCACTTCTTGCTCACCTTCCAAAATTATGGTCTAAATCAACATCAAAGATTACCAATCGAGAGTCATCCGTCGAAAATTAATAACCGAGGAGCATTGGCTAGTTCCCCTTCAAAGTCAAACCTGAATTCAGTCCAGTAAACCTAATCCGCCTCCTTAGTGGCTTCAAGTTCAACCAACCTAATTCTGCCTCAATCACTTCTTCAAAGAAATCGATCTGATCTGGTAATGCGATCAGAGACACTTGAGTTTATCCCCACTTTCAGACTGCAGCTAGGATCAAGATTGGTTGAGCTAGATTCCTAGTTGAGGAATGTTGCCTTCCTTTGCACCTGAACTTGCTAAAATTGCCAAAATTTATGGACACAATCTTTTGAAACAGGCTCGACTCTGATAGCACCTCCTACTATTGATCGCCTCTATTGCAGCTTCTTGAAAATTGCCTTCAATCAACTTCTGAGGATAGCCCTGCTCTGATTATCACCTGTCTAGTCGCTCAGAATTCACCTAGATCTGAATCAGCCTTTAGCTGCTATTGAATGGCCTTCAAATCAATTTCTAAGACAACCTCAAACAACCGGTTGGCTCTGAACAATTTCAGAAGACAACTTGTTCTAATCAACTTCGAAAACCTTCCATGCAACTTCTGAAGCCAAAACTTTCGTTGATCTAAACAACTTCGATCAACTTCCAAGAAACAATAGGCTTTTGCAGTTGGCCTGAGAATGTCATGCTCTCCGTCACCTACTCTCACTTGCCAGAGTCATCGGAATTCCATCCGAAATCACCTCACAAAAATCGCTTAGGAGAATCACTCGCCTCACAGAAGTCACCTAGGTCAAATAGCTAAGAATTCCTCCTACTTCGCCTTCTCAATTCAAACCTAGAGGTGCTTGGCCTGCTTCACCTTCACTCCCGCCTGATTGAATTCACCAAGAAACAGCTATCGCCGAAGATCAACAATCACCAAAATCCCACCTCTGAGTTTGCCATCAAAATTCAAGCCTCCTACTCTCACTATATTGCCCTTTCAAATGCAACAAACTAGATCTGGAATCACAACTGAAATCGCCAGTCCTGTTTCACCTTCGAAATTCATACAATAACTCTAAATCGTTGATGAGATCACCTGGGTTGTTTCAATGGATCTACTACTAGATTTCGCAGCCGGAAATCGTCGGAATCACAACTAGAATTAGACAGAATCACAACCAATAATCATTTGAATCACAACTGGAAATAGTCGAAAATCGTCGATGATCTACTGTGACCTATCGCGATGATTGCAATCGCTATTTGCTTCTTGACCCAATCGATCTGTCCTGCTTGCTTCTGAAACTGCTTCTGCTGCATAACCTTTCCACCTAAATTTGGTCGACTCTATGCTACCTTCAACAGTCACCTAAGTTCCACTTCAGTAACTGCCTTCCTGAATCGTCCGAATCCAAGTCAGTACTTGAGGATGGTTTGGCTCTGATTTCACCTCTGCTCACTTGGATCTACTTCAATTATCAACCGAAATATACTCACCTAGAGCACCGAAAATCACCTGACTCGTCGAAATTAACTACACTGAATCGCCTTGGTCAACTGCTAAAACTTTCGGATCGTAGCCAAGAATCATCGGCTCTGATACCAAGTGTCACGACCCTAGGGTTTACTTAGGGTTTAGAAGGGAATTTGGAGGAATCCAAAGGTGAATCAGGCAAAAATGGGGGAAAAGAAAGCAAGAGAAATGAGGGAGAATTTAGGAGAATGGGGAAGAGTTCATACGAAACAAAGAGGGAGAGAGAATTTGGGAGGGAAAACAGAATTCATTTCATTCCTCAATGCCTTATTCTCTCCTACTTTGGCCTATTTATAGGTTGTTACATCCCTTCAGTTAATAACAAACTGCAAGCACAACCCTATAGCATCTTAAGGTACAACAAAGAAAAATACATGCAATAGAACAATTACTCCCATGTCCTTGGGGTCGTGACAAAGAATTACTCGAGTAATTGGAGAATTTAAGGGAGTAACTTAAAGGTTTACTCAAGTTGTTAAGATTTGCATCAGTTAGCATCAGTCTCAGTAAAGGATTTTAAATAGAGTTAGAAATATGATTGTATTTTATGTTTTAATGAGTTAAAATGTAACGGAACTAATATCTTTGAAACTAGTACCGGAAGTCCTTCTATTTCTTTATATTTTGTTTTTAGTCCCTCATCTGTAACCGCCTCTATTATTTATAAATAGAGGCGGATAGGTTCTGCTGAAGTACTTAGCATTCATTCTATTCTTTTGTATTCGCACACGAGAGTTAGAGAATTGAGAGAGAGTAAATGTTCGGTCCTTGTATTCTAGGGAGAGAGGCTATTGATTCTTAGTCTAAGTGTGTGCAAGAAAGAACGGAGAGGGAGTGATGTGTTCTGGATTCTTCTCTAGTGGATTATGTCAACAGCTTCTGGCAGTCTGGATGTAGGGCAAATTCATGCCCGAACCAAGATAAGTCTTCTTATTCTTATTTCTGTTATTGCTTGTTATTTGTTTTGTTTACATTTCTTTCTGTTTCTATTACTATCGGGTGAGGGTTGGGTGTGAGAGAGTGTTTATTATTGTGAGGAAACCAATCCAAGATTCAACACAAGTAATTAGAAATACTTAGTCGAGTAAATTAGAAGACACTTGAATAATCGGGAAGAATTATTCAAGTAAAAAGAAGACTTACTCGATTACTTGTAAATGTTTTTTCAATCTTTTATTGAACTCAGGTATGGTATATATATACAAAAAATCATTTGAAATATCTCCTAAAATACAGGAAAAAATACAGAAACAAATTTGAACTAGGCTTAGACGATAATCAACAAAACTTTAATATTTGTTGGAACTGACTCTTCCTTTTTTCCCTAGAACAACCTTATCTCTTATCACTTAAGTTTGTAAACTCCCAACAATCTTATCACTTGACTCTTCGGCCATGATAGAGATAATTTGGATTCGTATTTGAACTTTTCTAACAAAAGTGATTCATTTTCTTCAAACTTGTCTCAGTACCCTAAGCATGTCTCATGCATTTCTAGATAATCTAGGTTTTAGACATCTGTTCACATTAGCTCGTATTGCTTCCATTTACCCAAAAAAAATTAAATAAATAAATTAAAAAAAAAAGATATAACAAGAAGCACCTGTAACATGTGATTTTGCTTGTCTGGTAAACCTCACTAGGATACCCATTTAGACTAATAAAGAAGAAAAAAAAATAGAAATGCAAGCCACCACCGCCAACGCATAATTAGATTGAAAATTTCAAATCAAGGGCTGTAATTCATTGTCGAGCCTGAACAGGAGACAGTAACCTACTGATGGCAGTGCCTTTTTCAGAATTCAGACATGTGCCAGGACATATGAGGATAGAGTTACTGGAGTACATATAGAATCCTCTTACATGCACTTCCCTAGTTGATCTGCAGCACGGTATATATTTCCTAACTGGCTTGCAAATACCAGAAGCAGCCAACTGGTTTCCATTTTTTGCCTTAATGAACAGAAAACCGATAACAAGTTTCAGGTTCAGAAAAGAATGACAAATCTTTATATAATTTGGTTTTCCATGAAGTGATGCCAGTTTATGTGCATGCTACATAATAACCTTATGTTGTCAGTAAGACTAGATGATGTAGGACAAAAGAGTAGATTTTAGCAATTAGTACTGTTTATTTTGTTTTCTTTATTTATTTCTTATTTTAGTTTGCTTCACAATTTCTTTTGATTTCTTTTGTTCCAATAGTTAGTAGAATCCTAATTAGATTGGGATTTTAGAAACCTAGTAAGAAAGGAATTTAGCTACTAGTTGTTTATAAATAGTTCTTTAGGATGTAATTGATAACAGCTTTGATTATTGATATTGATTTAAGTAATCGGGTTTACTATTGTGTTTTTGTTTCTGGTTCTGCATCACTTTATTTATCTCATCTGTTGTAAGATTCACTTCTAACTTATTTCCTCATAGGCACAAGAAGCACAAGCAGTAATGTTGAGAAAGGTATATCAATCAGATGTCGATCACCATCTGTAACATTACATGCCTGACCTGCATTTTATGTATAATTAGACTTTCATATGACCCTGCCAGGGTAAAATGCATCCTTCCCCAAAGGCTTTAATTAAATAGCAGTCTTTCTGGAAACTTGATGCAAAGATACTGACCTGCATTCTATGTATACCTAGACTTTCATATGACCCTGCCAGGTAGCAGTCTGTCTGGAAACTTGATGCAAAGATACTTTTAACATTTGAGTTTCTGGTTAACAACATAAACTTGAAGTTTCCAATTAAGCAGTCTCACTGTTGGCTCTAAGATTGACCAGAGTAATAACATCAATGGTTCCTGTTTTTATGAGTAGAACCAACTGCAGATCTCTTGTAGACAATCCAACTCCCTGCCACTTTTAAATAAATCAAAGACAACCTTTTTTCTCAATTGAAGATGTCTCCCGAATATTGCCATTTTCAACATATACATGTTGCTACTTGTTTGAGCACTTTTAAGTTTGATATGTTTATTGACAGCTTCAGGATGCAAGGTGGGGTTATTCAGGCTTAGTCATATGACTAATTACGGCCCCATGGAAACTATTTAAACTTTTGAATTAGCCAACTACAGTCGTGTCTATGATGACATATCTGCTTGAAATAATTTTACAAGGATAATATTTGCATATATGTTCTAGAACGAATTTCTTAAACTCATTCAGAGTCAGGAAAGAAAGATAAAAAATATAGACAGCATTGAAATATCCAACTCAAAAGGCACGAGGGAAAGACAGGAAAAAGAAGCATGAGAGAATGAGAACAGAAAAAGTGGTAATGTTGTTCACCTAGCTTCAGAAACTCCATACGCACTTTTACTCGTTCCAGAAGTTTGTTTCTTAGCCTGGGAAAAGGAAGTAGTACCTCCGCAGATTCTTGAACCAAAAGTAGAAATCTATTTGACCTTTAAATTGGAATGGATGACTTTGTGGCCGAATGCACAATTGTACTTGGAATTATATTAATTCTTAAGATGACTGAGCTTAAGAGCATACCCGAATGAACAATATACCATGATTGTACCAAAGAAAAAGACAATAGTTTCCCCTCCTTTGGCCAAGTCCTTCACCGTGGAATATAGGTGAATCTTGCTCCTAGACACAGACCCAGTATCTAACTCAAATGCAACATGCATCCATTCAACATTGCAGATCATAGGTTCATTGCACGTTCTTATGCAATTTAGATTAATCTACTTTCCATGAAATCAATATAAACAAAACAAAAAGGGAATAGATAACAAATACCTTCATGTTAGCCCACCAATCAAAAAGCCATACAATTTGCAACCACAGTAACTCTATGACTACCCTGTTGATCCTTCTGTATAAACTCTGCGAAAATGGACGAAACAGGACGAAGCAAACTGCCTGAAAGTGCAATTATGAAAACAAAAACAATTAGTTAATTCAATAAAACCACGACAATGAAAGATAAATATATATATATATATAATATATGTGCACACACGTTGTACTAAGAAATACAAAGGAGAAACAATGGTAACCACGACAATGAAGGAAATCGAGAAATGAGATCAGAGATGAAGAGCAACCAAAAGAGAGATCCGGAATTGCAGATATAAGGAGAGAGTGAAATCCATGAGTAATGGAGAACGAAATGGAAAGCGTTGCGGAGAATGTGAAAATGTATAACCTGAATGAAGTTGACGACGAGCCCTGAGAGAAGGAAGAGCAGGCCCAACGGCAGAACAACCACTGCTGCAATCGCCATTGCATCCCAAGCATGGAAACAAGATCTACAGAGAGAGAGAGAGAGAGAAACGCTTTTGAAGGGCAAACCGAAAATGCCAACTTCACCCAGCGGGAGAGACGGAGACAGACATCCATCCGGAATCCATACAAACAGCGAATAACTAGAAAATATATTCATTTATTTTAATAAGTTAATAAATTTAACAATATTGTGTAAATTTTATTTAATTATTATTATATATCATAATTAAATAATCACACATATTATAATATAATTAATTGGTCAGCCGATAATAGGATATTTTCTCTCAGATAATTCTAAGTTTTAGTTTTTCATATTTTACCATTGAATTTTTTATTTAAAATAATTTATATTAATAAACTCTTCTTTTTATTTAGCTACGAAGCTATTATAATGATGAGAAAATATTGAAGAGATTACTCGACACATTCGAAATAAGATAACAGTAAAATCTCTTAAATATTATATAAAATATATAAGTTTTAGTGAGTTAATTTTTTTCAAATTTTATGTAATCTCAAACTTATCTAATTACATCACGTCAAGTCTATAAAATTGGACCCAAATTGATCTATCACAAGCCATAATCAAATGACTTAACTCATTGTGCATGATTGAATTGGATCTTGGTTTTAAGACTTTTACAATTACCTTTAAAATATATATTTTTTAAAAAATTAACTGAGAAAAGATCATGTAACCAAGAAATTATGTAGTTTAACCAAAAATTTAAATGGATAAAACAAATCTCTATCGAGCAACTTGCTTGTAAATAATAATCAATCATCAGATAAATTCTCTCTTCTTAAGAAAATAAAGAAATTTAGAATTTATTTATTTTGATTAATTTTGAAAACAACGTTGGGATTTGTCTTTGAGCTTTACTTTAGAATATGTAACAAGAAAAAATTTGAGATTTATATTTATGAGGGCTCATTTAGAGTTCAAGGCCTTTCTTCATTTTTAATGGTTAAAATAATATTTAATGCTTGAAAATGACATATAAAATAAAATATATCATATAAAAATTAATTGTAAAGTCCAAAGGCAAACACTAGATAATTGCGACCATCTAAGTATTGTATTGACTTTTGAAATCCAAATGCAAAATAAAATTCCTAAAAAAATTGATTGACACAATGATAATTGAAAAAGTCTAGAGAGCTAAACGCGCTTATCGATGGGGTACCGAAATGGGGTAAAAAGACGAAATTATCCTCGTTTACTTTGCAAATTTGCAAAGCGAGCCACTGCTGCTCTCATCTCCCTTCTCATGGTCATCGCCTCGCCGCTGCCATATCGTCGTCGCCTCGTTGCCATCGACGAGGCGAGGCGATGATAACAGCGATGAGGCGAAGGCCATGGGAGGAGAGAGGAGAGAGCAGCAGTGGCCCACTTTACAAATTTACAAAATAGGCAAGGGCAATTTCATTTTTTTGTTCCATTTTTGTAAGTCTCTCTATCACCTTCTCTAACCATGTAGAACGACTCATGATAGTTAGTTGTAAATTTCAAAATTCAACTTTGCATAGTTAGTTATTCGCAAGTTAACTATAGGTTAATCAGTAGCCAAAAAAGACAATTTTGAATTTCAAATTTTAATAATCAAGAATGGTGAATTGTTATATAATCTATTAGCTCTGTACAATTGATTGAAATAATCAATAGTCAAAAGTGTTCGACAATGTATCAAGTGTAAATACCGCTACACTTAACTCTCATGTCTTTTTTCTAATTTTCAAAACTTGATATTTCAAGATGATTAGAATACTTTGTAAAATTATTTGATAAGTTTTGTTGATTATCAAAAAAAAATAAGTTAAGAGTCCTTAATCACTTACCAATACAGGTCTTGTCTCCCTCAATAGGAAAGATTGAACAAAATGAAAATAAGGGTAGACTTTTAATGTTGTGTACAAACAAAATTAACCTCAAATATTTATATATTTAGTTTTTTATAAGTTTATTGTAATACCCGGGAATGGTTTGAGGATATAAACGATATTTAATGAAGGGCATAAATAGAATTTGCAGAAAAATGAGACTATAAGGTACACTAACGCAGCTTTGGACGACCGAATTAATCAGAGGGAGTACCCCGAACCCTAGATAGCCAAGGAAAATGGTATAGTATTGACGAGTGATTTAAATTAAGATTTTTAGTGATAAAAGAAATAAGATCGGGAACAGTTTTCGGTACAGCAAAAATACAGCTGCCGATTAAGTCGTAATACCGAATTGTTATAGACGATGTCCAAAAATTCAACAGAGTGTGTCTAGAACTAATATTTTATGTATAGAACAACCCTTAAATGATTTCAGGTTAAATCAAGTGGATTTAAGGTCAAAACAATCAATCGGGCCTAAGTGCAATTTTCTAAAATTGCCCGAGGGAGGTCAAAATAGTAATTTTTTAAAAGTTTCAAAGGAGAAATGAGAAGTACTAATCTTGAGGGTCTTAGTGATGGTGTTGGGAAGATCAGGGGCTTGAGAATAAGGACCAAAATGCAAAAGGAAGTTTTTAAGAGGTATTGTTATTTTTGAAAATCTGCCAAAACATGGCAGATATGGCCAAAAAATTAGGAAATTTGGACAGCAAATCTCGTCAGGGCATGGCCTAGGGTAGTCTAGGAAGCGTGTGGGGGAAGTTTTGGCCAAAAATTGGCCATGTGGGGGTCGATTTTGGCCTATAAATACCAAGGGCTTCTGGCCGAATTTGAAGCATCAAATCGCTCAAGTTTGAGGGTGAATCGAGGGAAGCCAATAAGGGGATTTTGATCCTTGAGACGAGGGGAGAATTTCGGGTAAGTTTGGTGAATTTTCGAGGTGTTTTGAGGGTATTTCAAGGGCTGATCGAAAAGCTAGGCGGACCGCCACGCCGCTCCTGTAAATGCCCGATCGGAGGCTTTCCCTGTGGCCTTTCGGCCTGCAACCGATGGCATCAGGATTGACTTGAGGTAGGCTTTCGATCGGTGTAGGAAAATTGGGCATTGGAGCATCGCTGGCGATCGGAAAATGAAGAAGATGACTGGCACATGATTGTCATGCGCCAGCCTAATCCCCCAGTCCACTCGCCGGCGCGTGGGGGCCCGTGCCACATAGGTAAATTCTGATTTTTTTTTCAAAATTCTTGGAAAATTATTTTATGAATTATTATGTAAAAATATTTGAGAAAATAGTTGTGTAGATATTTATTTTGGATTATTAGAGAAGAAAAATGGAAGAAAAAAATGGGAAAATGTGAGAAAATTAAGGAAAAATTATAATTGTTGGATAAATACGATGATTAGGGTGTCTTGAGGGTTGAGGCGAAGTGACTCGTGCGAAGTTCGAGGTGGGCACGCAAATCAAGGTGTACCGCGCTTTTCAAAAAGAATTCGAATTGCGTTTAAAGGTGAGTGGTTCTATCGAAAAAACTCGTTTGTGGCATATGAATGGTTTACTGTTCATCCCCATGGCTAAGTTATTGATGGTTTTACAAATGACTATGATAGATTTTGTACGGTAAATTGCATACATTGAGATGTTGATTTTATGCATGTGTTGATTTTTCGGCATTGGCATGTTGTGTTGTCCATGTGGGACGGGACTGAGACGAACTTCATCCTACGGTACTCAAGTGGCGGGGCTGAGAGTGGACACCACCCCGGTTGTTAGCTCAAGTGGCGGGACTGAGAGTGGACACCACCTCAGGTTCCTTTGAGCAATAGCATTAATACTGAGGTGTCGTGGATTCCGGGGATAGTGCTAATGTGACACTCTTGGGGCTAGGGTTGAGTTGGGTTTTGGAATGCTTTTGAGTAGGAGCGTAAAGCCTAACAATGACAATGGGGTGATTCCCGGGTTCATATGTTGAGGTTGTCTATCTTAAGCAGAATTGTGTTTGCCAATGGGTCGATGTGGTCGTGTCGCCTTTAGAGAGATTGCATTTTCCCCGGTTAGGGCTAACTGCTATGTAAGATTCTCTTAGGCTGGGGCATATCGGGATTTATCGATTTTATATATGATTTTACATATCTGCATGAAAATATTTTTGAACTCTCACTTAAATAATTCAGCATCTAATTTGGACTATATCCCTGAAATATTCAAACATTCCAGGTGAAAACAATGGCGCCAAGGAAAAGAATGTCATCGAGATGTAGCTGCTATGTTTAGTTTCGTAGGTTTTTGTCTATAATTACGATGTTCAGAAATTATGTAATATTTTGATATTTTCATGTAAAACATCAATTTGGTTATTGTAAAAGGAATTGTCGATTATATATCGTTGAGGTTTCGATCTTGCTTCCGCTGATGTGATTAATAATACATGTTTTAATTTATTAATTTTTAAATGCTAAGAATGTATAATTAGAATTGTTGAAAAATGATTATGAAGAGGGTATGTATATCGAGTGACTTATGTTGAAAAAAAAAATTATTCCCAAAATATCAAGGTAATGCACGTTCTGGAAAGACGGGACGTTACATTTATCATGGGAGTATATTTGTCATTTGCTATCTAATAATTGTATGTTTCATTTATTTACATAGCCTTCACAAATAAAAAAAATAGTATTTTTAATTACCATTCATCCCCAATTCTCCTAAACAAAGAGAAAATATTTTTCATTCCAATCCACTTATTTTCATTCCATTCATTTAAGTACCATTAATTTCATTCCATTACAAAATTTCTCCCAAACATAACATAAAGAAAAACTTAGTATAAAACTCTTAAATATAATATTCACTATAATAAAAATGATTGAAGTACAATTCATATAATTGACACTACTCATATGTGTTACTGTAATATAATTTTTTATCTTAAAATTATTTTTTATTAAAAATACTTAATATGCTTATATAAATCACCATATATATAGAAATCTTTTTATAAATATACATACTTAAAAATATATATATATATATCATTAAAATAGTGGGCTGCAGTAAGAAAAAATTGTACTCCTATATGGTCCAATACTAATATATACAAGATACTACTAAAAATAATAATGATAATAACTATTTCAGTACAGTTATAACAATCATGACTTGTTCATGAGCAAGAGAGTTTTAAAATGAACCGAGAAAAACTCAGAAATCCTATAGCATGGCAATTACCTAGTGTTGAAGTAGACCATCAGGTGCAAGAGATCATTTTCTGTGGAAGAAGCATCATGGCATTATGTGTTTGAAGATCATGCTAATCCTACAACAGATTGAAAGAAAATATCATAGTGTGGATTTTACCATACCACAAACATTGCCAATGCTGTTGTTTGTTTTCCCTCTTTCTTTTGAATCCACATCCTGCTTCAACTTCAGTACCAATCCTGCTGCCTGCACAACAGCTTCAACCATTTTCTTTACTTTATTATTGCTGTCTCTTTGGCATAGGTTTCAGTTTGCCAAGAAGCTTTTTAAGTCAATACGCAGTCCTCTCCTTGATCATCATCCAATAACTGCATTACCATAACAGTGCCCAGAAGAACAAGTAACCTTATGCAATAACCACACAGAAACTGACACAGGTCAATAAGAGTACAATTGTACAAGTACTTTATTTCTTTTTTCTTTTGGTGAACATCAGTCAACAACAAAAACAATACATTATATCCTCGATCACTATGGACCTTGTAAATAAAGATAATGAAAGGTGATGCCTCAAGTCTAGGGGAAAACTGAAGACTCTCATTTAGAATTAAAGAGAAAGGGTGCATCCTCACTAAATGTAAACATAAATTCGATAACAATGCTGATGAGAACGAAACAAGTTGCAAGAATGAATAGAGAATTGCTAGTAGTTTGCTCTGCGGTGAAGTCACAGATACTTAGCCAACCAGGGTAGCTCCTTGCTGTCTTTTAGAGCAAAAGCCACATCATCACTGCCAGAAAAAAGCAACATAGATCAGAACATCACCATCATTTATGATACGGTTTGAATGCAGGTGCTAGTGATTTCAATTAGGGCCGCTAACCAGAAAGTCACAACACTTAAAACATGCCAAGTTAGTGTAGAAGCAGAAGATCTCTATATTCAGGGAATCCATGACCATGCTTTCCCACTCCATAGAGATGTTGCCACTCATGGCCAATGTAATATCCTACCAAGCTAAATTCCTCAAAACGTCCATATCAGTCCCATGAAACACAAAACAAGCTGTAATACTTTAACTGGGGGGGACCGTTAATACGTATCAGGTCACAAAGTAACGATAATCATTGTGAAATTACTGATCTTCCTAAAGTATTTAGATCAGCAGATCCCTAAGAAAGGTTGAGAATGAGCAATCAACCACATTTCCACAACAGCCCTAATCCATATTTCTGTTAGGTAGGTATACCTTGAAATCTGGAGGTAATGGTTCTCAATATCTTCCAGAATTGCAGAAATTTCAAATGTTTTGGCATATATCCTATTTTGAAACACAGCATAGAATTAAAAAAAAATATATTCTGAGAAGGTGCAAGCTTGCAATGTAAATATCAATTCAGATTCTTTAAGGTGAGTAAACTAGCAGAACACGTTTCAAAAACAGAATTGTTCCTACATAACAAAGAGCACATTATGTCAATGCATACCCTTTCCAAGTCCATAACAACACGTATGGCAAAGGAAAAAGAATTCAAACACAAGACTTAACCTTTGAAAAATACAGAATATTGTTCGCTAATAAAAGTATTATGTCAGGTCGAGTGAGTTGTGCCCAAGGCTTAGAGAAGGAAATTGACCTGGGAAAATTGAGCTGCAGCTTCTGCAATCTGTGCCTAGCTCCGGCTTCACAAAGAATAATTCTGCATTCACCAAGCTTACAGCTGCCAAACAATAGTAAAATAACAAAGTTTAGATTTCCAAATATACTCCAGACATGGCTAAAAATGTAAAGACTTGTTCTCTTTAAAAAAAATTCCCACATGTGAAAACAGCCTAATCAAATGATACCAAGGCTTTTTTTTTTTTTTTTTAAGCAACCCCAATGCACGAGGCTCCCCACTTAATGAGGATTGGGGAGGGGCCAATTTTTACGCAGGCTTCACTTTGCTTTTTTGCAAAGAGGTTGTTTCCACAACATGAACCTATGACCTTCGGGTCACAAGGGAGCGACTTAGCGTTGCTACCAAGGCTCACCCTCAATAGAAGATGCCCAGGCCATTAAGCTTAAATGAAATAGAACATAGGATGGCAATAATTACCCAATTTTCAAGAGTGCATCCCACCCAGGAAAGGCTTCTCCATTACTTGTACAGAGACATGAAAGAGTCATTGCTAACTACATACAAAATATTATCTGTAAGGAAACATCCACAATGGCACTGTACAGGTCTTAGAGCAAAAGAAAGGCATCAATAGAAAAAGCATCAATTTAACCAAAAGTATGGACAGTTTACACTTGATTCTGTTTCATTATCAACATTCAAGACTGATTTTGAAATGAACATTTAACATGCAAAATTTGGGTAAAGATACAGACATAGGATACAACTACAAAGTCTACAATACAATATGGGCATGCTGACACAATGAAGACAAGACAACAAACAAGTGCATGCTTTAAAAATGATAATATATTAAATATCTCCTCTGTTCTCCACTACAAATACTTTTGGTTTTTATTATACAAAAATAATATAATACATTCCAATTTCTACACCATGAGGGTGAGCCCTGGTAGCAATGGTAAAGTTCTCCTTTTATGACTAGAAGGTCATAGGTTTGGGTTGTGGAAACAACCTATTTGCAAAAAATGCAATGGAAAGGTTGTGTACAAATACAATCCTTCCCCAACCCTCACAAAGCAGAGAGCCTCATGTAATGGGGATGCCCTTTTATTCCTCCAAATTCTACACCAGAAATTTGCATGGCAAATCCTTGTATTCATTTAAAAGATTTACATTCATGAAAACTTAGACTTCAACATTCTAAAATAAAAAGAATAGACAGATTAATAGGGAATAAAACTAGAATGTTTTTTAATTATCAAAGATCAATATAGGCTCTTGTTAGAAAAGTGAATAGAACCGAACAAGTCTTTAGCAGAAGAGGTAGAGAAAGACCAAGAAAAACTTAGTGAGACTTTAAGGTATGATACAAGGGCTTATAGAAGACATGGCCATAGATAGAAATGATTAGTGAGCTAAAATTCATCTAACCAACCCCACTAATGGGATTAATGGTTTGATATGTTCTAAAAATCCCCAAACATTTTTTTTTTTTTAATTTACATTGTGCTTGATGCATGTTGAGCTGAATCATGCGAGATACTTAAAAGCCCCATTTGATAGGACTTTACTTTAGTTTTCTCTTTTCCTTTTTCATGATTTTGGAAACAAAATAGAAAATGGCATTTGATTGCTTGTTTCATTTTTTAAAACTTTAAATAACACCTCCTTGGTGTTTCCACAATTTCAATTTCATTTTCAGTTTCTTCCCCACCCCTCCCCATCCACTGGCAACCCATATGGGATGTGACTCCCATGGGAGTTGCCACCAAGGATGGAGAAGAGGAAGAATGATAGGGATATTTTTCTATTTTGATTTTAAAAATAAGATTTAGATTAGATTTTATCTTGTTCTGTTTTGATTTATCATAGTTGTTTAGACAATAGATTTTATTTGATTTAGGGATTGGATAGAGTTATATTTGATTTTAGAGATTATAATCATATTTTGATTAGTTATCTTTAGATAGGTTATCTTCTAATTGCCTATAAATAGGCAACATGATGCATAATGTAGCCTTTTATTCAACTTTGGATGATTAAATAATATGATCTCTCTCTCTCTCTCTCTCCTTCTTCATCTCTTATCTTCCTATTGTCCCACATCAAAGAAGAAGAAAAAAATTTCAAAAAGTAAAAGAATAAAACAAACTTTAAGTTATCAAATAATATAGGACATTTCAGACACAGAGTTTGAAAGATAAAACTTCAACAATATTGGACATAAATATTAATGTCTAGCATGCACAAGGCAGTTTTTAAAAGCCTCAATGCTTCATACATTCAAGTATCAAAGCTACTAGCAGTTTGTTTGCGCTGCAGCTTGATGGTTACCAATTTGCATCTGAAGGAAATTTTTTTGTTGAATCCACTATTTATTTAATAAAAGGATTCACCATCCCCACCCAAAAGAAGGGGGAATGTATACACACACCCCACGATAGCTAAAAACCCAAATTCAAGGTGCCATTCCTGAATAAGTAGCTCTTTGAACCTTCATAGAGGTCTGTCGGATATAAACTAGTTTGGGTTTTTAGTTATCATGATTCAAAGAGCTATAGTCATAGCCAATGCCACACATCACAGGTACACCAAGTAAGATAACAAAAATTACGTGGATAGAAGAGTAGACCTTCTCAAAGGTTGTTTCACCCATTCCTGATTTATAGAGTTCATGCACCATGGCCGCCAAGAAGATTTTACCCAGTTTGGAACAACTTTTCATTACCTGGTAAAAGGAAATTCAGATATTGAAGTTAACCTATGAAAGGCCAGGAAAAGGTTCATAAATGAAAGAAAGTGGGAAGAGAGCTTCTCTTAAACATTGATACTGGCAAAACATGGAGCTAACAACTGATCAAGTATTTCATAATATTTGTACAATGATAACCGAACAAACAGGAAATGCATGTCTGGTACTACAACATGACTTGAGGCCTCTCATGAGTGTGAACAGAATGTTTAGATCATAACAGTTGTCATAGTTTTATGTTTACTTATTTAGGTTTGTGAAGCTGTAATGGAGGTAAGACTACAATAGATATTTGCAGAACTAGGCACAGGAAATAATTTATTAATCCCCCATAACAAGAAAATTTTCAAGAGAAGTACAATGATTAAACAACTCACTTGAATATGTGGAGCCTGGAACATCTCCTGGATCGCTGCTTCAACGTCGGCCATGCCAACAAGGGATTTTCCTGGAGACCAGTTTAATTTATAGCCATTAAGCACACAGTAATTACACTTCCAAGGATCAAGCACAAGATACTCCTAGGATGAAGCAAAAGCTTTATTTTGGATGCTGAAACTAACAGTGTGATTCTATCTTTCACCAGGAAAGTATGGAAAAACTTGAGGAACATACAGTTAGAACAACAATAGGAGAAAACAAATTATAATCAAGCTGAAAATAACAGCTATACGACACTATCAGTGGTCCAAGTCTAATAGTATAATCAAGCTGAAAATAATAGCTATGACACTAATGACCAGTCCCAAGTCTAATAGTATAATCAAGCTGAAAGTAATGCCCATATAACACCAGTGGTCCAGGTTTTTGTTGCCTAAATTTGCTTTTCTAGATGCTGTCGCAACTTCTTCTGAGTCTGTAAGTTGATAGGAAATCTAGCTCAAACTGTATATGCAAGGATAGAATTGCTAAAACTTTACTTTCTTATTGGCAGAATAGAAACACATCTACCTGAATGTAGACACATCTGGCCACAATGAGAAAGCAAAATGTTTGAGATTTCACAAAAAGGAGACTAAAAATCATAGTCCAAATTGAATTGAAATGAATTATCATATGGCATTTCCAGGACATGCAGTAATATCACTAAGATTAGTTTATAGCAACTGTAATTATACTGAATGTGAGTATATTAGCATGTTGAATTGTTAACCACCATCCCATATCTTAAGCTGGTAGATAGAGGGTTAACTTTATCTTTTATATTATTATTTGTTCTCTCAACACGCCCCTCACATGTGGCCAAACTTCAATGCATAATTGGTCCAAACACATACAACTAATGAAATACTAGGTTGGCAGTGAGGTTTGAACACGGAACCTTTGCCTACTCTTATACAATGTTGAACTTTTAACCACCATATCATCTAAAAACTTACGGTAGAAATTAACTTTTCTTTTTTATATTATTATTTGCAGTCTCAACAGAGAAAAAAGTATGAAATGGTTTATTACATGGAAGCTGGCATTATTACTGCATTTCACATAAAATGACTGCACCTGGAGTAGCCATTATGTTCCAAGAGCAACTCTTATAGATTTGTGCAGTTCTCAAAAGGAATAAGGTTAACAGTAAAAATCATACAATAGAAAATGCCTTGTTTTGTTCAGAAACAGAAGGGATACAACTAATCCTCATACAAGACTAAACCGGGATACAAGTTATGGAAGAACTTGAATGGTATCTGAACAAAACAGAAAAACTGCTGATTGAAGCAACTTAGGAAGAATACTCAATTAGAGAGGAAGAAAAAACTTACTTAATGAAATGGAAAACTGCTTCAATATCTTATTGAGCATAAGAATGGGCTATATATACAAGAATTCTTCTAAAACATCTCCTAAAAAAAAGAAAATTGAATATCTTTAAAGGATAAAGTTTATCACTAAAGCTGGACTTATCACTTGGAATCAACTGTCTCCTTGTTCTTAGGAACTTGTCTCTTTTATCAGTTTAATCTTTTTTTGAATCTTCCCTTATCTCCAACCAACCTTATTTCTTGGTCTCATCCGTATTCAAACTTTTTGATTTGATATTCCAACACTCTCCCTCAAGCTGGTGAATACATATCAATTATTCCCAACTTGCTAATTAACACTTCAAAACTTGGCTTGGACATAGCTTTAGTTAGAATACCAGCCTCTTGATCTTGAATTGGAATGTACAAGAGGATAATTGTTCCGTTTTCAATTTCAATCGGGATGAAGTCTCGATCAATCCTTACATGTTTCATCTTATCATGTTGAATTGGATTGTGAACTATGCTAATGGTTGATTTGTTGTCACTAGTTTCATGGGTGCATCCCATGATATCTTTAAGTGGTGTAACAGTCTTTCCAACTAGATTAATTCACATATTCCTAGTGTTATTAAAGGCCCAAGGCACACTAAGGCACAAAAGAGTGTTGGAGCCTAAGGTGCAAAGCGCAAGGCGAGGTGCACGCCCGATGGAACTAGGCTAACTAAATATATATATATATATATATATATACATCCTAGTTGAAGAATAAAGTATAAAATAAGTCATAACTCCTAATAATATATTCACAAGCATTTTATCAAGGAAATTAAAAAATTCAACGTATAATAATGAAAAATGCAATCTAAAAGTCTTTAAGTCAACTTAAATTAAATCTTAAAACAATTTATAAGTCTTAAATCTTAATTAAGATTAACTAATTATGCATTTTAAATAATCTTAAAATCATCCTCATCATCAAGATCAAACATTTCCATATTTTCATCATTAGAAGCATCATCTCTAATATCTTCTTTCACATCATCTCCCTCTCCATCTTCAACTAGTTCAAATTCAATTGGAGCATTTGAAGTAGTAGCCCTTTTACTCATTGCCAAATTTGTAATTGAAGTAATAAATTTAAACCCTAAACAATAAAAAATTAAATAAAATAATAAACAGTAAAATAAAAACCCTAAAAAATAGTTAAAAAAGCCTAGGCGCACCTAAGCCCAAGGCGCTTGGGCCTAGGCGTGCCTTGATGGTTTGTGCCTGCCTGGAAGCATTCCAGGCACCCAAGGTGCGCCTTTAATAACACTGCATATTCCTTAGGCAATTGCTCTATACTTTGCTTCTACACTGCTTCTAGCTACCACTAGCTGTTTTTTACTCCTCTAAGTAACTAGGTTTTCCCATAATTTAGTGCAATATCCTAAAGTAGATTTATTGTCTTCGATAGCTCTTGCCCAATCTATATCAGTAAAGCATTCAATTTTAGGGTTATCACATTTTCTTAACAATAGGCCATTTCCTGGGTACCCTTGAGATATCTAAGAATATGATTTATTGCATCTAGATGTCTTTGTGTAGGAGCATGCATAAATTGACTTACAACACTCACACTAAACGCAATATTTGGTCATTTTCCTACCAATCTTTGGTATCTTGCCTTATCCACATGATAATCAACCCCTGTGCTCCTTGATTTCCAATTCTGTTCCAAAGGAGTACTTGCAGATCTACAACCTATTTTCCTTGTTTCAATGAGAAGATCTAGAGTATATTTCACCTTAAGTAATGAAAATACCTTTTTTACTCAATACTTCCATGCCAAGGAAGTATTTCAATGTTCCAAGGTCTTTCACTTTAAACTCAGCTTGCAGACCCTCTTTTAGTTGTAGAATCCCTACAGCATCATCACCTATAAAAATCATGTTATCCACATACATGATTAGAATAAATTTTCCATTTTTAGTTTGCTTGATAAACACAATGCGATCAGTTTGCCCCTTTTGATAGCCAAGCTTCTTCATGGTTGTACTAAATTTTGTAAACCATGCCCTGGGTGATTGTTTTAGACCATAAAGGGCCTTCTTTAATTTGCATACCTTACTTTGATTTTCAAATGATTCAAAACCAAGAGGCATTCGCAAGAAAACTTCTTCCAAACTTCCATTCAAGAAGGCATTCTTTATGTCTAATAGGTGAAGTTCCCAATCTAGATTTGCATCCATAGACAATAATACTCTAATGGAATTCAATTTAGATATAGGGCAAAAGTCTCTTCATAATTTATTCCATATGTTTGAGTAAAACCCTGTGCAACCAACCATGCATTATACCTGTCAATTTTTCCATCAGCATTATATTTTATTGTAAATATCCACTTGAAACCCACTATTTTCTTGTCTTTAGGTGGCTCAACAATGTCCCAAGTTTGATTGTCAACAAAGGCCTTCATTTCCTCTAATACAACCTCTTTCCACTTAGGGTTTTTCAAGGCCTATTGTATATTTGTAGGAACTTTTTAACTCATCACTAAAGCAGTGAATGCCCTATGCTTTGGAGATATCTTAGCATAAGTAAGATAGTTTGAGATAGGATGTTTGGTGTAAGACCTCGCTCCCTTCCTTATAGCAATAGGTACATCAAGATCATCCTCAATTCTCGTTTCTTCTAGGTTAGAACTTGCATTTAGTTCAGATGATTGGATTTGAGAAGAAATTTTAGGTCTCCTTGAATAGACTTTCAAGGGGCTGATCAGAGGGTTGAGGCAAATCAATGGAGTTTTCTGCTCCCTTTTCACATAATTCTGGAATATGTTCAGTGGCAAATTTAGCAGGGACATTTGGCTTATTAAATGGAGAAGGATTTGTAGAAACAATGGGAGGCAAAACAATAGGAAGAGATAGAGATGAGTCCCACTACTTCTCTTCTGTAGATATCTCCCCCTAAAGAGAAGTAGGGTAGTAGGGTTGGTGTTCAAGGAAGAAAACATCATAGGACACAGAATCGTTTGGCTATAGGAGAATAACACTTGTACCCTTGTTGTGTCGAAGATTAGCCAACAAAAATACATTTTAGACTTTTGTTATCTAGTTTACCATGATGTATAGATGGAATATGAACAAAAGTAGTGCAGCCAAAGACCCTTGGGGTAAGAGAGTTAAGAATATAGATGTTAGGAAAGATTTTCAGCAAACAACTCAAAGGAGTTTTGAAATTAAGGGTTTTAGAAGGAAGCCTGTTAATTAGGTATGCAACAGTTAACACAACTTCCCCCCAAAAAGGAGTTAGGAACATTGCTAGAGAACATAATGGATCTAGCAACTTTAAGGAGGTGCCTGTTTTTTCTTTTAGCCATCTCATTCTACTGTGGGGTGCAAAGGTAAGAACTTTGATGAAAAATACCATGATCAGATAGATATTTTGTGAAATCTGGGCCAAAGTATTCCCTCCCATTATCCGATCTGAGTATATGAATAGAGGACTAAAACAGATTTTGTACAAATTTATGAAACAGAATAAAAATTGCATAGGCTTCAGACTTCTCTTTCATTAGATAAACCCAACACAGTCATGAGTGATCATTAATAAAAGTAATAAACCAGCGAGTACCAATTAAGGTTGGAGCTCGAGCTAGTCCCCAAATATCACTATGAAAAAGATGGAAGGGTATGGAAGGTTTATAAGTGTAAGGAGGATGAGAATTACGAGATAGTTTGGCAATAACACAATGTTCACAATTAAAAGAAACAATGTCTTTATTACCAAATAATCTAGGGTACAAGCATTTTAGCTAAACAAAACTAGGATAACCTAATCGCTTGTGCTATAACATAATATCACAATGAGACACAGAAACTAAATTAAAAGATTTCTATGGAGTGGGACTAGACAGAAAATAGAGACCATTTTTTTCTTTAGTGGCCAATCATTTTTCCTAAAATTAGGTCCTGAAAAACACACGAAGACGAAGAAAATTTAACTGCACACTGCATATCTCTAGTCAATTTACCAATTGATATAAGATTGCAGTTGATATTTGGAACATGTAAAACAGAAGAAAGTGTTAATCCTGACAGTTTAATTATCTCCTTTTTCGATTATACTAGTCAAACTGTCATATGCTATTGCAACTTGGGCATTATCATTACATTTCTTATATGTAGAAAATAGGGAGGAACAACTGGTCTTATGATCTAATGCTCCTAAATCTATAATCCACATATTTTCATAATCTCGGTGAGATAACAAGAAGTGAAAATTATCTCGTTGAGCAACTACAGTACTAGGGATTGTATGTTCCGGTTCTTTAGATACCTTCGATTGAGATAACATATTTTTCAAAATCTCCATCTGTTCTGCAGTAAATGGAGGAGTATTGATAGGTTTTCTCCTCTGTCGGAACTAAATCAATCACATAAGCCACCTTAGATTGGTCCCTTTGATTCTTTGATTTCCAATTTGTAGGTTTTCTATGCAATTTCTAACAAGTCTCCCTGGTTTGATTAGGTTTGTTGCAATAATCACGCCATAGATTCTTGTATTTATTCTTTTGATTTTTCTGATAGAATGGACTATTCTAATGAGCTACCAAAGCAGAGTTTTGAATACCTATATTCAGAGGAGATGAGTTGTTAAGCATCACCTTCTTGCAGCTTTCCTCTCTTCTAATTTCAACAAAGGCCTCACGAATGGACGGAAAAAGTTTAGAACCTAGGAGTCAACCACGAACTTCATCCAAGTCCTTGTTGAGTCCATGCGAAAAATCAAACACTCTTTCCTTCTCAAGCATCTTGACATATTTGCCACCATCTTCAGAACAATGTCAATTTATGTCATATAGTAGATCCATTTCCTGCCATAATGATGTTACAACATTGTAATATTTAGTCACTAACATATTACCTTGTTGAGTAGTCCTAATGGCTAATCGAATCTCAAAGCATTGTGAGGTGTTTTCGAGATCTGAATAGATTTCTTGCATCGCAGTCCAAATATCCTTTGCACTTTTATAGAATAGGCAAGTCCTTCCTATTTTTGGCTCCATGGAATTTATGAGCCAAGCCATTACAATAGAATTCTTAGCATCCTAACTTGAATAGTTAGGTGTTGTTTTAGGAGGCATGGGAAGAGATCCATCGAGATAACCTACTTTTCCTTTACCCTTCATTACCAACAAGACTTATTGGAACCATTCCTAGAAATTTGTTCCATTCAATCTATGTTGGGTAATTTAAAGGGAATGGAAATCAAGGTTTGTAAGGATGGAAGCATAGACTAAGATGGAGCATCACGGATCAAAGAGGTGGCAAAAGGATAATCAGAGGATGAGGTATTATCCGCCATAAGCATAGGAACTGGTAAGTTTAGATGAGATAACCGAAAGCAAGGTTGTTAAAATCGAGATTTTAAGTGGAATAGTAAGAGGGTCTATAAAATCGAATCGTAAAATCTTACGATTTTACGAATAATTAAAAATATCCTTTAATTTATGTAAATATATGTTTATAATGACATAATCCTTATTATAAGTGAAATACATGTACCTATTTCAAAATGATTTCATATATATGCACCCAAAAATACATAATATATGCACAAAATGTATGCATAATTGCACAGAATATGCACCCAAAAATACATAATATATATGTATGCACAGAATATGCACCCAAAAACAATATATATATATATATGTATCACTCACTCACTCAGAACAGCACACACACAACAATCAGACTTCAAATGCAGCACATAGTTCAACACACACACAACAATTGGATCGAACTTGGCAAAAAACATATAGTCACTCACGACTCACATACCTTTGACTTTGAGGCTTGTCGCAATGACAGAGCAATCGCACAAAGAAGAAACAGAGCAGTGAAAGAGTAATCGCATGCAGCAAGCACCACCGAATGAAGAAACAGAGCAATTGTTTAGGTAAACTCGTGATCGAACGAAAAAGGAGCATCGATTGTAGGGGTTTAGCAGGCGATTAGGGTTTGCAGAAGGAGAAGAAAAAATACCAAGTAGTGTTATATATATATGCCAGTTAGAGACGAAAATATTTCCATCTCTAACCTGGAAATTGGGCCAAATATGAACTCGGTAAACTAAGTCTGAGTTTACTAAGTTTATGCCCTAAACTCGAGAGTTGATGCAATTTTGCCACAAAATCGATCCTACAAGCAAGTTGACTTGCTTTATACGTGGTGACTAGTAAACTCGTAAAATTACACGAGTCAACTCGCGATTTTAATAACAATGACCAGAAGGGAAGGAATCAACTAGAAGGATTGCTTGCTCTGATACCATGAACAAAACTGAAAAATAGCTTATTGAATCAACTTAGGAAGAATACTCAATTAGAGGAAGAAAAAACTTACTTAATGAAATGGAAAACTTCAATATCTTATTGAGCATATGAATGGAGTATATATACAAGAATTCTTCTACAACATCTCCTAAAAAGCAAGAAAATTGAATATCTTTAAAGGATAAAGTTTATCACTAAAGCTCGACTTATCACTTGGAATCAACTGTCTCCTTTTTCTTAAGAACTTATCTTTTTATCAGTTTAATCTTTTTTTGAATCTTCCCTTATCTCCAACCAACCTTATCTCTTGGTCTCATCCGTATTCAAACTTTTTGATTTGATATTCCAACAGTATCAAAGTACTGGCACAAAATGAGTTTGCCTAACATTTTTCCTTGAGAGAATAGTTAGTGATTAGCTGTGTTTATCCAAATCATTTGCCAATTAATAATTGAGTTGTTGTACAATTTATTGATTGGAGTGACCCAAGATACATGTTGATCTGGTCAGCTCCAAATAGTATGGTGAGGTGTCTATTCTATGAAAAGGAGGAAGTTCCCACTTTAAGCCAATGATGGTGTATTGATCCTTATCAAATGTGTATTAATCTTCACAAATTGCTCAATTCTTCAGTAAGTTTCATAACTAAAACACCCAAAAAATGTTAATAGATCGAACAAGTGCAAACAATTACAATATCCCTTCAATCAAAATATCCAATGTGTGAATTGAATTCATTCTACTGATCCCTCCTATTTTAAAACATGAATATATCTTGGCTCATTCATCTATTTAACCTAAATGATACAATTAGGGAACATCAAGTGAATTGCCAATTCATTAGAGAACTTCCTTTCATTAAGGAGTATCTGGCGTCTTTCTACATGCGCGCGTGTGCAGGTCATTTATTAGAATTTAAAAGAAATTACCAAAATTTACTTTTCAATAATCCAAAATATGGAAAATAAGCCTTTGATATTAGCATAAGTACTTATATGTTATCAATATGGTGTTCAAGCACCCAACGCACAAAAGATCTGTTTATAACACCCATAAGCACATGGAATATGGGCACAACCTTTGTCACAGGTGACAAGTAAAAGATGAATCCAATGCCTTGAAGGAATCATTCCCTTTGAATTTTTTCCTTATGTAAGAAGATCAATAGCCATAGCCAAAGACTGACTACCTGGAGATGCAGCATTTGGAACTGATGCCAGTTTCTTAATACGATAGTCGGCAAGTTCAGCTGCACGCCTACATATCTCCAGTGCACGGCGTGCATCTCCTGAAACAGCTGCCACCTGAACTTAAAGAATATGTAATACGATGAATATTGATTAGAACCCCAAGATCGACTATTAGAATGTCCACTTTTTAATCAATTTTCAGATGAGAAGAAAGAACTACAATCGAGCTTAATCAAGAAGGAACAAGCACGAAGCTCAACCTTTCTTGAAGCAAATTCTATGGCCTGGCTTTCAAAAGCATCAATTCCTTTAAGGCGTGTTAAAATGATTTCTTGTAGTTGCTGATAGTTATAGGGACCAAAACAAAGCCTCTGTATGCCCATACGGCTTGAAATACGTGGCAGCAACTTTTCTGGAAGATCCATAGTGTTTGCGATTCCTGAAATAAGGTTTATAGGGAAAGGCTTGTATTGATATTATAAGATGTAAACACAACTGGGAAGAACTGATGAACATAAACTTCTACCTAGCACAACTAATTTGGAATGTGGCTTGGTAGGCCAATCAAGAATGTTGTATAATACCTGTAAAAGGGAAAAAAGATGGGTACATATGATTATAACGTAAAATACATCCTTAACAAATGACTGGGGATAAACTTTGCTATATATGTTGCAGATTTACCGACTGATTTCTTGTTACAAGAAGATCAAGTTCGTCAATGAGTAGGACACAAGGCTTGTTATCCTTATTGTCACCTTTGCTACCATTTGAAAATCGTTCATTCAGCAAGTGGAGAGCCTTTTTCCAACTAACTCTATGTCCAGTTAATGCTTCATAAATAACCTAGAAAGAAGTGTGGCAGGAAATTAGATATTATATGATGAGAAGTTGATGTCGTCATACAAAAAAAATGAAGTTTTTAACCTTCAATAAATATATACCCTGTAAATATTCTCTGGTGATGCCAATTTCAGACCATTAATCTCCACAAAACAGTAAGGCTTTATATGTCCTGCAACAACTTCAGACTTTAAATTCCTCATTACTGCAAGGACACTCATTGTCTGCAATTTGATGCAGATAGAAAGAAGGATCAGTAATATTCATCAGGTTAAAATCTCTAAGACAGAATGAGGCCTGTTTGAATAATCGAAGTATGATAAACTTTTAGAACCATCAATTGATTACCTTGCCAGTACCAGGAACCCCATGAATGTATAGGCAACGTCCAAGGCATTGATCATCACAGATGGCACCTTTTATAAATGCAGTAATCTCTTCCATCTCTCTACATAGAAGTGCATTTCCTGTTATAGTACTTGCCACTGAAAGAAAAGATGGAAAGAGAAACTTTAAGTTGTACTAATTAGATTAAACATACTTATTCCTGCATGGTAGACACGTGGGCAAAGTTGCCAAAAGAAGTGTTGCTTTTGCTCTTTCAATTTCAGTCTCTTTGTGGCATCTTACATGCTCTGGAATCTTTTTAACGCCTATCTTTTGAAGCCCAAATATTCGCCCTTTCCTTGAATTCTACATTAGGTTATATAAATAATTAGTTGCATAGTTTAGGTGCCATCAAAACCACATACTAACATTTTCAACCCAAATAGAGCTCATACAGCAGCCAACTGATGAACTGCTGATGGTCCACTGAATAGATTATTTCTGCTTTCATCGTCACATTCTATTTCATCTTCTGTGTCAGAGCATGCACCAGAGTTCCAGTCTTCATCAATGTCAGCTGCTTCACTATCCTATTAAATGATAAAGCGAGCCTATAAATTCCAAGAGATAGCCAATTCTATGCTAATCACGTAGGGCAGTAAAATGAAGCTTCAAGATCTCAAATTATTACCTCTTCACCATTATCAATCTCTGCGAGACGCTTGAAACTATGCCAATGTATGTCATACTCATATTCACATAGAAAAACATCATCACCTTCTTTGCTAGCCTTAGAAAATTCTTTAGGGTTCATAACATAGCAATGCCTAAGGACAGATTCCATCTACATAGGCAAGCATGAAATAAGTTTACCTCATCAAAACATCCTATCATACGAGGAATTCGCAAACTAATAATCAATAAAAAAAAACTAAAACGTTAATAAGATTTTGCCAAAAGCATCACCTGTCATGAAATGACCCAAATGATATATCAAGCACTTTAGCACAAAGCAGCGTGTACGGCAATAAATATAACAGGGATAAGATAAAGATTACCATTCTTGGTAAGGCAACTAGGAACCAGAGATCTGATTGATGTTTAGTTACCAATAGTCCAAAAGCTTAGAATATTAAGAAATAGGCCCCAACAATGTACATCAGACTATCTCTTTGCAGTAAAATTTCTTATCATTTTCAATGTAGTTGACTAAATAAAGAAGTGAAAAGGACATGCCAACATTCTAAATACCAAAAAATATCAAATAATCATAGACTTTAAGAATACTAGAAATCCATAAACCTTATGAGGCTGACTACAAATTCTATTAAGAGTTAAAAGATTTACAACCAACTCTAACAAATTAATAGATTACAGCAAACAAGATGAGGAAAAATGTAAATCTGACACTGTAGATATCAGTAGATGAAATAGTAGAAGCACAATGGTTGGGTATCTAGCTCCCATTCTCTAGGTCCTCATATTAACAGAAGGACTATATTCAGATTATAAACGAAATAAATCTTTGACAAAAAAAGGTTTATGGAGTATAACTGCACAAGAATTTTGCCATTAACATAAGTGTTCATGTGAAGCAACAAAATAAAATATAATTAGATGTGAAGTCAAACTGGAGATCAAAACAATCTTCACAATATTAGAACATAAATTGCCACGGGAGAGGGCGGGAGGGAGGAGGAGCATATATTATCACCTCAATGTCAGCAAAATCATTGGTCTGGTAAAGCTCCCTCCTCAAGTTATGAGGCTGTCTTCCAGCAGCAGTTTCTTCGGGTATGATGTACCATCGCCCCCTAAACCAATATGTTCCATCCACCTCCTTCCATATGCTGCAGAAATCTAAACCAAACTCTTTAGAACTGTTATAGCTACTGAATTTGTTCCACAATAAGAATTAATATCTTTCATTTTACTACCTCTCAATATGGGCGGCCCACAAATGACTGAACAGAAGCTTCTCTCTCAATGTTCTTGCTCTTTTCTTTCCCTTTGGTGGAACAGGAAACTCAACCTTCTTGCCCAATTTCAGTGCCTCACAAAACCCACAAATCCAATCGCCTTCAGGAACTTCCTTCAAAGGGGGGTTCAAGCATTTCAAATGAAATCCACCCAAGCAATCGTCACACTCAATCATCACGGCCTTCCCAGCTTTGAAACACACCCGGCACTCCTCGATTTCAGGATCCTCGTCGTCGGAGCTTCCGTCCTCTCTTCTCTTCACATACACATCATTCCCCACTGAGAACTCTCCTCCATCGTAGGACACCTTCTTATAGTACACCCGCCTCTTTGGTACCGAGCAATTCCTCTTCTTCCCCTCACACTTCAAGGCCGTTGAAACCCTACTTTTTGTTGCCGTATCCAATTTTGTTTCACTGCATTTCTTCCTTCTCTTCTTGGCTGCTTCGTGTCTGTCCGGCGACACAGGCGATAGTGAAGCATCAATCAAATCACCACCCGGCTTACGCTTTGAGTTTTTGACATTTTTTTTAGCAGAATCAGGGCTTTTATGAGCTGATTTCTTGGAGCGGGTGCTGGGCCTGTAATCCAGTGATGAAGGCGGCGGCGGTTGGGGAGATGTCAGGAGGCGAGAGGAGCGGCGAGGGCGAGGGCGAGGGGTTGGTGACAGGCATTGGGGTGTCGGCGGAGCGTAGGGCTTGTTAGGGTTTGGAAGAGATTTGTGGTGTTTGGCTTCCGACGGAGATTGGATCGCTGCTTTCTTTGGTGTTTCGGCCATGGAGATGGTTCTGGTGCAGCAGTGTGGAACCCCCGAGGAGAAGGCTAGGGTTTATGTATTATAATCTATATATATATGCCAAAACATTGTTTGTTTGCAGGGAAAGTTGCGATACCCTCTTTGCTCTCTCTGCCTCGCTGATGAAAATATTTTCCCGGAAAGTCGGTGAGAAAAGGGTTTTACACAGAGAGAGAAACTCCAGGCTCCACACAGACCATTTTGGCGGGAAACTTCCCCCCCACTTTGGGCCTCTTGTAAACAGCACACGTTGAATTGAACCGTTGTAAGTGGCATAAAACAACCGGTGAATTAGTGATATTTTTTTTATACATTTATTAATTAAAATTTTAAAACTATTTATCATTTCATTATTTAATTGTATCTAAATTCATGACATCTAAGACTCACTAGTTAAATCAATAAACTTTTTTCAATAGTAAACAAAATTTTGCAACAATCTCTAAAAATAATCCTACTCAATTTGTATAAGATAATGCTATTTGTATGCAAGAAAATGTATAGATTGCTTTACAGATTAGGAAAATGACAAACTTACTCTTTTTATGAATGACCCAAAATAGCTTACTTTCTCTCTCCTTTGTCTTTCTCTCGCTCTCGCCCTCTTCCTGGCACTCTCTCTCTCTCATTTGTCTCTCTCTCGCGACCGCTCGCCCATCTCGTCACCTGTCTTGCCTTTGCCCTCACTACTTGCTGCCTGTTGTCGCTTGCTACATCCTCAATTGGTTTGGGTGGTCATCAGACACGAGGCGAGAGAAAGAGGAGAGAAGAGAGTAAACAAAATCGTGATATTTGAACATCAAAATATTATGATATATCTTGCTTATAAAGAGTTTTGTGAATCCTCTTCTGTATAAATAGAGCGATCCATTTGTATATGTCACTTAAATGAATCCGCAAGAGATTATTTAGACAAAGTTTGGAATCTTACACCATAAAAAAACACAATTTGAGTGTTAAACGTGAGTTTAAGTCGTTTTAATTTAAAAAATGATAAATTTATTTATTTTATAGTTTTTATCAAAATTATTAATTTTTAAAATAAATACAGTGTATATTCATAACTATGATTCATTTTAAGAGTAAAATATTAAAATATAAATCATTAAAACACAATATATAAACAAATATATGTGACAATAAATTAAGGACAATTTTAAGAGAAATCATACGTCCAGTAAAATTAAACTTTAAATTTAAAAAATCTCACTTATTTGAATATTACCGTAAAAGAGTATAAGATATCATTTATATATATATATATATTTTGTAAATTTTATTCCTATGCCTTGGGCAAGTATCCTCAAAGTTTATTACCTTCGTTGTTTATATTATTTGTATATATAAAAAAAGATGATGTTTTATTTTTTTGGCATAATATTATTAAAAAAATATAATATAAGAGATTTTGGTCTTACAACCAAATACATGTGAGATTGAACTAAAAGACATCAACTCATTGGTATATGTTTAGGCATTTGTAAGTTTAAAAATTTAACTAAAATTTATGAAGTATTGAAAAAAATTATTAAATTAAACTAGAGATACAAACTGTGTAGAGATACTTTATCTTTATTTGAGACGATATTTAATAAAATATAATAAATAAATAATAAAAGTAAAATAATGCTCAAAGATTATTTTATAAGTCAAAAATGGAATATTAATCTTTTGTTACCCTATTGCAAGTAACTATTTTAAAACGTAGTTTGTTTGAGGAAATTGTAATATTTATTATAATATAATAGTATTTTGTTAAATTTATTTTTAAAATTGTAATATTAAAAAATCATACTTGGAGATAAATTTATTTTATTTAATACATATTTGATGTCAAATAAATAGACATACATAGGTGCATATAGTATATTCTTAATACAAAAATTTGAACTCTAATAACACAGGTGTCAGGGTTTCTACTAATAAATTGACAAATTTGAAGACTATTAGGATATAATAATTCATATTAGATATAATTCAATTATATTTCATTAAGACTATGTTTGTTAATTTATATATAAATCGAAAAATATAAGATATAAAAAGTATTAGAGACTTTTATCGTTTATAATATATTTGTTAAACTTATATGACGACTTTTGAAAACAAATTATATGACTTCTTATCTGTTATTTTTCAAATATGCTTATCTCTCCCCCTTTATCAAGATAAATATATATTAAATTTTATATATAAGAAAAAATGACGCATATGCCATCAAGTATATTTTAAAAAATTTAACAAATAATTTAATAAAAATTTTAAAACAATTTTTAGTCTTATCTTTTTCATTTTATATATTAATTTGAAAAACATTTAAATTTTATTTTAATACAATCTTATCTTAATCATTTTAACAAACGTTAATTAAATTGGATAAAATACTCACAAAAAAATTGTGACATAAAAAAAAAACATAGCTCATATGGTACTCTTACACCTGGCTCCCATTTAAAGTTCAAGACGAGAGTTTTTTCTCTCTTTTTTTCAATAAAAACTGACTAATGACTGAGGCCGCATACATTTGAATGAACTTAATGAACATGTCAAATAAATATGCAAAAATCTATGCATGAATATTCTTAAGAAAATTTAAATATTGCTGTCATAAAAACACTATTCATACCCCTTTACAACCATAAGGGTGCAAAGAATTGCATGATTTTCTAATATTTCTACTAAGGTTAAGTTCCCAAATTATCTCATAAATCAACATGTTCATGAGAAGTTACTAAATTAGGATTATCCATGTTTAGCATACACTCAGCATCACAGAGAAGTGCTCCATGCCAAAGAAAAAGTTCTACCAATGGTAAATTTACCAAATCAGAGAACTATGGATAGATTAGAAAGTGAGTTTTTACACATGATTAACCATTCCTATGCTACAGAATATATAAGATGCTGCAAAAACATTGCAAGTTTGCTTCCTTCTCCTGCCTACACAAAGGACATAAGCTGACAAAGGGATTGCCCCACTAATTAACTTCTCTACATAATTACAATACAAACTGCAAAATGACTCGGAATTTTAGCAGAATCCCCATAGGGCAAGCTTCATAGGTTTAATTACGGCCATAATAGTCATCACATCGATATCATGATCACTGTAATCGCACTCTTTCTGGTGTCTCGCTTTGCTCAGAGCTTACACCAATCGTAATCAGGGAAAGCAGAATGGATTCAATGCCATGGAGCAGCCCACATTCTTAACCTCAGGAGTAGTAATCAAAGTTCCATCATGAATTTGTTTTGTCTACAGAAACCTTCACAAACAATTTATAGAGTATAGAAGATATCCCAGCTGATCCTCGGATGATGGAACCAGTTTACCAGTTCACGTAGCTATGACCAACTTTTTGTGCTGTGGTGTGAAATTTTCTTCTCTCCTTGCTGAATCCCTTCCTGAAATAAGTAGAGATCATCTACCAGTAAAACTTAATGACAGATGATGTGATACTTGTTGGATATTTCTAGACATGTCTTACACTTAAAAACATGCTTTTATCTACTTTTACTTCTGGCTTCTCATTTTCTTTATCTTTCATACTCGTCTAGCACAGCTGGCCAATTATAGAAATGTATGTTAGACGTTCATACTTGGACATTTCTGAACATGTCTCATAGTCCTTCAGTTGTGTCTGTCCTAAACTATTAATAATTTTTATTAGAGTTGAACACTTCTAATATATTTGGCAAATTATGGAAATGCACGTTCATCAGTTAATCAAGCATGCATCACACCACAAGTTAAAATCAATATCCCCCAACAACACCCCCCCCCCCCCCCCCAAAAAAAAAAAAAAAAAAAAAAGAAGAAAAGAAAGAAAAAAGTTAGAAACCCATAATGAAATAAAAACTAGTGAAGATTGTTTTTTTTTTTTTTACATGTAAATAAGGATCAATGAGAGCGAGATTTGATAGCAACAGTAAAGTTGCTCCTCTGTGATGGAAGGTCATAGGTTTAAGTCGTGGAAACAACCTCATTGCAAAAATACAAGGTGACCAAAGCAAGAAGTCTCGTGCAATAGGGACACCCCCTTTTTAAGTAAATGAAGATCCAGCCTAGTTTCTCCTTCACCCTGACACTTCAATTGCAGGAATTCATTTATGAATAAAACTTTTCTAGAGCAAATGTTTAGACATTTTATTTACACTTCTGTCCAGCATGAAGAATGTGAAAAGTAATTTCTTACTAATTAGAAATAATAAAACATTAATTTATTTTATAAGGGAAAAATAAAAGGAAAAAAAAAAATTAGTAGTATCATTTATTGACATGTCCTTAACGTATCAGTCTTAATATTTCCGAGAGTTGATTGTCTATATCGGGTAGTATTTGTCCCACGCCCCTACTTTCAAGAAGACAAGCCATTTCATAACCACAATGATTACTGATTATCATCTTCATTGTTAGTGTTGCAGCTATATTTTTGACTAAAAAATTATTTCTATTTTAAGTTTCTGGCACTCATATCACGTCCCATTTCCAACCTGTTGAAATATGCATTATCTCATGCTCAAATATATAAACAAACATGACCAAGAAAAAGAACATCAGCCTATACTAATATGAGCCCATGACACTGAACATTACCTTTTGTCATTTTTCTTCTGCTGCGCCACAAGAGACGAATAGGTGTCCCAGAAAATCCTGCATCTGACCGTAGTTGCTTTTCCATGAAACGTCTATATGTCTCTGGGAAAAGTTTTGCATCATTCACAAAGAAAACAAACGTGGGTGGCCTAATAGCAGCCTGCCAAAGGGAATTGAGTTTTATAAATTTCACCATTGTTGGAAAAAAGAAGTTAAAAATGAAACATGAAACATGTCAAGAAACGTATGCATTATGTAATGACATAAACAAAAAAAACTTATCCTGAATATTAGGCAATAATTATTTTATTATAACAAAAAGGGGCTACTAGAACCCATTTACTGTTTCTGAAACTGATCAATCATTATAAATGTGGGGTATATATGTATTTTCCATTAAGCAAACCCAGTGCCATAACTTGTAAATGTGATGGAACATAACTTCTGCATGAAGGACATAAAAAATAAAAATGTGTCTTATATAATACTTGAAGAAAGAAATAATTCTTCTCTCGTATTGAACTGAATATGTCCTTTACAATATATACTGGAGATTGGGAGATTAGATCCCAATATCTTAGAAAATATAAAAGAAGGAAAAAAAGATAAAACAAGAAATCTCCAATAATAGGAAGAGAGCATATTTAGGAAATGAGCCATATTTAGGAATAAACCCACAATCTTCGACAATACTCATAAGTACTAACTAAATTTACCATCCGCCAAAAGCATGAAGAGTTCATAGTATGAGAACCTTAACTTCCATTCATATAAATGATAAGAAATTAAAGTTATTTGGACCAAGTATAGACCTTCTAATATCCATACATTACCAAACAGTATTTCAACCAAAAACATTCTAGATCTACATAACATGATTGACATTTTAGTAATATCCTAAAAAATTTAAAACCACCAACAACAAATAAAGAATGAATACAAATGCAGAAAGAAGTATGGAGATCTCGGGAACCATTTAGGTACCTGAGTGCAGTAATAAATACGGCCCCTCTTGCCACCTCGGGTCCTTGGAGGAGACTTAAAAGCTACAGCCTCATGTACCACTTGATTTAATATTGAAGTGCTTAGCCTTCTTGATCTCTCTTTTTCAACAATACTCGCAGCAACAAGGATCCTGCAGCCACACGGTTAAACAAAAAAAACAATTAATATTTTTAGCTGAGAGGATCTAAAACAGAGATAAAGTCCAGAATCTACTGCCTTTAGAAGGGACTTCCATTCAATGATGCTTAAGTACATTCAGCTAAGGTAAACCCGGACATGATTTGCACCAGATGAAAAAGAACGGGAAAAAACAAAAAGGATGACCAAAAGGATTAGCACAGGATGTACAGGAATGCAACTTCTTAAAGCTGAAGGTATGCTGCTTAGACAATAATCTGACGTTTTCTATTTTCCTAATTGACACCATTGCTACCACTCAACAATCGCCTTGCATTATCACGGTAAAACCGAATAAGCACTGGTTGCTGGCCATGGCTTCCAATACCTTCTATTAAATCATCCGAGACCAAAAATTGTTCTCATGACACTAGTTGCCACTCTTTTCATGAGAATTTAGGTCCTCTGTTCATGACCAATTCTCCAACCTTTCCAAGCAGGTATTTGCATATTGAGTGAATAACTAGGACTAAACAATTCTCTTGCATCAGGACTAGAAAGAATTAACTGCACACCAAAAGGAAAAATTGAGTGAACTTACTTGAACCATCATATTTTACTAGTTAATGGCAACAACATTGGAGTTTTCAGTATTATGAAATCAACTATTCAAAGGAATATTACTGTTGCTAACCATCTACACATGAAGCTGCAAACTGGAGATCCAATGAACATTAATGGGAATGTTCGCCAGTCAAGAACATTATATTGTCTTCAATCCAATTTCTTCACATCTCTCATGTATAAATTGTACTGAGGATGTATTTGAAACACAAGAAGGCTGTTGCATTCCTAGCATCTACGTAGTAACCCCAATTTTTAAACACATAAAATAAATAGATAAATACTACAAAAAGACCAGCAAGCCTGGCCTAGGAGTTGGGCCAAGCCCGCAGAAAGGGAAGGGCCTTGACAAGGCTAGGCCCATTAGGACATTCCCTTTGCCAACTGTGGAAAAATATGGCAATGATTCTCATTTAATTGGTAGATACATATATACATATAGGATGCCTACCTAACTATGGAAACAAATCTCCAAATTGGGTAATCTCCTATATACAGTAACATAGATATAATCACATCCTAATTATAGCTTTTAAATTTACAAAATATTGACCAATTGCACATATAATTAAAGTCTTGATTCATGACACTCCCTCTCAAGCTGGTGAATAGACATTGTTCATTCCCAGCTTGCTTGTAAGCTTGTGAAAGACCTAATTATTGAGTCCCTTGATTAGAACATCAACTAGCTGTGATTCACTTGGTATATAAGGTGTGCAGATAAGACCACTGTCTAATTTCTCTTTAATAAAATGTCGATCCACCTCAATGTGATTTGTTTGGTCATGCTGCACAGGATTGTGTGCAATGCTAATGGCTAACTTATTATCACAATAGAACTTCATAGGGTCATCCCACTTGAGTCTTAGATCTTCAAGAATAATCTTTAACCATAACAATTCACATATCCCCTGTGCCATTGTCCAGAATTCTGATTCTGCACTTGACCTTGTCACGACAAGTTGCTTCTTGCTCCTCCAAGTAACCAAGTTTTCACCCAAGAAAGTACAATATCTCGTGGTAGATCATCTATCAACAACTGAGCTTGCATAATCTGTATCAGTAAATGCCTCTAGGGTGAGCTTGCCCCCTTTTTTGAATAAAATTTCCTTTCTTAGAGTACCCTTAAGGTAATGCAAGATTCTATTAATTGCTTGCAGGTGAAGTTCCTTGGGTTCCTGCATGAATTAACTCACTGTACTAACAACATAGGCTATATCTGGCCATGTGTGAGATAAGTAAATTAGCCTGTCAACAAACCTCTTATATGCCTCTTTGTCTGCGTCTCTATCTCCCTTAGCTTCACTAAGTTTCTGACTAGAGTCAACTGGAATGCTGGATGGTTTGCAAGCCATTTTCCTGGTGTCTCGCAAAAGATCAAGGACATACTTATGTTGTGATATAAATATCCCCTGTTTAGACTGTGTCACTTCAATGCCTAGGAAATATTTCAAATTCCCTAATTCCTTGATGTCAAACTCCTCAACCAAACATCTGCCCAAGTTTTGCCTCTCCTTTTCATCATTTCCTGTCACTATAATGTCATCAACATAAACAATAAGAGTTGTGACTGAACCTGAACCTAAACCTGAGTGCTTTATGAATAGAGTGTGGTCCCCTTAGCTCGGTTTGTAACCCATGGCCTGCATTACTTTGGAAAATCTCCTGAACCAAGATCTAGGCGAATGTTTTAGCCTATATAGTGCCTTTTTGAGTTTTCAAACCTTAGTCCCAGGTTTGTTTTTGTTGAATCTTGGGGGTATGTCCATGTAAATTTCCTCCTCAAGATCTCCGTGCAAAAAAGCATTATTCAACATCAAACTGTAGTAAGGGCCAGTCAAAGTTAGCTACTAGGGATAAAAGAATTCTCATTATGTTCATCTTGGCTACCAGGGCAAAGGCTTCTTGGTAGTCTAATCCATATGTTTGGGTGTAACCTTTAGCTACCAACCTAACTTTGTATCGTTCAAGTGTCTCATTTTCTTTATACATGATCGTGAAGACCCATTTGCACCCAACACGTTTCTTCCCTTTTGGTAAATCCACAATCTCCCATGTATTATTCTTCTCCAGGGCTTGCATTTCAACATCCACGGCATTCCTTCAATTTTCACAGTTTAAAGCCTCTGATAAAGTGGTAGGAATGGATGTTGTATGTATGTATGTTTGTAAGAAAACTTCTATGAGATGGAGAGCATCTTTTAAAGGATACAAAGTGAGATAATGGATATAAGGGATATTTTGTGCACTCTTTAATTTCTTTCCTTAGTGCTGTAGGCAGGTCAATATCAGCAATAGAATCAACATTAAAAGGTGATCCAATAGATGTTACCTCATTTCCAGACGTTGGAGCTTATGATAGGTGTAGCCTTGGTTCGGATTCTAGATTATTCCTTCTTGAGTAAATCTGAAAAAAATGTTTGTCAGTGGTGGTCTCTCCCCCTGCAATTTGGAGACTAGGTTGGAGGGAGGATCTAGGTTCATGAGTTGGTGGAGTAGAGTTAAGTGTAGGTTTGGATAGAGGTTTAGGTTCAAATGTAGGTTGGTCGAGTATAGGTTTAGGAGTTGGTAGTAAGTTAAGAAGGAACAACTTATCCTTATCTTTCATACTTGGGGTCTCCCTTTGAAGAGAAGGGTGAGTAAAATAGGGTTCAATCTCAACAAAGGTAACATCCGCAGAAACCAAAAATTTTATAGTCGGAAGATGATAGCATTTGTACCCTTTTTGTGTAGAAGAAAAGCCCACAAAGACACACTTAAGAGCTCTAGTATGCAACTTCCCCCAATGAGGACTGTGAACATGAACAAATGAAACACACCCGAATACATTATGACTAAGCTGATTCATGGTAGGAAGAGCAGGATAGAAGTGGAATAAAATGACCATTGGAGTCTGAAAATGTAACACTCGGGAGGGTAATCAGTCGATGACATGAGTGGCTATGAAGACAACTTCCCCTCGAAATTATTTAGGCACATTTTTGTGAAAGAACAATGCCCTAGTAGTATGTAGGAGATGATTGTTCTTTTGTTCTGCCCATTTCGTTGAGAGGTAGAAACACATGAAGACTCATGAATAACTCCCTAACAACAACAACAACATATCTAGTCTTTATCCCACTATGTGGGGTCGGCTACATGAATTCTAGACTTCCATATATTTATGTCTTTTGTCATATCTTCATTTAGACCCATACACTTCATATCAAACTTTAATGTCTCTCTCAAAATCTTCTTGGGTCTGCCTCTATCTCTTTTTTTGATTAATTGTTCCATTTCATCAACTCTTCTCATAATAGCGTTTCTTAGTCTCATTCTCATATGACTAAACCATCTTAGTTTAGTCTCTCTCATCTTTTCCTCGATTGGCACTACTCCTACCTTATTACGAATAACCTCATTTCTAATTTTATCTTTTTTTATATGGCCGCACATCCATCTTAGCATCCTCATCTCCGCTACACTCGTCTTTTGCTCGTGCTGGTATTTGACTGCCCAACATTTTGAGCCATACAACCAGACTGGTCTTATAGCTGTCCTATAGAATTTTCCTTTCTGTTTTAATGGGATTTTACCATCACATAAAATCCCCAATACATTTCTCTATTTTAGCCAACCTGCCTTAATTCTATGCGTGACATCCTCGTGAATTTCTCCATCTTTTCGAATCACTGATCCCAAATATCGAAAATGATCTTTTCTTTGTAAGATTTAGTCTTCCAATTTTATTATAACATCCTCCACTCTTGCATTCTTACTAAATTTACATTCCATATATTATGTTTTCCTTTTACTTAATTTAAATCCCTTAGATTCTAAATTGTTTCTCCACAACTCAAGCTTAGTGTTCACTCCCTTCTTTGTTTCATCCACCAACACTATGTCATCTGCAAATAGCATACACCATGACACCTCTGTCTGAATGTGTTTAGTGAGTTCATCCATTACTAAAGCAAATAAGTATGGACTTAGTGCAGAACCTTGATGCAGTCCCATTGTAATTTTAAACGGTTCGGTATCCATTCTGCATGTTCTGACCCTTGTCTCTACACTATGATACATGTCATTAAGGGCTTGTATATAGGCTATTCAGACTCATTTTTTCTCTAAAACCCTCCATAATACTTCTCTAAGGACCCTATGCTAGGCCTTTTCTAGATCTATAGACACCATATGTAGGACCTTCTGATGATCCCGATACCTTTCCATTAGGCGCCTCAGTAGGTATATAGCTTCCATTGTTGACCTACCAGGCATAAAACCAAACTGATTTTCCAAGACATTTGTTTCTTTTCTGAACCTCTACTCTATTACTCTCTTCCAGAGTTTTATGGTATGACTCATTAACTTAATTCCTCTGTAATTTTCACAGTTTTGAACATCTCATTCGTTCATGTATATAGGAACCAAAGTATTCTTCCTCCACTCATTTGGCATCTTTTTCGATTTAAGGATCGTGTTAAATAATTTCGTTAGCCAAGAGATGCCCTCTTCTCCCAAGCATTTCTATGCTTCTATTGGTATATTATCCGGTCCCACTGCCTTATGATTTTTTATTTTTTTTAATAATTGCTTTATTTCATTTGAACTTATGCGTTGATAAAATGTATAGCTCACGTTTCCTTCGGAGTTACTAAGATGTCCCAACCTAACTCTTGTGTCCCCACCATTATTGAATAATTTTATGAAATACTCCTTCCATTTCTCCTTAATTGCTCCCTCATTCACTAATACATTTTGGTTTTCATCTTTTATGCATTTCACTTGGTTTAGATTCCTTGTTTTTCTTTCTCTTGCTTTAGCTAATTTATATATATCCCTTTCTCCATATTTTGTATCAAGTCGTTTATATAGATTCTCATATGCTTTTGACCTTGCTTCACTAACAGCTCTTTTTGCTGTCTTTTTCGCTTCTTTATAATTTTTTAGGTTTTCTTCATTGTTGCACTGATATACAACCTTATAGCAAGTTTTCTTATTTCTAATTTTCAATTGTACCTCTTCATTCCACCACCACGACTCCTTAAGGTTTGGGGCTCTACCATTTGTCTGTCCAAGGACTACCTTTGTCGTGCTTATTAGGGCAGTAGCCATTTCCCTCCACATTTGGTTTGCCTGTCCTTCTCCATTCCATTCCTTTCTACCCCTTAATTTTTCTTTGAAGATTAGTTGTTTCTCCCTTTTTAAATCCCACCACCTAATTCTTGGATTTTGTTTTATGTGATTTTTTCTCTTTCAATTTCTTACTTGGACGTCAAGTACCAAAAGTCTATGTTGAGTAGTCAAACACTCCCCCGGTATCACCTTACAATCCCTACAACATAACCGATCCTCTTGTTTCATGAGTAAGTAATCTATTTGGGTGTTTGATGTGACATTTTTATATGTGATTAAGTGTTCATCCCGTTTTTTGAACCTAGTATTGGTTATGATAAGCCCATATGCCATAGCAAAATCTAGAATAGACTTGCCCTCATTATTAATTTCCCCGAATCCATACTGTCCATGTCCCTCTCTATAGCCGTTTCCGTCTCAACCCATGTGACCATTTAAGTCACCTCTTATAATCACTTTCTCTCCTCTTGGTATCATTTGTATGAGTCCCACTAGGTCCTCCCAGAATTTTGCTTTTACCTCCTCACCTAACCCCGCTTGTGGTGCATATGTACTAAAGATATTCATGGTCATTCTTCCTAGACCAACCTTCACCATAATAATCCTATTTCCTATTCTCTTTACATCCACTACCTCATCTACTAAGCTTTTATCCATAATAATCCCCACTCCATTTTTTGCTCGATCATTTCCTGTGTACCATATTTTATATCTAGTTTATGATAAAGTTTTTACTTTTTTCCCTACCCATCTCGTCTCTTAAAGGCAAATAATATTAATCTTTCTCCTAATCATCACATCTACCACTTCCATAGTTTTGCTTGTTAATGTTCTTATGTTCCACGACCCAATTCTTAATCTATGATTTTGGTTTTGGCTTTAGCTTTGACTTTGAATTTGATTTTGTTTTTTATTTTGGACTAGCTTTTTTACCCACATTCGTCCAAGCATATGCGAGGACCCTTGCTCGTTTGTCACTACATCCAGGTGTCGATGCAATGGCCCTAGCTCACTTGACACTATACGCAGGCAGTGTAGCGTGTCGCTATGAAGGGTTACACTCCAACGATTTTTTATTATTTGTCTAGAGTTCATGTTTTGGATCCGACTAGGTTTTACGTTGGTTGTCGGCTACCTAACACAACTCTCCTCCTTTATCTGGGCTTGGGACTGGCAGTGGATAACATCCCCAGGCTGAGTTTCATGAATAACTCCATGTTGAAGGAAATAGGTGGAAAGGGTTTGGTAGAAATAATCCCTTACATTGTCTGACCTAAACCATTTGTTTTGTGCCCCAAATTGATTGTGGATCATAGAAAAGAAATTGGGGAGAACATCACTCAAATCATATTTAGATTTAAGAAGAAAGATCCATGTAATCCTTGTGTAATCATTAATACGAAACAAACCAACGTGCCCCATAAACATTTGGAATCGTTGATGGACCCCATACATCACTATGAATCAATTCAAAAGGAGTATGAGATCTGCTATTACTAGCAAGAAAAACAACACGTCTGTGTTTGGCAAACTCGTAGACATCACAATGAAACTATCTAATATCAAGGTTTTTAAACAAAGAAGAAAATAGGATTTTAAAAGTGGAAAAAGCAAGATGTGCCACCTAGTAATGATGCAGCTAAATAGTGTCATTGGGGGATATATGTGGTTCTAAAAGGCATGTTAAGGGCTGGTTCCACCTGCCAACTGGTACTTTTTCAAATTTCTTAAGATAGTATAAGACATCCCATTCCTTAGCATGTCCAATCATCAATCCCAAGTCCTTGTCCTGAAACACACAACAAGAAGGGAGAAAAATCACTTTGCAATTGACATCATAGGATAGTTTGGATACAAAGAGAAGGTTGGTAGATAGTTTAGGCACATGAAGGACATTTTTGGGGGTCAGGGAATGACTGATTTTAATCTTTCTTATTCTAACTATTGTGATCAAAGAACCATCAGCTGTAGCAATTTTTCGATTGCTAGAACAAGGTGAGTATGAGTGAAAAAACCGGGAGGAAGGAGTCATATGGTCAGTGGTTTCGGAGTCAATAATCCATAAGTCTTTAAAGGATGTATCAGAGACATTTAAAGCATGGGAATTTGAAGGTTTACTTGAATGTAATAATGAGCAGGTACCTAAAAATGAGGGTTTTTCAATAGTACTTAAGAAGTATTACAACCTTTCAATCTTCTCCTTATTGAATTCCTTTGGTTCGTGGGATTGTTCTTCTCCTTGTGGGGTTGCCATATTGACATACCCCTGGCTCCGATGCTGCTGTTGTCCACCTTTATTTCCCCATTCTTTGTGTTGAGGTTTGCTTAGAGTTTTTCAATTGGAAGATCATGGGAGCGTTGATGGCTTTCGGATGGAAGCTATTAGACAGTTAGGGTTTTTTAAACCAAAGTGTAATTAATGTATCTTTGGGGTCTAACTGTAATATTCCATATTTGATTAGTTATATGGGGGGTTCCGCCTCCTCTATAAATAAGAGGGCAAGGCAGCAGTCTAGTATGATCATCTTCTTTCTTTTCAAGTTCTCGGTTACTATTGTGAGTACTTTTGTTCTAGAGAAACTGAGACTTGTGTATTGAGTTCTTGGGCTTTCTTGGAGTGAACAAGGGATTGTGCTTGAGTGATAAGATTGAAAGAGGGCTTGGGTTTTGTACTGATCAGTTTCTTCTCAATAAAAGCTGCTCGATTGGGGTGTTGGACTGTTGGATGTACAGCTAATTAAATTGGCTTGAACTAGGATAAATCTGTTGTGTCTCCTTTATGGTTTGATCTTTTCAATTCTATTAATTTCTTTCTGTTGTTCATTTTTCTATTCTTATATTTCCACTGCACCTGAGAGTGTTGGAAAGGGTTTATGAGAGGTTTTTCTCGCCCAAGGGTATACTCAAGAGTCCTAAGGTTAACACTTTGCTCAGTGGCTTCCCATGCAGCTTCCAACACATCTCCCTAGTATGCCTTAGTTTCTTGTAGAAAGTACACCACATATTCTCATTGTTGCTGTCTCTACCTGTGGATTTGAGACCTACTTTTCCATTCTCTCCAATCAATTGGTCCTTCTTAAACCCACGACTTCCTCCATTTGCCACCATTGTTGAGGCCTCAACTGGTTTTGTGTCCAACATGACACCGCGCCTGCTTTTCTTAACTAGAATAATCAAAATCACTTCATTAAGTGAAGGTAAGTCATCTTGGCCTAGGATTTGAACCCTCACTTGATCATACTCCACGTTGAGGCTTTCAAGAAAATCGTAGGTGCGATCTTTGTCTGTGAAAGCTTTAAAGGTGGCTGAATCATCATTATTCTTTATCTCAATTACCTGAAAATGATCCATCTCTTGCCGGAGTCCCTTTAGGAAATTGGCATATTTAGTGATAATTTTGTTTCTTTGCTTCACTGCAGCTATTTTGGTCTTCAATTCGTAAATCTAGGTTGGGTTGCATTTTTAACCTTCGAGTAGGTTTGTTAGATAGACTCCCAAACCTCCTTTGCTGTTGATAGAAACATGTAGGTGTCACTGATTTCATCGAACTCCACAACCATGCAATGATCATGGAATCTTCTTAATCTCAGGTCACATAAGCTAGATCTTCCTTCCTTGGTCCAGTCCCTATAATATGACTAATCTTCTCTTTCCTTTTCAAAACAATTCAAATCAATTGGGACCATTTAAGATAATTTCTCCCATCCAACCAATAGACAACATTGATTTGTTGTAGTTCTCTCAACGACTGAAGCAACAAAAGTGTCGGTGTTTCTCTTGTGTCATGGGAACTAACTTCATCAGTGGTGGTTGACATTTCTAGTTAGTGGGAAGGGCTAAGAAAAGAATGACAAATAAGGTACTATCGCAGCAATGAAGGGTGTTGGTGATAGATGGAGTAGCAGGTAAGGCTGGGCAATAATGAAGGTTGTTGGTGGTAGGCTGTTGGTAGCAGCAGAAGGGCAGTTGGCGATGAAGGCTCGAAAAAGAAAGTCTTAATCACACATATGATTACAGCCTTGATTCACAACACCAACATATAGGACACATGAATGCCCTCCCCCCACCCCACCCCAACCCAAATCCCCATTTTACCACTCTCTCTTTAACCAAGGTGTGTGTCAATGAAGAACCAAAACCATGCCATTAAACCCTCATTTATGTCAGGTAATGTCACCTCAACGAGAAGATCTTGGATTTGAGCACGTGGAGAATCTAGAAGGTTAAGGATGGTGTCAACAAGCCATTTTGAAACCTAGGTGAGTTTGATGCTCTGGGCTTTCTTTTCTTTTTATTGAAAGAAGGTTAGATTTCTTCATCTTTTGTTTTTTCTCTCTTTTTAATCTTGGGACTTTACGCAGCCCTGGGAACCTCTCTCTTTCTCATCTTCTTTCATCACTTTATTTCCTCTATGTCTTTTACCAAAAGTGGCCCTTCTCCAAATTCTTACTAGGTTTTGCCAAAATTGGGCAATCAAATTTCTCTAAGAAACTCTAGTCCATGGAACCCTGGGAAAACAGGGATGGGATAACCATGACTTTGATAGGATATTCCAACCCCAAATGAGATAAACCAAAACGAGCATGGGGTTTCCTAATCGAGACTTGACTTGCCAACCTAGTTAAAGTACCCAACCTGATCCAGATCTAACCTAGTAATCTAAACCACACCATATCTGAGTCCAGATCTAAACCCAAACTTGACTTGCAGACCCGGTTGAGTGGGTTGACTATGACTATTAGTGTTGTCTTTCACTAAAACCCATTTTCATCCAATTTTAACTCTTTTTTGTACCAAATCTATCCAAAGCCTAACATAAAAATCAACAAAATATTAAGACAGTTATGTCATGCATTCTTTAGTTATAGATTAGTATTCATTGCTTAGGTTATTAAGATTAGGGGCTAGGTTAGAACACAACCTAGGGTTTGTTAGCGAACCTATGTTAGGTTATTTGGTATTATTTTGATAGTATTTTTAATTTATTGTTATAGGTTATTTATTGTCAGAAATGCCCACGTGAGGCCTAGTTGAGCGCACCCTTATATTTCATCGTTAAATGGTTTTCTTGACAAACATGGCATTCCAATGCATTAAATTGCATTCTTCTTTCAAACATACATACATACATATATATATCTACGTTTTATACATATTATACCTCGCTTAGAATAACATAAAGCCCATTTTCATATACGTAGAATTTTGTTTCCTTTAAAAACCTTGGGGAACAAGCTTACATTGGACATCAATTGTATATGACATGATTGGAACTATTTAATTGTATGGATAAAGACCGCTGGTATGTTATGGCAATTATTGATAGTCAAATGCTTAAGCTACTGGATGATTTTTTGATATTTGAAAAATGAAAATGATATATGGATCAAGGGTATTATCAGATGTGTTTTTTGGTTATAAATTTGAAATAATAAAAACCTATTTACCTTAAATCATTATAGTCATTCCTTACAAGGCACCTATGTTCTATTATATACACATCTATATAATTTGGGAGGAGTCTAGTTAGGACATTCTCTCTAACAGCAAGGAATGTTAGACATAGTGCACTGTGTTTGACCCCAATTATCAAGGAATTGCTAACCCTGTGCATTCACCAACACACATGGCTTTGTTTTGAGCCGTGTGGTCAGGTACTAGTCAACAATGATATCGCTAACCCTCAGGCGTATGCCTGCCCAATTTGTTTTATTGTGTGTCATGACCCTAGGAGAAATAAAAAGGCATTATTGTAATAGGGTTATAATAGTTTGTTAGGAGATATTTTGTAAGTTGTTAGGAGCACATGGGTGCTGTTAGGGTTAGGAAATCAGTTAGCAGCTAGTTATGTATATAAAAAAGGCTACTTGTAAGAGGATGGGCATTATGTGTGAAATGAAGTTGAATTCCTTCCTTCCTAATTCTCTCTATCCCTCTCTCGTTTCTCTCTAATTCCCCCTCCCTTTTCTGTTGATTTCTCTCCCTCTTTCAATTCTATTATTTTGATTTCTCCCCCTAATTCCAATCACAACCCTAGGTAACCCTATGAATGTGACAAATGGTATCAGAGCCCAGCGGTCCTTGGCGACTAAGCTGAAATTCTAGCGAGTAAGGAATCAGTTTGGAAGTGAATGTTGCATCACGGTGATCGCTGTTAGAACTTGGAGCGATGGCGATTGTGCAAGGGGTTTTTGGCAATTTGGTCAAATTAAAGAATCGAGTCTAGGAGCGGTTGCTACATCAGGACAATTGCAGTTAGAACTTGGGCGACTTGTGCAGGAGGTTTCTGGTGATTTTGGAGTCTAAAGTGATTGCGATTTGGAGAAGGAAGGTGTTGTGGTCGTACCATTGCGGTCACTGATTAACGATGAAATTTGAGGAAGGATTTGAGAGGAGGATGGCTAAAGGTGAGGACTAGATTCACTTTGGAGGTGACTTTGAAGGACTGTAACAGAGCCAATTGAATCACAGGAAGCTGATTCTCGACAACTGCATCAATTAATCCTAAAGGACCTAGAATCATAGTCGATCTCAAAAGTGGAGCAGTGAAGCAGAGCCACGATTCTCAGAAGCTCTTCGTATGTCAATTTCTAGAAGCTAATCATAGATTAGCGATTTTTAGAGTTGTAACAGGCCAACGATTATCGGAAGGGATTTTCTAAAAGCAAGGCAATTCCGAGCATGAATGTGTGATTTAAGAGGGCAACCTCACAAGTAGAGTTGCGCAACAGGTTTATGAAATCCATGGTGAGCAGCAAATCCGATTGAAGCTGCTAGAGCCAAGCAATCCCCATCTAACTCAAACCTGAGCAAGCAAGTCGACGAGAGTCCGTCGAAGGTGGTGACGCAAACAAACAAGGGAGTTCCGACAGTGACTCCAAGAAGATCACAATAGAGACAATGGTTCTCTGGCCCTTGGACAGTGATTGGGTGAGAGACGAAGGCACCGATTCCGACGGGAAAGGAAGTCACGATTGAACTAGAGCTGATCAATCTTTGGGCTGTCGCGATTTCGAAGGTGAAACAAACTAGCGATTTCAATTGTGATTTTAGATCTAGTCGTTGCATGTGCAATTGGTTGAGCCGAACTCAGGATTGCTGAATTTAGACTTGAGAAAGGCGATCAATTCCCCTAGGAGACTGTTGTGAAGGGATTAACTATCCAATGGATCTAGGTTGTTGCTTGTGAGGCGATTTATGATCGATTCTTGGCGGCAACAAAAACCAATTGTGCCTTTGGAAAGATTGCAGCGGAGCAAGTTGATTTACGAAATATTTTCAAAGAAAATTAAACTGTGGAGATGGTTGCAGGACTTAGTGGAAGTGCACAGTCAAGGGAGAAAACATTCAAGGAGGAATGAGTCGCAATGAGAAATGAATTCGATAACCTCAAACAAAAGGTGGATAACTTAATGATTCTATTCTCACAGAAATTTCAGGTTAGTGTTCCCGTTGAATGCTTCTCTAAGGAGTACTCTTTTTTCCTAAATCAACTTAGAGATGAATTTAATAACCTAACGCAAGAAGGGTCAATCATGGATTATAAGGTCATTTTTTTGTAATTGAAAGCGCTAATGCTTAATTTTCAACCAACCTTGAAGGAACCTTACTTCGTGTTGAAATTCATTGATGGTCTTAACGACGTGTTGACACCTATTGTGAGAATAATGTGCCCTACTATGGTAGAACAAGTGGCAAAGAGGGCAAGACTTCATGAAACGGCATTGGAAGCCATTTCTAGAAAGCACAAAAGTCAGAAGGCAGCCTAATGGTTAGTCTAAGAGCAGCTAGCAGATTGGAGGTATTCTTAAGATTGCTGAAGCCCTCAGATTTGGATTGGTTGTTGCAAGAAGTGAGGAAATACCTGAAATGGAGCAGGTCATTCAAGATGACAAGGGAGGAAGGGAAGCTATTGGAGGAATTATTGAGGCTCCAATGGAGGAGAAAGATGTTGAAATGAATCATGTTACACTTACCAAGAAATTCAAAAGACAACCAATAAATCATGATGAAGTAGTATGGGAACAAAACATTGATTCATTTGTTATACTGACTAAAGATCATGTCGAAGATGAGTTGGACCAGGATCTTGACCCTACCGAAATGGTTGGAGTTTCCTTAGATCATACTAGCCAAGTTGGTTTCTATTCTTACACTGTGTCGGAAATTGAGGAGGGGTGGCCAATGATTGATGAAAAGGCTGATAGGCATTGCTTAAGGGCTGTCTTCTCGGAGTTGTGGCAACCAATTGGAACAACTATGGAGAGGCATATTGTTCTTTTTGATCTTAAACACATAGATAAACTTCCTACAACACGTGTTGCTGAATTTCCAAATCTGATATCCTTGTTACAGGGCTTAATGTACCCAAGTCCTACAGATCTTCCACCTGCCACTGAACTACTCCAACATGCTTTACCCAAAGACCACCATGAGAACGTCAGAAGATTAATTTTGGCTAGGAAGGATACTTTGCCTATCCTATACGCAGATTTTGACACAGAAGTTTGGGCCCTGGTGTCGCACTAGCAGTGGAAGTAATCAAACAGCATTGCACTAAGCATTTGGAGATAATACCTATGAGGTGGATGGGAGATTCTCCACAGCTAAATAGGGGTGTTGTCAAACTTTTGATTCATGGAGGAGACAAGATTGAGCTTGGCCATGAGCTGCAATTACCCTTTGTGAATTAGGTTGTTGCAGTTGGGAAGATGTTGAAAGAAAAGGTTGTTGCTAGACTACTAATTGCTACCATGCACTGGCATAATTCATGTATGAAGACCCAAGACATTGCCGGGATTGACAAATTAGTGGGAAAAGAGAACCTTTGCATGGAGATCTGCGAAAACAGTTTACCAGTGCAAGAAAAGCAAAAGAGAAGGAACATAAAAGCAAAGAGGAATGAGCCTAGAAGGAGAAAGAGAGAAAAAGAGATTAAACAGACAGTGAGAATGGGAATTTGATGAAGAAACAGCGGTTCAACAGTAATGAGTTTCTTGAGGACAAGAAACCTTTTAAGGTGAGGGGGAATTGTCATGACCCTATGAGCAATAGAGGGGTATTATTGTAATAGCGTTATAATAGTTTATGTGGAGATATTTTGTAAGTTGTTAGGAGCACATGGGTGCTGTTAGGATTAGGAAATCAATTAGTAGCTAGCTATGCCTATAAAAAGGCTACTTGTAAGAGGATGGACATCATGTGTGCAATGAAGTTGAATTACTGACTTCCTAATTCTCTATATCCCTCTCCCGTTTCTCTCTAATCCTCCCCCCCCCCCCCCTCCTTTTCTATTGATTTCTCTCCCTCATTCAGTTCTATTATTCTGATTTCTCCTCATAATTCCAATCACAACCCTAGGTAACCCTGGGAATGTGACATTGTCCAGCTAAGCTTACTCCAATAAAGTTTTTCGTAGTAATTTCAACTACTTAAAAATCTATGTATAAATTACATAAAATAGTATCTCAAACTCTAAAGAAAGAAAACCATTGCATGCCACCAATCACACATGTTTTCCACAAATAAATTCTTTTCATAATTTGCATCTGCTTGTTTTCCGACCATTCTAGTATTAGATTATTTGTTGTGATGTTAGTGTGATTCATTCTGCATATTGTTGTGTCAAGACCTAGTCTTGAACCTAGGGTTTTCAGCATAAAAATGAGAGAGAAGAGTGGAAGAAAGAAACAGAGAGAAAGTGGAGAGAAAACAGAGAGAGAACAGAGAAAATTTAGAGAGAAATGAGAAATTGAATTCAATTCTTAATTGATTCTCCAAATAGGTTGATTAGCTTTATATATAGCTACCCAATTGTCATGACCCAAGGACATAGTAGTAATTACATAATAAATGAATTTCTTTTAGTTGCATTGTAGTTGTAGCGGTTGGTACCTAAAAAGACAATTGCCTTCAGCTGTATTGATTTGAATATTTGGCAGCCCTATTGGCGCCAAACCTTAGTACCAAATCAATATATAAGGCTGATCCAATCTAATTCAAGTCATACAAGAATATTATTGAATGAAATATGATTTTAATCTCTCTTAATATCCCTCTCTTTCTCTTAGTTCTCCCTAATCTCTCTCGCTGTTTCTGTTTTTCTCAATTTCCCTCCCTTTTCTTTTGATCTATCTCCCCCCAATTCCTTCCAATTATCTCTTGAACCCTAGGTACATGGCAATTTGGTATCAGTGAGGTTAATCCTTGGCTGTGATTTTGATTCGATTTGAAGGCAAGTAGGCAAGGTGAAGTCAGATGATTCTTAGCGGAAACGGTTGAGTTGCGGCTTTCGGTGATTACAACAGATTTGAAGTAATTCTTGCTCTGAGTCTTGAAGACAAAGTCGGTAGTTGACTCTCAATTGTGAAATCTGGTAAGTGTTGTTCGGCTTTTGGAGGCGGGTAGGCCAGGTGATTACGACAGTAATTTCGACGAGTATAGGAAACTGTTGCAACAGGCAAAACAAGAGGTGATTTCAACTGCGTTTTCCGACACTCCTTGGCGATTGTGAATTCTAATAATTTGGTTCGGAATTGAAAGATGACACAGATTCTGACATCCTTGGAAGCTGGGCGCAGGCAATTTTCAAGAAGTTGCAACAAAGACGATCAATTTTAGGGGACTGCTTCAAGAGACTGTTCCTGTAGATTTAGACGATTTCAAGAGGTGATTATCAAGAAACAGTTTCATAGGTGATTTCAGGTGACTCTAAATCTAGGCGAGGATTAGAACCAGAATAAGTTTCTGGCCAACAATTCCTCTAGTGATCAATCCACCCATGGCCGATGGCACCCGAATGAAGCAAATGAAGTCCCAGTTGTAGCAGGTGACAACGACAGTGGTGAAGATGCAGAGTCGCATGGGATAGAGGAGATGATTGGAACGGTGGTGGATAAGAAGTTGGGCGTTGTCATGGATTGGTTGCGCGATTATATGCGCAATCAGATGTGAGAGGAGATGCAGGAGCAGAGAAACATGCTACGTGAATGGATGCAATAATTCATGCTCATGTTCTCTAGCCAACATCAGGTAAGGATTTCACCTGATTTTCCCCCTAAAGATAGGCTAGAACCAATTCTTCCAGGAATTGGAACTAACAACCGGATGGCCGAGTCCTCGAAGTTTGAGGTCGAACCAGCCACCGTGGGCGAAAATGTGGTGGAAAGGTAGCAGGAGACACAAGTCACCCCACATCAACCCAGTTTTTCGGTACCAAAACTAGAATTACCTCTATTTAAAGGACAAAACCTAGGTGGTGGGTAAGGCGATGCGAGAAGTTGTTTAGCATCCACCAAGTGGCCAAAAAGCAGAGGGTTACCTTGGCATCTACCTATCTAAACGACGTAGGGGATATGTGGTTCCAGGGATGGTCTAGAGTTAGAGATGGTTGCAATTGGGATGAATTTGTTAAAAGGGTTGTGTGAGAGATTTGGAGATCGCGGCATGACGAATATAGTAGAAGAATTGAACAAGTTGAAACAGGATGGGACAGTACAGGAATATCAACTCAAATTTGGGGAGTTGAAGTCACACATGATGAGTCGCAATGCATACATGATTGAGGAATACTTCGTCTCGAGCTTTTTCAATGGCTTAAGCAATGAACTTAGGCCAACGGTGAAGATGTTGAAGCCTAAGACAGTGTAAGAAGTAGCAGAGGGTGCTTCACTACAAGAGCTATCGGTGGAAGCCCTTATGACAAAACACCAACTCCTAATCGAAATTGATCCAGCAAATAGTTCACATCTAGAAGGGAATCCTAGTCACAGGGTTTATTCTAATCCCAATTCAACCAAGTCTCTTTTGATGGAACAAAGGAGACAAGCAGGGCTGTGCTATTGATGTGGAGAACAGCTTAGCCTAGGTCACATGTATAGGAAACAGTTACTATATATGGAAGGGCTGGAAGATGGAAAAGAAGAAAAAGAGCAAGTTGGGATTGGGTGAAGAAACGAGACTAATTGCAGCAAGTTCTTGGGGACAAGAACTTTCTCTAAGGGGGAAAAATTGTCATGACCCAAGAACATAGTAGTAATTAGATAATAGATGAATTTCTTTTAGTTGCATTGCAGTTGTAGCAATTGGTACCTAAAAGACAACTACCTTCAACTATATTGATTTGAATATTTGGTAGCCTTGTTGGCGCCAACCTTTGCTGCCGGATCAGTATATAAGGATGATCCAATCTAATTCAAGTCATACAAGAATATTATTGAATGAAATTTGATTTCAATCTCTCTCAATTTCCCTCTCTTTCTCTCGATTCTCCCTAATCTCTCTCACTGTTTCTATTCTTCTCAATTTCCCTTCCTTTTCTTCTGATATACCTCCCCCCAATTCCTTCCAATTATCTCTTGAACCCTAGGTACATGGCACCAATCAATAGTTACAAATCAGTTACAACCTGTAACTGATCTTTTGCAGAAATAATCTGCTACAACTAATATAAAAAATACAATTCTACAGCCTACTTTAACCTATGAACTCGACATGTTACCATTAAAGATTTTGGTTTTTGGTTAACATTGGAAGGTCTTTGTCACTTTAACTGAGTAGCAAATAGTTTTGGTATCTACATACTTGGATGTCTGCTTTTGGATACACAGACATTGTTTATAACATATTGTATATTTTTTACCATGGTGAAAGGATGATTTAGACATGACTTGTGATTATCAATCTATATTGACATTTCCATTTATCCAGTTATGATGTTATTCATGTATATAGACATCTGTAATAGGTTCGAATTGGACTCTTAAGGCTTACCTATTTGTTATTGTTAAGTTTTATGGTTATAGTCTAGGGTTAATCCTATGATAGAGCCCATGGCCCATTGTATTTGTATATATATATATAGGTGTATAGTCTATGAATGTAATTAAGTGATTTTATACATATTAAAAGCTAGGGTTTACTTTCTAAGCTTCACATGGTATCAGAGCCAAAATACAAACCCTAGCAGCCACCATACAAACCCTAGCTGCCGCCGCCCCTGACATCACCGACGAACACCATCGGTCGCGTCGCCACCGACTGCCGCAGCCTGTCATGCCACCGCCGTCGCTGCCCATTGCGTTTCTACCGCGCGCGCGCTGCTGGTCAGCCACGGGTCTTCACCGTCCGACCATCGATCACGCACACCACCACCACTGTTGTGTTCGCTGGCCTCCGATCTATTGACCCTAGGAGGATCGTCGCTGTTGCGGCCGCCACGCGCCGCCTCTCTCGCACTGTTCACGGAGACGTTTTTGCTCCGATCTCTCTTACTAGTGCTTCGATCGCAATGTCGTCTTCACCATTGGACTCGCCTCCTTCAGTTCATCCCAGCACCGGTGGTTTCGTCGCCATTCGCAGCCGCCGGTCACCGACATCCGCCATCTGTCGTCGCTCTAGCACACCTGTTCTCTATGCTGGATCATCCAGCCTTTATTTTTTCGACTTATTTAACCCTTTTGTTTCAGATCTGTTGATCTTGTAGGGCTCCCTTTTATCCAACATGGCTGGTACTAGTAAATCTGGCTCCTTTTCTGGTATTGTCTCCCTCTCCAGCCATTGCTACTGAGAAGTTGATGGGTAGTTCCAATTATATCTCTTGGTCTAAGGCGGTTGAACTATGGTGTATGGGTCAAGGCTTACAGGATCATCTAACTATCAAGGCCGAGAATGTGACCATAAACAAACCTAAGTGGCAGAGAGTTGATGCTCTGTTGTGCAGTCTCCTGTGGCAGTCAATTGATCCCCCTCTTCATCCGATCTATACTAACTATACCACGTGCTGTGAATTGTGGGCTTAGGCCAAGGCGTTATACACTAATGACATTCAACGCCTGTATTCAGTGGTGTCTAATATGCTCAGTTTATGACAACAGGGTTTGACTCTTCCTAATTTTCTTGGTCGGATGGCCTCTATTAAAGCTGAATTTAATTCCTTGTTACCTGCTGGTAAGACTGCTGCGGAGGATTTAGCTCAGCGGGATAAGTTCTTCATAGTGTGTACTCTTGCTGCCATTGGTCCTGAGCTTGCTCCTGTTTGTGATCATATTCTTGCTAGTCCTATTGTACCTACTATGGATGAAGTGTATTCTCGTCTTCTTCGGGTTTCATCTGTTCCTACGGTGCCTCCCTCTTTTGCAGGTGATCATTCAATCATGGCTTCACAGGTTCAGAGTAGTGGCGAGCAGGGAGGAGATCATGGTAATCGGGGCAAACGCCTCAAGTGTAACTATTGTCACAAGTGGGGGCATACTAAGGAATAGTGTTATAAGTTACATGGCCGCCCTCCTCGTGTTAATGTTGCTCATGCTGATGGTTCTCGATCTGAGTCCTTTGATGGTCATCCACCGCAATCTGTCCTTCTCACTGGGGCTGACTATGATGAGAATCTCAAGTATAAGACGTCCCAGCAAACCTCATCCACAGTTGCTTCTGTCACCCACTCTGGTGATTCCACTGCCTGTCTCGCTCAGTCATCCTCTTCAGGACCATGGGTCCTGGACTCAGGTGCTTCTAACCATATCTCTGGTAATCCCCATTTGTTCTCTCATTTTACTAATTCTATTTCTTTACCTTCTGTAAAATTAGCCAATGGGTCCAAAGCGGTTGCTAAAGCTATTGGCACTACCAAACCCTTACCTTCTCTGCCTTTAGATTCTGTCCTTTATCTTCCTCATTGTCCCTTTAATCTTGTCTCTGTTAGTAAACTTACGTGTGCCTTAAATTGTTCTATCACCTTTGATGATCATTTTGTTACTATCCAGGATTGCGGTACGGGACAGATGATTGGCGTCGGATGTGAGTCGCAGGGTCTCTATCATCTCGACCTTCCTACATCGCCTATTGCTTGCTCGGTGACTGAGTCTCCTGCTCTTCTCCACAATTGTTTGGGACATCCTAGTTTGGCTAAGTTTCAGAAGATGATCCCCAGTTTATCTAGTTTGTCGTCTTTTCATTGTGAGTCTTGTCAACTTGGAAAACAATCTCACACTTCTTTTCCAAAGCGTGTCAATAATCAGGTTGTGTCCCCGTTTGCTTTAGTTCATTTCGATATTTGGGGTCCTAGTCGTGTCGTGTCTGTTTTGGGTTTTCAATATTTTGTAACGTTTATAGACGATTATTCTCGTTGCACATGGTTATATTTAATGAAAAATCGTTCTGAATTATTCTCAATTTTTGAATCCTTTTGTGCTGAAATCAAAACGCAATTTCATACATCTGTCCAAGTATTACGCAGTGACAAAGCCTTTGAATATTTTTCTATTCCCTTTATTACCTTTATGTCTTCTCAGGAGATCTTGCATCAATTGTCTTGTGCATATACACCATAGCAGAATGGGGTTGCTAAGCGTAAAAACAGACATTTGATTGAAACTGCTCGTACTCTTATTCTACATCATCATGTCCCCTTTCGCTTTTGGGCTGAAGCTGTCTTTGCTGCTTGCTATCTCATTAACAGGATGCCCTCATCAGTTCTTCAGCACCAAATTCCTCACTCTCTTGTTTTCTGATCAACCATTATATATTCTTCCTCCATGTGTCTTTGGTTGCACCTGTTTTGTCCATAATCTGTCTCCCAGTCAAGATAAATTGTCTGCTCGGTCCATCAAGTGCATTTTTCTTAGTTACTCTCGCCTTCAGAAGGGTTATCAGTGTTATTTTCCTGACATCCGCCGCTATTTTCTTTCGACGGATGTTACCTTCTTTGAGTCGTCTCCTTTCTACTCTTCGCCTCATTCCGAGTGTCAACCCATTTCTAAGGCCATCCCTCTTCCCGCGAGTCCTCCTGCTCCTATTCTCCATGTTCCTTCTTCTACCCTATTGCAGGTTTATCATCGGCGTCATTAGCCTCGGTCTCCTCCCGGTGGAGATGTTCCTGCGCCTTCTCCCGCATCTCCTACTACTTCAGCGACTCCTGCTGCCTCACATCTTACTCCAGTTTCTCCATCTGTCGCGGTCTTGCCTTCTAAGGATATGCTTCCTATTGCCCTTCGAAAAGGTACCTGTTCTTCTCCCAATCCTCATCCTATTTATAATTTTCTTAGCTATCACCGTCTCTCGTCTCTTTTTTGTGCTTTTGTGTTTTCCTTATCCTCTCTTTCAGTACCTAAGACTATTAGTGAGACACTTTCTGATCCGGGGTGGCGACAAGCAATGGTGGATGAGATGACTGCTTTGCATTCCAATGGTACTTGAGATTTGGTTCCTTTACCCCTAAGGAAATCTCTTGTCGGCTGTCGGTGGATCTATATTGTCAAGGTGGGTCCTGATGGGCAGGTTGATCGCCTCAAGGCTCGTTTGGTTGCCAAAGGGTATACTCAGGTTTTTGGCCTTGACTATGGTGACACTTTTTCCCCTGTTGCTAAGATGTTCTCTGTGCGTTTGTTTCTCTCTATAGCAACTATGTGCCACAAGCCGTTGTATCAACTGGACATTAAGAATGCCTTCTTACATTGTGAGCTTCAGGAGGAGATTTATATGGAGCAACCTCCTGGGTTTGTTGCTCTAAGGGAGTCTGGGCAGGTTTGTAAACTCCGTCGCTCACTATATGGGTTCAAGTAGTCTCCTCGAGCCTGGTCTGGTCGTTTCAGTGCTGTCATTCAAGACTTTGGTATGACTCGTAGTGAGTCTGATCATTCGATTTTTTATAAACACACATCACAGGGGAAGTATATATACTTGGTTGTCTATGTGGATGATATTGTTATTACCGGTGATGATCAGGATGGTATTATTCAGTTGAAAAAACATCTTTTCCATCATTTTCATACTAAGGACTTGGGGTTACTTAAATATTTTTTTGGCATAGAAGTTGCTCAGTCCAGTTCTGGTATTGTTATCTCTCAACGGAAGTATGTGTTAGACATTCTGGAAGAAACTGGGATGCTTGATTGTAAACCTATAGATTCTCCTATGGACCCTAATGTAAAGCTCTTACCAGGACAGGGGGAGCCTCTTGTTGATCCTGGAAGATATTGCAGGCTAGTCAGAAAACTTAATTATCTCACTATCACTTGCCCAGATATTTCTTTCTTAGTCAATGTTGTCAGTCAGTTTTTATAGTCTCCTTGTGATAGCCACTGGGATGCAGTAGTCCGGATTCTCAGGTATATTAAGGGAGCTCCAGGTAGAGGACTATTGTATGAGGACAGGGGTCATACTCAAGTAGTCGGATATTCTGATGCTGATTGGGCAGGTTCTCCTTCTGATAGATGGTCTACTTTAGGATATTGTGTTTTGGTTGAAAGAAACCTAGTATCTTGGAAAAGTAAGAAGCAGGAGGTTGTTGCTAAGTCGAGTGCTGAAGCAAAATATCGTGCTATGATCTTGGCAACGTGTGAATTTATCTAGTTAAAACAATTGCTTTAGGAGCTCAAGTTTGGGGAGATATCACAGATGAGATTAATTTGCGACAATCAAGCTGCATTACATATTGCTTCCAATCCAGTCTTTCATGAGAAGACCAAACATATCGAGACAGATTGTCACTTCATCCGAAAGAAGATTTTATCTAGCTGTATTACCACAGATTTTGTCAATTCCAATGATCAGTTAGCAGATGTCTTCACTAAATCTCTCAGGGGTCCTCAAATTGAGTATATTTGTAGCAAGCTTGGCGCATATGATATATATGCTCCAGCTTGAGGGGGAGTGTTGAGTTATATGGTTATAGTCTAGGGTTAATCCTATGATAGAGCCCATGGCCCATTGTATTTGTATATATATATAAGTGTATAGTCTATGAATTTAATTAAGTGGTTTTATACATATTAAAAGCTAGGGTTTACTTCCTAATCTTCACAATTATCATATCCAAATGAAGTGGGTGGCTTGCACGCATATCTAGATGGTAAACTTATTACCGTATAATATGTTTAACATGTCATTTTGATAATACTTTATCTCAGTTGGAGATAATCACAAGTACTACCATTTCTATGACCCAATTCCCAATCCAAAGCCTTAATTTCTTTAGGGACTATTAGCCCTCGAATGATTTCAGCAGGCCCAGAGGATGGATGGACTTGATTGATCAAATGTCAGAATGAAAATAAAGTCTTCTAAGCCACGAATGACATCTTTCAGAGTCATTCTGGATTTGATTCTTTACAGCTGTCTTCTACTTTCTCCACAGAAAACACAAACCTTTTGGACTAATAGCTGTACAAGTAGGCAACTCTCGTTAAGGTATAGGCATGAGTCTACACCAAGAAGTCTCCAATTGTGGGATGGTTTTATCAACAGAAACATGATAAAACAAGAATACAGAAACAGAAAAAATAATTAACTACAAGAGTGACAAAATAGAGGAATATAAAGGGTGCTATGTCGTGCATATCTACCACAAGTAAGCAGGAAAAGACTTGCATATTAATACATTTAAATAATACATTCACCTAGTACACATCTTCCCAGCAACCTGAGACTAAATACCAAATACATAAGGGTATTTATTTGTACCAAGAATACAGGAAAACCACCAAAAAAGATACTGATTGACTTTGATTCCAAGGAACTAAGGACATATGCATGTGCTTTTGAGTTAGTGTGGGTTAGTTCTTTGACCATGTCATGCCTCAATGATGGCAAGGATAGGACATGGTGACAGACTTTTCTAGATAATGCAATTGAATTGTAAAGAGTACTGCACAGAGAAGATCTTGTTAATATTTAAGCATACTTCTCAACATTATGCCCAGCTATTGCAGTTGAGTAAACAATAGGTGCCCATCCAAGAAGGCGTAGCTTCTCTCGAACATCTTGCTCATAATACATTGCAGTTTGCTGGTTTTTATTTGGTATTGTGTCCCATTTGTTTACTACAATCAGGCAACCCTTTCCTTCTCTTTCTATCCTTTCAGCAATCCTCCAATCCTAGGAAATTCAGGCAAAACAACAGAAGTTTACTAAAATGGATTATTTGGTAAAAGAAAAGAAAAGAAAAGAGATAAGAAGCAGAAGAACAATAAGCCAGAAACTCATGGAATTATAACACACTCCATATATCAGTCAATCATCAAAAAAGTTTTATTTTTGCATCTAACATAAGCCACTTGAACATTGGGCCTTTAGCAAATTTCAATATTATAGTACTTCAATACAGTAGGGTTGTGGTTGTAATATCATTTTCTACAACTAAAAAAGTTTCTTGAGGTCCAAACCAAGATTGCCTCTTAACAATGGAAAGACACAACAGTGGTAAACAAGTGCTTTGTTTGGTTACTGGAGAATGAATTCACATTAAGAATGTCAAGATGAAATTAGAGCTTTTTCAGAGAGAAGAAAATCCTTAAGGAAGAGTCACCAGGTTTGTAGTCAATAATTAATTATCAATTTCAAATGTCCAAAAATTCATTACAGTCAATAATATATGCACATCTAGGATAGTTCAATGAGGAAATAAAGAAAAAAAATTGAATAAAAGAAAATTTCTTAATCCTACCAGAAATAAACTTCCTAACTAAATAAACATTTCCAGATAAACTAATTGTTTAAATTTGTTTGTAATATGATTTCCATCATTCCCCCGTGTTAAGTAGGACTCTTGTCACTACAGGGGACAATATTACTCCCAACTATCTAGTATCAAAGCAACAGAACTTATCTTTATAATCTGGAGTGGGATCAATCTGGATCTTTCCATGCAATAGACATCTACAAAAATGATCTTGTTGAGATTTTTTCATCTCAAATGATAAATAATGAATCAGGTTTTACATCCCGTTATAGGAAAACATTTTGTGGTGGGCTATTTTAGTGATATTGTCATCTATAGTCAGTCTAAAGCAGACCAATGGGTCTTCTTTGCCCAGTCTTTGAGAAACTTTAAGCTGAGGAGTTGAATAAAAATTAAGAAGTGTTATGGAATGCAGATTAAAGTGTTTTTTCTAAGATTTCTAGCTTCTAGCAGGAAATCATAGCTAATTTAAGGTAAGAGCCACTAGCTAATATCTATCAGCGATAATGTTCCTGTTAATATAGCAATATCATAATAGGATTGTACATATTCTATTTTAGTTTAAGTACAAACTAGAATTGTTTAAGTACATATTCTATTCTAGTTGGTTCTGCAGTCTTTCTCCATTCCGTACAAACTTAAAATGGTATCAATGTGTTGTCAGATCTCTGATCTGATGCTGAATTCTCACTGATCAGTTTGATCTGAGAAAATTCAGTAAAGAAATGGGAGAAACAGAGTGTGAAAAGAGAGAGAGAGAGAGAGAGAATGCTGAGGGAGAAATTCAGATTAATTTGATTGAATTTCCAGATGCCTCTAGGCAGATGGGGATCAGGTCTTTATATACTGAGTCCCCTCGCCTCAACTCCCACCAAAACTGGAAAAAAAGTACAATTGCATATAGCCTTCTCTAGGTACAAGTCATAACATCTATAACTACCCTCACTTGTAAGCCACCCAAACCATTAGAACGTGACACGTGTTTTGCTACTCATGATCGTCTTAGTTATATTTCTTCGTGTTCTAAAGCATTTTGGAGTCTTACATGGTCACAGTCATACAAAAATAGGCTACGACTACAAAATGAGTATGTTAAGCACCTGTTTGGACTGATGGACCCGTTGAAAGGCATGTCCGCTGTCAATGAGACCCTCATGGGGTCTCGTCGCTGATGCATCACCATGCACCTTCACTTGTGACAAGGTTGCTAGGATGTAAGACCTACCAGACGAAAGTCTAGTGAGTGCATTGAATCCCTGACTAGGCTACGGCCACCACCAGCTAACTCACCTTCCTCCAACTTGTCATTGTATGCTACATTTGGGCTTTCAGACATTATACTATTAGGGTAACCTTTTGTGCTTTTGCAGGACTTGTCTTCTGCTTGTATGCAGGGCTCCGTGGTCGCTTTATCACTCTACAGTGAGATTTGTCCACTGGGAGTACAAATGGAGTCCAAAGTTTGCTATATCTATAATATCGCCTAAACAATTGACTACTAGAAAACTGAATGGTAGTAAATATTTGCAATGGTGCAAGGTACCTGACGGGCTATAGAACATATCATTTCACCGAGGGAGCTCCCAACACGGATCAAAGAAAGATTGACACTTGTGTTTAGGAGGCTGAATATATTGTTGATCACTACTACTGGGATTTAATGGTGCCTCATATCCCAAACATGTAGGTATCTAGTATATTTTTTCTTTTAACTTCAGCAGTCTACCAAAGAGCAGTACTTGAGCCTTCTGAGCACATTGAAGTGTGACTGCTGCTCGTCAGTAATAAGAATTCTTACCCTAGCCATTCTCAACCTTTTCCTTGCTACAGGTATGCTAAAATCTATAAAGCATGGCACTTTGAATTTAGGTGTCGTATCCATATCAGAAAGGCATTGGACGACAAGCCCATGAGACATTCTAGGTGTCAAATGCGCCATATCGTGTTTCCAATGGTTATAACTCATTCAATGTGCAAAACAGTAACTTGGTTGAAGTTGGATTCAGAATTGAATCTTCAGCCAGTACCTTTTCTATTTTCAAAAACACTTAGTGTTGACTGGTGTTTTATTGACTAGTGACTTATCCATTCCTGATGGGTAACTCATTGAATTTTAAATTAAATGCTTTTTGAATTTGTAGTACAATTATACAATAGTATACATTATGAAAAGATATTTCCTTGTATGCTGAATTGTATCTACATTTATTGAATTGAATTAAATAATAGTAGTTTTTCTTTCTTTTTTTTTTGGTTGTTCACAGATATTAGTTTGATAGAATTATATGAAATACAAACTTTTTGCCACATCCCATTGTGTCCATATCCTCATTTTCTTCAAATCATTGTAATATGTCCATGTTCATCTCAGTATGTATGTCCATACCTGTTCTTTGCTTCATGGGTTGAAGTATATCAGAGTGGCCACATAATCCCATCTAAGACCTTTAAATATTAAGGTTTTGAGATACGGAGAAGGATAGTTGATAAAGATCGTAGAAACAAATATTTTGGAAAACAATATTTTAGGCATAAAAATAGAAAATAATATTGTTTTATTAGTTTATTTATTTTTAATTTGTTTCCTAGTTTCTTTTGATTTCTTTTATTTCCAAGAATCCTAATCAGATTGGGATTATCTTTATAATCTTAATTATATTGGGTCAAGGAATCCTAGTTAGAGTAGATTTTTATCTATTAGTTGTCTATAAATAATCCTTTAGTGACGTATTGCAGGTTAGACTTAGATGAAAAATATTGGTTAATGATATTTGGTTTCAGTAATCAAGATTCCTATTTTTTTCCTTGGTTCAGGTTCTGCATCAGTAGTAGTCATATTTTTAATGAAAAACCAATTCCTACACACGGAAGCAAAAGGAAATAACCTCAGTCTCCTTGTGCTTGCTATCCTCACCTCTGAAGTGCAATAATGCCTATTTTATTGTTACTGATTTAATACAAAAATAATCACAAAGTACTCAACCAAAAATTTGACGTCTCCAGAAACAACACAGGAAGCAAATCAGAATATTCAAGATGCAGCATCAAATGCCATACTGATAAAGCCCAACCAGAAAAGCAACATAAATATCATCCTGTTTCCATTTAAGAAAATAGCAAACCCTGTAATGATGACAAGATCAAATTGCAGTTCTGGAGGTATAACTGCCAATTTCACTATTGTGCAAGGGTGTTTGTGGGTGACAGAAGAGAGATCCCTTTCCTAACCCCCAAGTACACTTCTACCTTGAGCCTGAATCATTAGAGCTGCATTTTCATGAAATATTCCATCTACACAGAAACTGAGGAAAAAATACCTGCTCTGTGATACAGGCCATGGCCTCGATGACAAGTGCGACAACATCAGAACGACGAATGGCACGAAAAGCCCGATTAACAGATAAAGCCTCGGTTGTGCTGCCCGATGAAGCTACTGAGGCTCTTTTTCTTATTCCAGCAGTATCAATAAGCTGGAATTTCTGCCGACATAAGGGAAATGACTGGTGTAAGTTTTTCATAACATTGAGAGTGCAAGGGTAAAAATATGGATTGCAAAAATGCATAAAAAGTTGATCTTCCACTCAGATAAAGCAAAACATAAATCTTGTAGTCACCCCTTGACACATGCAATCAACAGGGGTTCAATTATTCTATTAAGTAAGCAGTGATTGAACAGAAATTAAATTCCTAACTGAGATGTTTGATAGCTTGCCAATAATTCTAATAATGTATTCTTATTAATTGGTTAAAGAGTGAACTTCTAAATAAATAAGAAGCCCCACAGAAAAAGATCAAAATATATTAGCTTCTAGACAGATTCTAGGTTTTCTTTCTTTGGGCCTCTGTGTGTGTGTGTGCATGTGTGCGGGGGGGGGGGGGGGGGGGGGGACATCAGGTAACCACAGTAGCCTTCATAAGGCATCAGGAATCATATGAGATAAATTGAAAATATTTAACCATAAATTTGGTTCATTCGCAGAAAATCTTTTGCTTCTACAAATGCATTGCTCAAGAAAGCAAATCATGTATAACTCAATTTGCTTCAACACACCATTGAGCTCATATTCATTCAAGTACACAAGAAGTAAGCTCATCTTTCCCCAACTACAACTGCTGAAACAAAAGCAAACTATGAGGATCTTAAACTTTGGCTATTGGAACATTATCTTGCACCAAATGTCCTTGTCCAACTGATGGGCATTTGAATCAAATCCATAATTCAACTAACACATCTGATGAGCCTCTCAGTTTATGATTATCAATCTTTGCTTAATTGTTTGGACAGAAAAATTATTATTTCACTCGGAATCAACTTTTGCTGAGCAGAAGTAATCTGGTATGGTATGCCGCTGTATTTGAATCCTTTTAACTTCATTCTTTAAGGTGCTCAAAGCAAGCAAGCCAAAGATACCTCGATACCCATGTTTGTGCAGAAATAATGCATCAAACAAACAGGTGCAAAATTACCAAATAACAATTTATTTTGTTCATAAAAAGTTTCGTTGAATCTCTCAGATCCTAAGATTTTATGATAAGTATAAAGTAACATGATCACTATAGTCAACAAACATTTTCCAAATTGAACAACTTAGTGTTTTTGAGAAACGTTTAACCTGTCCATCTGGTCCAGTAATTTCAGTATCAATAGCATCACGAGTAGTACCACTGACAGGACTGACAATTGCCCTGTCATCTCCAACTAATGCATTCAAAATGCTACTTTTACCAACATTTGGTCGGCCAACTATTGCAATAGCAGGAACATAATTTTCATCATCCATATTCTCTGAGTCCTGTGACTAAGCACAAAAAAATTTATCAGCATAGTTAAGGAGAATTTAGTAATGTAGTTACAATCTTATCAAGACTGCTAAAAATTAGAAGTGCACCATCGCAAAACAACAAACTCAAGATAGTGTGATGGTATGACAGACGAGTTACAGAATTCCTTGGTAACCCAGAATCCATGACTTATTTATGTGAAAAAGATTGTATAGTATGAAAACTACTAGATATTCTAAGAGGAACTGCAAAGCAGAGAGTCTGAAAGGAAAGTCTTTAGGATCCTACATGTAGTAACCTCGTTCTTTTTATCTCATGTATTAAATACATAAATTTGAATATGTATTATTTATGTTGTGTATATAAAAGGTAGAAGTAAAATAGAACTGCCTCTTGCACCTTTATAGAATAAATTTATTTATCTAAAGATCAATAAATCCAAGAGTTGTTCCACAAAATAATAAACTAGAAAAGGCCAAGATATAATATAGTTGCTAAATATGTTAAAAAGACACTTGCAAAAGAAAAAAAAAATTCAAAGAACACTGAATAGACGTAAATGTCTTTGGAATAAGTTCTGAATTTTAAATAAATACAAGTAAAGATGGCCTTGGTATCTAATCCAGTCTTTACCCATTCTCTATTTATACCTAAGTATTTGAATCCTAACACTTTCCAAAATAATTTCAAAGTTCCAACTTGTTATGGTCCACTGCAAGGCATGGGACTTGTCCCATATTGGAAGTTTAGGCTCTTGGTATAGAGTTTATAACCTCTTGGGCACCCTCCCTTTGACAACTAGCTTTTGAGGGTGAGTTCTACTCAAGGGGTGTAACTGTGGTATCAGAGCCGGTCTCATGTCTCCCAGTTGCAATCGCGTGGCGACGAAGGTGACACCAGTATTGCAGTGTTCGTCTAGGACTAGCCGTGGCTACTGCACAACCTATCGTTGTGAGCGCCGGACTCCAAAGCGTGGTGGTATGTTATGATCCACTATAAGATATGGGACTTGTCCCATATCGGAAGTTTAGTCTCTTGGTGTGGGGTTTATAATCTCTTCGGCACCCTCCCCTTGACAACTAACTTTTGAGGGTGAGTTCTACCGAAGGGTGTAACACAACTGTACATCGATGCTATTCAATATAGCAAACCTAAAGTCCACAAGCTACAAAAACACTGTTAGCGTGCATACAGCAGTTGTTTTGACAGAAACATATCACTAGAGAAGTCATCTACAAGCAATGAAAGCCATTGGTGAAGGATTTCTTCTTCCAATGTGAGGGATCCATTCACAGTGATTTTCCAGTGTTTTCAACTTGCACCAATGAGCTCCTCTGGTGTAATCATATAAGAATCAATTTGAAGTCATCTAGCAAATTTTGACACACAGTTACCATGAAGGATTTGAACACAAAAAATATAGAAACCAATTAATTGTACAGCACTTCTGGTATTTTTGTAGAAAGCATGAATATAGAGCCAATAACAACCCTAAGGAGATTTGACCTTTTGTTTCTTTGGATTATGGTTTTTTTGAGGCATCCACTGAATTTTGGGTGGGTAGGTGTGTGGTGGTGGGGAGGGAGGGGGGGGGGGGGGGGGGACCGACCTTATTTACATTTATTCTCTTTCGTAATAGAAAGGTAAATACAAGAAGTTCTTAGACTTGGTTGTAGGTCCCCCCATACTGCTTTCAGTTGTTTGATGAGAAGATAGGCTCGGTTTAGCTTCATTTTCACCTATGTAAGCAACTTTCCTGCATTAACATTTAGGTTCCAACTACCTTCTTATTATTACTACCTTAAATATGCATCTACAGTTTTTGAATTGAGGGCAATTGTTTTCTTGCTTATTTGGTTGATAGAACTTAGTCCTTTCAACACCTACAACATTGACTGCAAGTGATTTGATTTGAGTTGTTCGCATAGGCTGCAAAGTTTTGCTTTCAAACTGTAATTACTTGCAGCCACTTTGATGTGTTCATGGACAAATTCATAAAAGCCTCCATTAACCTTGGCTTAATCCATGTAATTGCCTCCAGAATTGGTGTTAGTGCAACTCCTTTTGGTAAGCATGTGATCAACCCTAAGAAACTTCCTGAATTTTATTTAAAAAAATCTCTCAAGCAGTAATTCCAAGCTTCTTTTTTTTTTCAGTACTTGTTAATGAATGAGCCTAGCATCCATTTCCCCTGATATTTTCTTGAGGTATCTTTCACTAATGTAATACTTGTTTTCACAAAACTAGAGATTATTTTACTGATGGTATCTACAAATTTATGACAAATCGGCCTCTGTTTTGGCCATAAGTGGCAGGTATGAATTCCATTCTTGTCGTCTATTGTTGCTTCAAATTGTTCTTTGGCTATGTCCCATAGTGATACCAATCACCAATTTGATATGGCTTGTTCAGTTCTAAGCTATTTTCCACAATTTTCAGCTATGTAATTGTAAATGCACAGAATTTAGAAATCATTTGAGGAAAATGTGGGATTTCAAGGATTTTTCAAACTAATGACATTCAGTTTTGGAAAAGCAACACATTGTTTTTGATGACTAATTCAATTGAACTGGAGGGGTCAATTCTTGAAGATAAGCTATCAAAATGCCACACATGAACCCCTTAAATCATTTCTCTCTAAAAAGAGTTAATGTAGCTTTTGATACCGAAGAGAAGCCATTAAGTTGCCTGAAATACATAGACTAGCTCTGTCTCCTTTAGCCTTGCGGTAAAGTGATTGTCGTTGAGGCTTCCCTACTAGGGTTTGTTTGTGTGACACTTGGCTATACAGATTTTTTAACTTAAGATACAGAAACAAGATAGGGATCATTCCACAGGGCCAAAAAAAGTATAGGAATTCATCAAATAAGGTAATTCTGATAAGCGTGAAACTGCAAGCCAATTTTAGGAATCAAATACCTCTATTTTTCTCAGTCCTGAACAAACAAGATCAAGAAGCTCTCCTGTTCCAGTTCCGGAAAGAGCCGATATAGGAAGAGGCTGAAAGCTTTTTAATCAACCAAAAACAAATTGGAAATTCAGGTTAAAGTAAACAGAAAGGAACCCCAGCTCTGTATATAGTAAGAATAAGCAAGACAACAGTGCACACATGATAAATGAATACAAAAAAGAAAAGAGCTCGAGTCTTGACAAAAATAACACCTGGAATTTCAAAGCATTTAAAGTATGGACTATATTTGTAGAGGATTTCCTTCACTTGATGTCACAAAAAAATAATCAAAGTATGGACTATATTCAGAATAATCTTCTTGCACATATACCCCTAATCCATGATAAGAAGCCTATGCTCCCTCAGTTATCCAATATGAGAATGGAACGTAGTGTAACATAACAAACAAAGAACACAGCCCAGTGAGAGCCCTTGATTTCAACAAATCCAAACAAGAAATGCTGGCCATCTATGTCATAAAGGCCATTATAGGACAAGCAAATTAAAAGGTACCTCCTCTAGTTAGGCTCATATTCATCTATCTTCCCCTGCCCTCAAAGAATGATCTTAAGAAAGCTATAAAAAGTTGTCATCAAGTCAATTTCCTAATTTTGGAAATTTCAACTAAACCACTAGGACTGAACAGTATCATCTTACAAGAAAGTGGAGAAGCATTCACCCATGCAACCTCTTCCCTAGACAATAAGAAGCTCCAAGAACTAAGCTTATCAAAATCAAGATCTTATGTAATCATTGGTGGGGCTTATAGAATCAGATCAAGGATTGCAAGATTCTACAATGTAAGAGGAAAAAAGATGTAATAATGTATCTATGAAAAGTAGACACAAAAAAGTCTAAATTGTGAAAAATAAATAAATAGAATTATGTTGAAACAATATAATGAACATGTAAATATAACATACAATTCTCAGCAAAAAACATTTTATACAATTGAAAGTTTAGAAGTAAAAGCTTTGCATTTAATAAAAAGTACAAGGTATCTGGACCCTTTGGAGTTTAGGGAAACATAAGAGGTTATTGGGCCTGGTTTTCCAGCATCAGGATACTTTTGCCTTGGAAGGCTGGCTTTGCAAAATGCCCATCTTCTTCTAGGCCTGTGTAACTAACTTCAAATGGGCTGCCTTTGAATCACTAAAATGGCAAGGACTGCTTAAATGACTCAACAGCAGAACCCTTTAATTGTTTTGACAGGCCAAACAACAAACTTTAAGAACTAGTAAAGTCCCAATAAGTGTGCACACTGGAGCTGGAACTCCATAAAAGTTCTCTGATAGGGCAAGGGGAGAACAGCTGAATATGGCGCCTAAAAAAGAGAGGTACCTTTACAATTCAGTCTTTGTACAAGCAACTGAGTGTTATTGGGGTGTCAGCCTCCTTTGGAGAGGAATATGGAAAAAGCAATTGACAGATGATAAGTTATCCTCTTTTTCTCATTTGTATAAACTAAACAACCTTTATATAATTAACAGTTTAATAGCAGTGTTCACATCCTTCTATATTTTATCATGTCCCAAAAGTCTCTTGCCAAATTACAGACTGGGAATTGGTCATTAAGCTAATTCAATCACAAGAATTTATCACATGATATTAAGAACAATTAATCCATCATTATTAGTAAACACTGTGAGGATGGTTGTTTGCATGGAGAAAACCACATGTAACATCAGTTTTCACAGCCTGACTATAAGACACACAATGCAGTCTAATATATGCAGCATGTCCCTTTGAAACCCCTGATTTCTGGTTTTTTTGCTTCTTACAGAGGATGATTCTTTTGACTGTCATGTCAAAAAGTGTAAAAGAAACATTAAAAATGATATAGAAGGGCCTTCACTAGATTTTCTTCAAACTAATCGAGGTAGAATGGCTCAAGTGGAGACGTGCACCTAAAATTTTATGCAATCATAAAATCCCTTTAAAGCTATTATCAGACGGCTATAAGACCTCCTTTGTTATATGGCTTTGAATATTGGGTAATTAAGTACTAATATATGCAAAATATGACCATAGCTGAGATGAGAATGTTATGGTGGATGTGTGGCATACAAGAAAATAAGAAATAAGAAATGATATCATATATGATAAGGTTGCAGTAGTGCCTATTGAAGATAAGATGCATGAACCGTGATTAAGATGGTTTGAATATGTGAGAAGAAGATTGATAGACACCTGTGAGGCAAATGGATGAAATGGAGGAAGTTTATAGCAAAAAAGGGAGGAGACAGAAAAAGAGTATAAGCTCTATCTTGTCAAGTATATTATACTGGCTTAGGATATAAATATGTAAAAACTCATTTCCACCTGCAATTATTTCTCAAACAATCTTATCCAAATAACACAAGCAGGAACCACGGGAGTGGAAACAAAAAAGAGGGAGGAGGCAGGGCTTGAAGAAGAAATTCATCATTTACTAAATCATAAAAGTAATTACGGAGAATATAGAATTCTATCTGCCAATTATTCTTCCCCACATAAGGCACAAAGTAGCATGCTACTCCTTTTTATATTTGAAATCAAGATAAACCGGTTAGATGAAATGGTAGTCCAGCACCACAAAGCAGGCAGTCCAACACCAAAAACATCAACTTAAGAAGACTCTACGGAGCAAACTTGTAGCATATACTAAATGATCTGAGAATAGGTACAGACCTTGATTAAAGGGTGAAGAAAAGACATAAGAACAAGAAAACTGACCCCAAGGACCAGAATTCCGATGCTTGCATGATTCCTTTACGTGGAGATTCACACTTATTCACAGCAAGAATGATATACTTGTGTGAGTAGTTCTTCCGAAGCCAGTCTGCTATTTCCACATCAGCTGCTGTAAGACCTGCCTGCAGATTCATTGTGCCTTTATGCCATCCAAATAGAATTGCTCATCCAATCATGGAAACAGAAACTAGTCCAACTAAGAATTTCATATGAATATAAGTTAGCTTTTGTTACAATTGGGAGCACTGTCGATCTATGAATTCACCCAATAAACCAACAAATATAAACACTCTTGATGCACTCCCTCACCGATTCAACCATACAACAAAAACAGAAAATAAAGAATTGACAAAGAGTAGAGTTAGAGCAATCAAACCACACAATATACACTGAGATTTATCCTGGTTCAGACTGATTAAAATCAGTCCTACATCCAACCTTCACAGAGAGAGCAATCCACTAGAAAACTTGATGAATTCAGTACAAAGAATCACACTTGCACAATCCCTCTTCCCTCACTAATACATAAGAACTCTCACTGCAAGATTACAAGGCTATCTTTCTAGGCTTTCTCTTACAATACAGCTCTCGAAAACTATCAATGAGAATGATCAATCACAGGTTTCGACAGATTACCCCACACCTCTTATTTATAGACACAAGGGCATGAGTTACAAGAGGGATGATATAACGGGGACATTTCCCTAACTACCCCTCACTTAATATAATATATACAGTTAGCCTAATTTCCCTAATTGCCACTGCCGCACATAATCCTCAAAAGAATGTTCGAGTCCTTCTAAACTTTCCAGTCACTCAATGCAAAATGTGAATAACAGCTTTCAATAAAGAAAGAACAAAAATAAATATTAGTGCTCGAATTAAGTTGGAGGCTTGAGTATGGTACAATTGGCTTAAACTAGTCAGCGGCTCACATCCCTATTATGCTTGGTTGAGGGGACTTGGATGTTTCTTTCTCCTTTTCTATCAGAGAATATCAAGCTCGGAGAGGAAAGTTTCCATGGAGATAGTGAGGGTTAGTAGTAAGGTTATTAGATATTTTCCACTCATTTTTCCAAAAGATTATTTGAAGAAATGGAAGGAGATTTCTGGTAAGGCAAGCTTTGAATTACAATAATCCATCATCCATGATAAGGTAGAGAGCCCTTGTCCAAAGATGAGAAATTGGAAAGAGCTAAGAAAGAAGGGGGAGCTGGGGTGACCTTTGATATCAAAGGAAAAATGTTAAGTCCAGATTGATTATGTTGCATAATCTCTTGTGGATTGAGTAATTACCCCAAGACTTCTAGTGTTGAAGGTATCCCTCTCATTTATAATTGGTCCCAAACCCAGAAAAAGGTGGAGGGTTGCATTAGGTAGCTGATAATGAAAACTCATTGGATCAAAACATCATGAATTTTAGACAAATGAGAAAATCATTTGGGTGTAACCCTCTTAGCAATACACTACATTGTTTAAGTGTAGTGAAAATGAGCTAGGGTTGTTGCATTAGCACCCAAATGTAGTGTCAAATCTACAAGGATTCTCACATTTTCATGGAAAAATGCGAGTAAAGAAAGTTCAGAATCATATATTAAGAGTTGGGTTGTGGAATATCATGGCTTATCTATGCAAGTGGCAGACATGACAATTAGGAGAAAAATCAAACAAGAGACCAGATGAATTGGAGAGAAGGCTAGAATGTTGATATGAGTCTAGATATAACTTTGGTACTCAAGGAAAGATCATGCAAGAAATGGTCTGAGGATTATCGTGGATCAAACTTTGAAGGGCAGGGTAGTGAATGTGAAGAGAATAAGAGACAAGATTATTGCAGGTGAAGCCATTCTAGGAGAAGAGAGTATGAATATTGTTATTACATATGCTGCACCAGCAAGTTGAGATAGGAGAAGATATAAAGACAAAAGTTTGAGAGGATTTAGAGGGCAATGGATATAGGGAGGTACATTGAGTTTATGGATTTGGAGAAAAAAATAATGAGGGCAAAGCTATTTTGCTTTTTCCACAGCATCTCAGTTCATCATAGCTAATACCAGGTTAAAGAAACAAGATAAACACTTAGGCCATACATAAAAATAGCTTATTAGCTACTCAAATAGACTAATTTCTTATGACTTATGCTGTAAGGATTGTAAAAATACATCAGGAGTATATCAGTTTATCATAGCTAATACCAGGTTAAAGAAACAAGATAAACACTTAGGCCATACATAAAAATAGCTTATTAGCTACTCAAATAGACTAATTTCTTATGACTTATGCGGTAAGGATTGTAAAAATACATCGGGAGTATGCCTAACCAGTCAATATAGGTTTATGGTCCTTGATGTCTGTCTCGGAAGGTTCATTCAGATAGCGAATTAGAGTAGCAAAATTTTGATTTTCTTTTACTGCTGTAATTCCTTTATTGCTGTAATTTTTGTTCTCTTACTACTGTAATTCCTCTAATAGTATTAGCTAGGTAAGGCAGTAAGATTCCCCACGTGGAGGGGCTAGAATAGGACAAAAGGTTGGTTATAACCGAATGAGGGAGGGATCTACTGTGGCAGCACCAACACCCTACCGGTTGTATATATTCTCCTAAGCTATGCTGGGGAATTATCATTGAATTGAATATCAGAAACTTCTTCTTCCTTCCCTTACCTTTCTCGCTCACTCTCTCTCACTTTCTTCCTTCTCACTCTCCTTCTCCCTCACTCTGTTCTATTATGTTCTTACCAAAATCATCTCCTAATCCATTCCGGACTAGGAGCGTACCAAATTCACAAAAGAGCCGTGACATTTTGGTATCAGAGCTACCATTTCTCAGCCGGTTACTAAGGAAGAAAAAGATGGCAGTGGGGACACGAATGAAGAACTTAGAGTCCCAACTGCAACAAGCCAGCTCGGCCATGTTCAAATGCCAAAACCAGATTGATTAGTTGGAATTAGGGGCCACCCGGAGTCATGAAGAGATCATGGCATTGGACCATCGAGTGGAGAGCACCATGGATGGATTGGAGCAGAGGCTGGAAGGTTCCATTGCAAGGGTGCAAGATGAACTGGGTGCACAAATGCAATAGTTCATGGTCATGTTTGCTCGCCAAAACCCGGTAAGATTGCCCCTTGATTTCCCACCTAGAAAGCATACATAACCAATTCTATAAAGGAATAGGATGAACAAGAGACAAGGTACCTCGGAGATTGAGGTGGACACTGAAGAGGAGTTAGAAGGCTTGATGGATAGGGGTCGGGAAGGCCTTGTAAATCCTCAGCATTTGAGGTTTCCAATGCCCCAGATGGAGATTCCCACATTCAAGGGAGTCCATTCTCGATGGTGGCTGAAGAAATGTGAAAGGATGTTTGAGCGGTATGGCATCCCCAAGAGGCAGAGAGTACCATTGGCTGCAGCCTATTTCAATGAGGTGATTGACGCCTGGTACCAAGGGAGCATTAGACAAGGGAGGATTTACACATGGGAGGAATTTTCTGAAAGGTTATGTGAAAGGTTTGGGGAGAGAAGCATGGTGGACATCATAGAAGAGTTCAACAAACTAAGGCAAACCGATAGTGTGGAGACCTACCAAAAACGTTTTGAAGAGTTGAGATCTCTCATGATCCAACTTAATCCTCACCTCTCCGAGACCTACTTTGTGTCGAGCTATCTGAGTGGTCTCAATGATGAGCTCAAGCCAATGGTGAAGGTGTTGAGACCTTAGTCAGTGGAGCAAGCTTCAAAGAATGCTAGGCTGTAGGAGTTGGTGGTAGAAGCCTTAATGAGGAAGCAGAGGCAGCAAACAAGGGGAATGGTGGTAGGATCATCCAATGTGGTTGGAAGGAACCTTAACTAGGATTTGGTAAAGGGAAATAGTGGGGTGAGGGGGGTGGTAGGCCCTAACCCAGCTCCTTTTGGAGAGCAACAGAGAGAACATAGGAGATTAGCTGGTTTGTGCTTTCAGTGTGGGGAGAAGTATCATGCGGGACATCAGTGTAAGAGGCAGATACTATTGCTAGAAGGGGATGAGGAAACTGACCAAGAGTTAACAGAAGAAGAGAATTGTGAAGAAAGGGTAAAAGAGGACAATGGGGAAATATCCATTCATGCCTTGGAAGGGGTAGCCAACAACAAAATAATAAAGATAGAAGGACAAATTAAGGGAAATGGCTTGATGATCTTAATTGAAAATGGGAGTACGAATAGCTTTCTAGATGAAAGTACGACCAAAAGATTGAAGTGTCAACTCACAAGACACCACCCTTGAGTGTGATCGTAGCTAATAGCCAAAGGGTGATGAGTACCTCAGCTTGTAATGGGTTCTAGCGGGAGATGTAGGGGGAGAAATTTGAAGCAGACCTAAGGTTGTTACAGTTGGGGGTCTATGATGTAGTCTTGGGGGTGGATTGGATGAAAGGGGTAAGCTTAATTAGCTTTGACTTTAACCGGATGGAGGTATCATTCAAAAAGGAAGGAAGAAGGATGATATTAACAGGGGGTGAGGAGGCTGGGACATGCAAGATGATAACAGGGAAGAGGTTGTAGAGGGTACTTAAAAGGAAAATGGAGTTAGTTGGCTAGCCTTTTTACCATCGTAGTAGTTGAGGAATTACAAGGAGGTCACGGAAATGCCTACTTGACTGTCAATTCACCCATGGAACACCCTAACCAGGTAAATCACTTGGATTGTATTAATGAATTGCTGGTAGAATATGAGGACCTTTTCATGGAACCTAAATCCCTACCTCCTACCTGATCATTTGACCATTCAATTCATTTAAAACCAAACACCAAACCCGTTAATGTGAGATCCTATCGATATCCTCCACTTCAAAAGAACGAAATAGAGAAAATGGTTAGGGAAATGCTCCAACAATCCATCATTAGACCTAACCAAAGCCCCTTTGCTTCTCCTATCCTATTAGTCAAGAAAAAGGATGGATCATGGCAATTTTGTGTGGACTATCGCCAACTTAATGCCATGACCATCAAAGACAAATTCTTTATACCTTTGGTGGAAGACCTTTTAGATGAACTTCACCATGCCCAATTCTTTTCAAAGCTTGACTTGCATTCGGGATACCACCAAATTCGGATGAGCCTGGAGGATATACATAAGACAACATTTAGGACTCATCACAGGCACTTTGAATTCTTGGTGATGCCATTTGGGCTCACCAATGCCCCGGCCACTTTTCAATCCTTAATGAAACAAAACATTCGAGCCCTATCTTTGAAAGTTTATACTTGTATTCTTTGATGATATACTCATCTATAGCCCTTCCCTTGACCAACACCTAATTCACCTTAGGACCACTCTGGATATCCTCGAATCTAACCAGCTTTTCATTAAGAAATCTAAGCATGCATTTGGTCAAGGGTAGGTAGAATATTTGGGGCACATCATATCCAAGGAGGGGGTTAGCACTAATCCGAAAAAAGTGGAAGTCATGGTGTCCTAGCCGAGGCCTAATTCAATAAGAGCTTTGAGGGGATTCCTAAGACTAACTGGATACTATCGTCGATTTGTAAGAAACTATAGGATCATTAGCAAACCTCTAATTGAATTGCTGAAGAAGAGGAATTTCAGCTGGGGACTCGAGGCAGAAGAGGCCTTTGACAAGTTGAAGGAAGCTATGAGTGGGTACCAGTATTAGGGCTGCCTGACTTTAGTAAGCCCTTTGTCCTTGAGACAGATGCTTGTGGGGTGGTATAGGGGCGGTCCTAGCTCAAGAAGGGAGGCCATTAACATTCTTAAGCCAAGCTTTGAGCCCTAAACATTTGGGGCTTAGCATATATGGGAAGGAGTTCCTATCAGTGTTGATGGTTGTAGATAAATAGAGACATTACCTGGAAGTAGGAAGGTTTATAATAAAGACAGACTACAACAGTTTGAAGTTTCTGTTATAGCAGAAACTACAAACACAGCTGCAAAGGAGGGGCATGGCCAAATTGATGGGCTTGGACTACTCAATACAGTACAAAAAGGGAAAAGAAAATGTGGTTGCAGATGCACTCTCAAGGTGTCATTAGGAGGGAAGTGTAGTAGCCATAACCACTGTCATTCTCGAATGGTGCCAACAGGTGATAGAGAGTTATAAAGAAGATGAAAAAGTGAGGGAAATACTGGAGAAGGTAGTCGTGGGAACTGAGGAGGTTGAACGGTATACCTTGGTGGACGGAAAGCTGAGATATCATGGCCAGAATGTAATTGGGGATCATGAAGATCTCAAGAGAAGGATCCTGCAATCATTGCATGAATCTCCAGTGGGGGGACACTCAAGTATCCAGAACACTTACCTTCAGGTGAAGAAATTCTTTCATTGGCAAGGGCTTAGGGCAAAGGTAAGGAAGTTTGTGTTAGGATGTGACATTTGCAGGAGGTGCAAGAATCAGAATTTGGCGTACCCTGGGCTCTTACAACCTCTACCAGTGCCCGAGCAAGCTTGGTCTAGTGTCTCTGTGGATTTCATCGAAGGTATGACAACCTTACCCTTAGAAACCCCGGCTAAGGGAAACTAAGGGAAAGTGTCAACGAGAATGGCACCTGTTGAAGATTTAGGATGGCGCATAACAACTCTTAACACTAAACATAATCCACATCACAAAGTGGTACAACACCTCCTAAAAGAATATAGACAACAGGGTCACAACTTTATATAAATACAAAGGACATGGTACAAGGAACATCAACAAAACGTCCACTATTACACATAACAGTCTCACTCCCCAAAGATCTTCTAGTTGGTGTCATAACCCCAAGGATCCCCAAGGATAGAGTAGGAAATATAATAGTATTTAGCTTACATGCATTACTATACTTTGTAATTTCCTTTCTTCTTCTATTATAGCTATTTGTTTTGGCTATATGCAATTATAGTCACTGTTGTAACTGCACATGGGTGCATGTGCAATGCTATGAAGCTATATAAGCCACATCTAGAAAGGATGGAAGGCATGCTTGAAATGATTGAATGAAACTCTAATTCTCTGTCTACAATTCTCTCCCAATCTCTCTCTTGTTTCTTCTACACTCTCCCTCATTTCTCTCTACATTTTTTCCCTCATTTCTGTCCATTTTTCCTCTCCAATGTTCTATTCTTGATTTTGTTCCATCAGATCCGTCTGATTGTCAATCCACTCCTAGGTTAAATCCTAGGTACATGACAAATGGTATCAGAGCATCGTTCCTCGGCGGTTTTCGTTACTGATTTAGGTCCAACGGATACCGACGACTGCCGTCAATTTCTTCTTCTTCTTCTGATGCAACTCCGACTATTCCGGTGAACTGCGCATTCGTGACAGAGAAACAACCAAAATATTCTCAGTTGAATCTCGGAGTCGATTCTGACATGTGAGGGGGTGAGTGTCAACTCGGATCTGAAAGAGAGGTAGGTGGATTGGCCCGGCTAAGATTCAAGTGATTTTGTTTTGGAATTGAGGACGAGCAAGCCAGGTAGATCCAACTGAATTCCGATAAAATTCTGTAGCTGCAACGGACACCAATCCACGATATGTGTTGAAGTTGACCGGCGATCGATGGTGGAAAGGAACAAGTCGCAGGAGGCAATTTCGGAAACAGCACAGAATTGACGAGACGACGGAGTTGAACCATTTTGATGGTACAATCGGAGCCTACTGGGATCGTAATTGGATTCTGAGGACTTAGCGATCAAGGCGAACTCAAAGAGTGTTGGGGTCCTCCAGCCATGGTCGGTGATTGAGTGAGAAGGAGTCGACCAAAGAAGATTGTTGAATATGCAGCAATCGCGAGTAGAGCCAATTCTAGCCAGCGACAGCAGAAACGGTGGTGTTGGTCAGTGATTAGGCGGTAGCTGCATGGTTGTGGTTTCAATTTGAGTTGAAGGTAGGTGTTAAAATGTTGTCTAGAGTATAGGTTAATAAGATCAGTTATAGTAGTGTATTTTGAGGATTATTGAAAATTTTAGATAGAAGTTATAACCCAAACTATAATTAGTGATAGTTTGGGGGGGGTGTTAAACTGTAAATATTTTAAAGTCTTCATTGGAATATCCGCCCACTATTATAAATAGAGGGCAAGGGGTAGCAATTGATGCAAAGTGTTCTCATTTTCTGTTTTTGTCGAGTGCTTTGTGTATTCTCTGAGAGAAAGGCTGTGTGATTAGAATATAGCTTTGTAATCTTGGAGAGAATAATGTGGGTGTACTCAGCCAAGGAAGCACTATTGTTTTGATCGGTTTCTAAACAAATCAAGACTGCTCTTGGGGTGTTTGAAGGCTGGATGTAGGGTTGCTTTAAGCAATTCGAACCAGGATATATCTTGCGCCTATTGTTTGGTTTGTGGTTTGATTGTTTTCTGGTTTTCATTCATTTAAATTATGTTCTTGTTTTTTGTTTCTGTTGGTTGGATTGATTTCGGGTGAGGAGTTGAGAGAATTGACATTTCGAAACATTGATTGAGTTGTCAAAAGAGCTCCTAATCATAACAGTAGGGAATTCTATCTCAGTGATTAGGTCTAGATTGAGAAAACTTGAATGCGACTTGGTTGGGTGGTGTTTCCAGCGACTCTGGACATCTGGAAGGTGGTTAGGCATTGGGAGGTGTTAATCTCCAAGCAAGCGAGCACCCTCAGTTCGAACTTGGAAGGCAGACAGATGAGGCCGAAAGAAGAGGCGCAGCTGGGAAGATCATTGAACCATTTCAATTCCGGCGAGTAGTGAAGGCGCGAAGTGGATGTAGGTCCGAACGATCCTGAATTTGTAGTGTTCGTGAGCAAGTCAAGAGGTTGTTTATCCATTGCGTTAGTCAGCTCTAATTGTCAATTCAGTTGCAGATCAAAGTGGCGCAGCGGATTCGGCGAATTCAGTGTGAGAAGTGGATTCTTCCAGCATACCCAGCTCGTTGATCGTTGGTGCTTGAGGCTGTGAGCAAAGGGAAACAAAGGTTAATTTCGCCTTTGAATTTTGGTTAACTTGTTTGAAGAAGAACAGTATGTATAGAACCCCTATCCCTTGGTCTTTGTCTTCCAAGTGTCATGTTCGTGAGATGTCAGCCATGGAATCTCAATTGCAGCCGAAGGATGCTACATTTTCAATGGGATGTCCTGCTTGTGAAGCCTTGGGAAGCAGTGCGCACATGAGGCAGTCGGAGCCTCAATGGCAGCAGAATAAGGCTGCAATTTCAGCTGGAAACAAAAGGAATCATGAGCAATTTAGCCAAAAAAATCAGACATGGGGAAAGTTGGATAATGAGTCCAGTCGAGTTGACAAGGAAACAAGAAGTGGGATACATGGAGTGTGCAAGGAATTTGGCCGTATGTTACACAAGCAATTGCAAGAGTTTGCGATAATACTTACTAAGAAGTATCACTACAACTTTCCCGCTAAATTCTTTGAGAATTATCACGAAAGTCTTAACAAAGATGAATTCCTTAAAATGGAGCAGCAGAAGGAGAAGTCAAGAAGAAGGGAAACGAATTCACTGTCTGCTTTATATTTTGGGCAGCAAAAGAAGTATTCTAATTTTAGTAGCAATGACAAGAATGATGACCGCAATATTGAGAATAATTTTGGCAGTGAAAGGCTTTATCTAAAGGGAAACTAAGATGATCAGGTGGTTAGGATGGCAGACCCAAAGGGACCATCTGATCCCTTTGAAAAAGAAGTCCATGAAGAGGAATATTCCAGCAAACACAAAGAAAAAGGAGTTGCTGGATTATTTGCATGTAATCAGGAGATTCCAACTAAAACTTTAGCCAATATTAAGGAAGTTGGAGCAGAAAATGAAGCAAACAAGTCAATGAAAACTCAAGATTTCGAAGATGAAAGAAGATTGGATGAGGAGATTGGGGTAGACCACACTTTACAAGAGCAAGAAGATGATGATCGCGGTGATGCACAGCCTAATCTAGTTGTAAATCATGTTAGGAAGGAAGGTCGAGATGGAGGCCAGGTGTCAGTCATTGAGAAATTGTTGGTTGGAATTGAAGTTGCAGCAGCTCCTAATGCTAATGCTCATGAACAACATTGGTATGAGTATCCAAGGCAAGTCTACAATCCTCCATTGCTACATTTTGAGGATGTTGTTGATATTTTTGCAACAAAGCATGGCTGTGGGTTGAAAGGGAAGACAATAACTGCAACTATGGATGTAGATCTGTCACGGTCGTAGGTGACAATAGGAGTACTCCATTGACACGAGTGATAATAAAGAGATGTTATCGATGAGAACAAAGAAATGAGCGAGAGAGAGAGGTATAGAAATAGAGAGAAAGAGTTTTGAGAGAGAGAGAAGAGCTAGAAGATAGATGGAAAACAGAATGCAATATTCATATTCGATCCTCTTCTCAAGGCAACCTCGGAGCTGATATAGCTGGGAGGCCGCGTCCACAGGGGATCCTCCCTTCCTAACAGCTGTAACCATAAGTTTTGTCCTATTCCAACTCCTTCCCACGTGGGGAATCTTTAGCTAACAAACTGGTGCTAGAAATTACAATAAAACCCCAAAAGTAGACAATAAAACAAAGGAATTACAATGCAAGGAAAAAATTGAAAATGTTGTTGCTTAGGGACGGCCGTGGGCCCTGCTCACTGGCTGGCTTCGCACTGATTTCTTGAGGAGAGAGACATGAAAGACTGGATGGATTTGGGTCCCTTCCGGTAACTTCAGGCGGTATGCCACTTGTCCTACCTTGGCTTCTATGGCAAAAGGACCAAAATATTTGGGGCTAAGCTTAGTCACATTTCCCTTAGTGATGGACTTGAGATGGGAATATCGCAGCCTCAAATACACATGATCTCCTACCGCAAACTCCCTTTCACTTCTCTTTCGATCAGCTACTTGCTTCATCCTGTTCCTAGCTGATACCAACTCTTGCTTAAGCTGTTGAGTGACCTATCTTTGTTGCTAAAGGTATTCTTCTACCGTTGCTACATTGGATTCCCCCTCTACAGCCGGTAAAGTTGGTGGTTGGTACTTGAATAAGGCTTCAAATGGTGACATTTTAATAGAGGAATGATGGTTGGTGTTATACCACCATTGGGCTAAGGACAACCACCGATGCCACTCCTTGGGTTGTAAGAGGCAAACGCACCTCAAGTAGGTTTCTAAACTTTGATTTACCCTCTCCGTTTGCCGGTTTGATTGGGGGTGGTAGGTTGTGGACATGCTTAACTTAGTTCCCAATGCCTTCATGAGTTCCTGCCACATTAGACTGGTGAAGATCCGATCCCAATCTAAGATAATGTACCTGGGAGTCCCATGCAGCTTTACCACTCGGTCAAGGAAGGCCCTGGCTACATCTTGAGCGGTATACGGATGAGTTAGCCCTATGAAGTGAGCAAACTTGGTCAACCGGTCTACCACTACCAGTATATTGTCCCTTCCCTCCGATCTCGGTAGGCCTTCCACAATATCCATTGACACGCTAGTCCATGCTAGTCCAGGCTTGGTCAAGGATGGGTAGCGGCTACAACAACCCTGGGTAGGCTATGTTCTCGAACTTACACCTCTTGCAAGTGTCACAAGACAACACATATCTTCGAATTTCAGCTTTCATCCCTGGCCAATGGAATACCCTCTTAACCCGTACATAAGTGTTCTGCATGTCGGAATGCCCTCCTAGCGGCGATTCATGCAAGGATTGCATGATCTTTTTCTTAAGCCCGATATTATTCCCAATCACCAATCTTCTGTGACGCCTCAACAATCCCCCACTTAATGTATATTCTTCCTCCTCCTGTGTTCCCACCGTCATTTTTTCTATTATTCCCTTTATCTTTTCATCCCCTTCATAGCTATCAATCACCTCATTGTACCACTCCGGCACCACCTGAGATATGGCTGCAACACTTCCCTCTTCATGGCACCTTGACAGAGCGTCCGCCGCTGTATTTTCCTTCCTTTTCCGATATTGTATGGTGTAATCCAGCCCCATCAATTTAGACATTCCCTTCTTTTGTAGCTGGGTGTGAAGTTTTTGTTGTAACAGGAACTTTAGGCTTTCATGATCGGTTTTAATGATGAATTTGCCTGCTTCTAGGTAATGCCTCCATTTGCTAACCGCCATCAAAACAGCTATAAACTCCTTTTCATATATGTTGAGCCCCGAATGCTTAGGGCTTAAGGCCTGACTCAAAAAAGCCAGTGGTCTCCCTTCTTGAGCTAACACTGCTCCAATACCCGTGCCACTTGCATCTATTTCTAAGATGAATGGTTTGCTAAAGTCCGGCAGCCCCAAGGCTGACACCTTACTCATAGCTTCTTTCAATTTAACAAACACTTCCTCCGCAGATGGCCCCCATTCAAACTCTCCCTTCTTCAGTAATTGCGTCAATGGCTTGTTGATGGCCCTGTATCCCTTCACAAATTGTTGGTAGTACCCCGTCAAGCCCAAAAATCCCCTCAAAGCCTTTACTGAATTGGGCCTTGGCCAGGATACCATAGCCTCTAATTTCCTCGAGTATGTGCTGACCTCTTCGTTGGATATGATGTGGCCTAAGTATTCCACTTACCCTTGACCAAAAGCACACTTAGACTTCTTAATAAAAAGCTGGTTAGATCTGAGGATATTAAAAGTGATCTTTAGGTGAGATAGGTGCTGATCAAAGGTGGGACTATAGATGAGGATATCATCAAAGAATACAAGTATGAACTTGCGAAGGTAAGGCTCGAATATATGGTTCATGAGTGATTGAAAGGTGGTCGGGGCATTAGTGAGTCCAAAAGATATCACTAAGAATTCAAAATGCCCATGGTGGGTTCTAAAGGCTGTTTTAGGGATGTCCTCTGGTTTCATTCAAATTTGGTGATAGCCCGAACGAAGGTCCAACTTAGAAAAGAATTGGGCATTGTGTAATTCATCTAAAAGATCCTCAACAAGTGGTATGGGAAACTTATCTTTGACGGTTAAGGCGTTTAGTTGGCAGTAATCCACACAAAACCTCCATGTTCCATCCTTCTTTTTCACTAATAAAACTGGGGAAGCAAAAGGGTTTTGGCTGGGACGGATTATGGACTGTTGAAGCATTACCTTGACCATTCTTTCGGTTTCATTCTTTTGGGCAGGATGGTAACGGTAAGATCGGATATTAACGGGTTTTGTGTTAGGTTTTAGGTTGATTGTGTGGTCTTGAACTCGGGTAGGGGGGAGAGCGGAAAGTTCCAAGAATAGATCCTCATATTCTAACAACAACGTATTAAGAAAGTCTGAGTATGGTACCTAGTCAGTTTGATGGCGAGGGAAGCTAATTGTCAGTAACACCTCCCCGTGCACCTCCTTTCCTCCTCTGTCTTCCTCGATGGCCACTATGGAGAATAAGTGTGCCAAGTGGTTCCATCCCCCTGTGAACAATCTCCGCAACCTTCTCCCAATGATCATTTTACAACTACCCGTTTCCTTTCCTCCAGTCAGAGTCATCCTCCTCCCTTCTTTCTCGAAAGAGACCTCCATTCTATTAAAATCAAATCTTATGGGGCTCACCTTTTTCATCCAATACACCCCTAGGACAACATCACAGCCTCCGAGTTGTAGGAGTCTTAGATCCACCTCAAACATTTCACCTTGCATTTCCCAGCTGAAACCATTACAAGCCGACCTGCTCAACACCCTATCCCCATTTGCCACTGTCACACTCAAGGGTGGTGTCCCAGTGAGTGGGCATTCCAGTCTCTTGGCTGTGCTTTCATCCAGAAAGCTATATGTACTCCCACTGTCGATAAGAATCATCAAGTTACACCCATTTGATCTGCCTTCCACCTTCATAATCTTATTATTAGCTACCCCATGCAGAGTATGAATGGAAATTTCTCCATTATCCTCCTTGTCGTCATCCTCGGGGTTTAATTCCCCGGTCCCCCCTTGATTTTCTTCTTCATCTCCCTCTAGTAGGTTCTACACTGATGTCCCGGGTGGTATTTGTCTCCACAACGAAAACAGAGGCCCGCTAACCTCCTTTGTTCTCTCAGTTGTTCCCCATATGGAGCTGAGTTTGATCCTCCCATGTGTTTTCCCTTCATCCCTTCCCGATTGTAGCTCTTTCCCCCGGCATTAGAGGTGCCCAGACCCTCTCTGCTGACTGTTGTTGCCTATGTTTCTTCACCATCGCCTCCACTAAGGTTTCTTGCAAACGGGCACTCTCTGAAACCTGTTCCATTGTTCTCGGCCTCATCATTTTCACCATTGGCCGCAACTCTTCGCTAAGGCCACTTATGAAGCTTGATACAAAATAAGCTTCCGAGAGGTGGGGGTTGTGGCGAATCATGAATGACCTTAACTCCTCAAACCTTTACAAATAGGATTCAACCCTTCCTACTTGCTTAAGTTTGTTGAATTCCTCTATGGTATCCATCATGCTTCTTTCTCCAAACCTCTCGCACAACTTCTCCAAGAACTCATCCCATGTATGCTCCCTCCTTACACTAAGGCACCCTTGGAACCATGTGTCCACTGTTTCATTGAAATAAGCAGTGGCCAGTGGTACCCTATGTGCCTGCAGTATGTTGTACCAGTCAAACAGCCTCTCACATTTTCTTATCCACCAGTGCGAATTCGCTCCCTCAAATGTCGGGATCTCCATCTGAGGCATTGGGTACCCCGGTTGATGATGATTGGGAGGTTCGACCCTGTCCCTCCCCAACATCCTCTCTAACTCCTCTTCCGGGTTTATCTCAAGTTCGGATGTCCCAATTCCCCAATCCATTCTATGTCCTTGCAAAATGGGCTCATTTCTCTCCCTGGGAGGGAAGTCCGGTGATATCCTGACCGAATTCTGGTGAGTAAACATCATCATGAACTGCTGCATCTGGGCTCCCAGTTCGTCTCGTACTCTCGCGATTGAAGAACCCAACCTTCGCTCCAATCCTTCCATGGAACTCTCCAGCTTGCGGTCCAGCTCCAATTGATCGGTTCAGTTCTGAAAATCCGCCACCGTCGAGTTAACTTGTTGAAGCTGCGCTTCTAGGCTCTTCATGCGAGTACCATCCGCCATCGCTCCAGATACTACAAGTGTTGGCTGAGAATCTGGGGCTCTGATACCAATTATTATCACAACCGTAGTTGACAATAGGAGTACTCCTTTGACACGAGTGATAATAAAGAGATGTTATCGATGAGAACAGAGAAATGAGAGAGAGAGAGGTAGAGAAATAAAGAGAAAGAGTTTTGAGAGAGAGAGAAGAGCCAGAAGATAGATGGAAAACAGAATGCAATATTCATATTCGATCCTCTTCTCAGGGCAACCTTGGAGCTGATATAGCTGGGAGGCCGCATCCACAGGGGATCCTCCCTTCCTAACGGTTGTAACCATAAGTTTTGTCCTATTCCAGCTCCTTCCCATGTGGGGAATCTTTAGCTAACAAATTGGTGCTAGAAATTACAATAAAACCCCAAAAGTAGATAGTAAAACAGATGAATTACAATGCAAGGAAAAAATTGAAAATGCTGCTGCTTAGGGACGGTCATGACAAGATCTGCCACCCTTACTTGTATTGGACAATAATGAACTACTAATGGGGGTCGCGGACACAGATAGTCTTTACATTGGACTCCAACTTTCAGCTACTAAGTATGTCTATACGGAAGTTGTTGATCATGTCCATAGATTGGAGACCAAGCTTGATTGGATAACTATTATCGGGAGTGATTGTATTGGGCTTGAACTTGATGAAGTTTTCCCTATGGAAGTTTTAGGTCAACTTAGACTTGGAATTGATATTGGAAACCTAAGAATGAAGATGAAGAGGCCTCGAAGGAGAAAGAAGGAAAGAAGAATGAAACCGATTGAGAGAGCTGGTATTCGGAAAGAGCAGTGACCAATTGCTGAAGTTCTTGGGGACAAGAATTTTCTCAAGGAAAGGGGAATTGTCATGACCTTGAGGATCCCCAAGGATAAAGTAGGAAATATAATAGTATTAAGCTTACATGCATTACTATACTTTGTAATTTCCTTTCTTCTTTCTGTTATAGCTATTTGTTTTGGCTATATGCAGTTATAATCACTGTTGTAACTGCACATGGGTGCATGTGCAATGCTATGAGGCTATATAAGCCATAGCTAGAGAGGATGGAAGGCATGCTTGAAATGATTGAATGAAACTCTAATTCTCACTCTACAATTCTCTCTCAATCTCCCCCTTGTTTCTTCTACACTCTCCCTCATTTCTCTCTACATTCTTTCCCCTATTTCTGTCCATTTTTCCTCTCCAATGTTCTATTCTTGATTCTGTTCCATCAAATCCATCTGATTGTCAATCCACTCCTAAGCTAAATCCTAGGTACATGACAGTTGAAACCACTCTATACACATCTAGCAGCCAACTCAAACACTGCTAGGCCCATCCTCTTCTTTACCCTTCCTTTTGTTGGGAATGACGTAAACAAAAGTGAGCTACGAAGCCCAACAAGTGCATAAGAAAGAACAGGCAACGGGAGTAATAAAGTCAAGTCAAAACGGAATAAAAGAAAGCAAGAAATATCCCATATCCATCTATAATAGGACAAGAATAATCAAATAAAAACATGCATGCTCACCATGCCATGTCATGCAATCAAACATATACATGTACCCATGGCGTGCTTTATAAGATATTCATGTATAAGAGAAAAATCCGAGTATAGTTTCCCCCACTCCATCATCCCCACAACCATAACCAAGAACCCTCGAGTTCGTCAACCCGAGTATGCCTCAAGGTAGATTCGTCAACCCACCTGAGTATGCTAGCCGCGACTATATAGGATATATCCGAGCGGATCCCGTCCGCAGCGCCCTTTCCACCTCATACATCTTTTCCCCCAAAATCATTTTCATGCATATGGAAATGATAACCATGAAACAAACCATGCTTCAACACTCTATTAATTATATGTATCAACCCACTCACAGCCCTTTTAAAATATATTTTTCATGCACAAGTTTCATCCACGTATAGGGGATTTGAGTTCGGAAAACAAAAAGAGGCATTTTTATATAAAAAGAATAAGGCGACAACAACTGTTGACAACTTGCAAGATAGCTGTCGATTGGCAGTAGTCTTCCCTTCCCCGAAATCCTGTTTCTCTCACTCGAAACCTTGCTAAAGTGGCTCAAAACCCTGCCAAGTCCTCAACCCCAGCCAAAAACACGTCATCCCGAAAGATAGGGTGAATAAGCCCTATTTGAAGCACTTGGAAGAGGATTAAAAGTTGTTTTATCAAACAATTCCTCACAGTTTTACTTCGAACCCTTTAGTAGGGGTTTTTCTTTGAAATTTCAGTTATAAGATGAGGAAATCAAAGCTTTTGAACTACAACCAGCGATTAGAACTTGCCTCAAGCTCTTCTCCTTTCCCTTCTACTCTTCGTTAGCCTCCCGTTTCAATCTGCAAGCTGTCATACATGAAGATTTATCAAGATTTTAGGTTCCCAAAGCAAGGGTAACAGGGTTTCTAGGTGAAAATTAGCTATGTATTGGCTCCTATTACTTCCACAACCCAAGAATTTGAAAAAACATCAAGATGAGAAGCCGACCTAACTACTTGGAGTTCTTCTCGTTTGTCAACTGTCTCCAAATTTGCAACTGCCTTCTTGCTTTGTTTCTCCTATTTATATGGGTTATTTTCCCCCCTCTCTCTTTATTTTAATGTCGTACACCCTTTTCAGATTTCTAGCAAATGTTCACATTAAGGAGGCTTCTTTAGGGTTTATCTAGCTTACATTTCATTTACCACATCAAGCCCACAATTGTTGACTTTAATTTTCTCCTTTGGTCTTGTTGACTTTTCAATCTTGCCATTTACCACATCAAGCCCACAATTGTTGACTTTAATTTTCTCCTTTGAATTTTCCACCCGCCATGTCCCTCTATTCTTCTTGTTCTTTAACCCACAACACCTGAGACAAATCAACAATGATGCTTATTACACACATACACAATACTTGATTCACTAACAACTTAAACCATTTGTCGAAGTATTACAGAAGGGTTGCCCAAGTCAGAAGGAAAATATAGCATATTGGTAGTTGTGGACCGATTCACCAAGTTTTCTCACTTTATAGGACTTGCCAATCCTTATACAGCCCAAGAAGTAGCTAGGATCTTCATGGATCAGGTGGTAGCTCTACATGGGGTTCCTAAGACAATAATTTCAAATTGTGACAAGATTTTTACAAGCATCCTATGGAAGGAGCTTATGAGGGCGTTGGGAACTAAGTTTAATATGTCTTCTGCCTATCATTCCCAAACAAATGTAAATACTGAGCGGGTAAATCAAGGCTTGGAAACTTATTTAAGATGTATCTGCATCTTGCAGCCCAAGAGTTGGCATAGATGGCTCTCCTTGGCCCATTGGTGGTACAACCTTAACCACCACTCCTCCCTGAAAATGTCCCCATTCAAGGCTCTCTTCGGATAAAAGCCTCCTCTATTACCGACTATAGGAGAGCATCCCACTGAAGCCTCAGTAGAAGAATACTTGCAGTAGAGGAGGAGCCTCAACTAAAAATAGGATGAAGCAATTTGCGGACAAGAGGAGAAGTGACAGGGAGTTTGAGGTGGGAGAGAAGGTATACTTATTAAGGCAACCCCACTTGAAGGCTATTACTCAAAGGCTGGTATCAAAGCTTGCTCCCAGGTATTTTGGTCCGTTTTCCATACTATAAAGGGTGGGGAAAGTGGCTTATCATCTACAAATTCTGGAGGGAACCCATATCTACCCGGTTTTCCATGTCTCCTTACTAAAGAAGACAGCAGGATCTGAATAGGTGAATCCAACAATGCCCAAAATTCCTAAGGAGGCGGGAAGGGTGAAGAACCAGAAGCAATTTTGGACAGAATGGTGGTTTACAACCAAGGAGTTCCACTCATCTAAGTGCTAGTTAAGTGGCAGGGTGGAACACTAGGAAGCAACACTTGGGAATACTTGCCTAATTTACTCAAACAATACCCAAGGGTCGCCAACCTCCTCATCATTTCTTGAGGACAAGAAAGGTGTAAGGGAGGGGGAATTGTCACGGAAGGCTCATTTAGACAGTGAATTAGAGTAGCAAAATTTTGATTTTCTTTTACTATTGTAATTCCTTTATTGCTGTAATTTTTGTTCTCTTACTAGTGTAATTCCTCTATTAGTATTAGCTAGGTAAGGCAATAAGATTCCCCTCCCCAGATGGAGGGGCTGGAATGTAACACCTTGGCAAATGGTTTAAGTTGTTAGTGAATCAAGTATTGTGTATGTGTGTAATAAGCACCATTGTTGGCTTGTCTCAAGTGTTGAGGGTTAAAGAACAAGAAGAATAGAGGGACATGGCGGGTGGAAAATTCAAAGGAGAAAATTAAAGTCAACAATTGTGGGTTTGATGTGGTAAATGGCAAGATTGAAAAGTCAACAAGTCCAAAGGAGAAAATTAAAGTCAACAATTGTGGGCTTGATGTGGTAAATGAAATGTAAGCTAGATAAACCCTAAAGAAGCCTCCTTAATGTGAATTTCATTTGCTGGAAATCTGAAAAGGGTGTATGACATTAAAATAAAGAGAAAAGGGAGAAAATAACCCATATAAATAGGAGAAACAAAGCAAGAAGGCAGCTGCAAATTTGAAGACAGTGGACAAAGGGAAGAACTCCCAGCAGTTAGGTCAGCTTCTCATCTTGACGTTTTTTTCAAATTCTTGGGTTGTGGAAGCAATAGGAGCCAATACATAGCTGATTTTCACCTAGAAACCCTGTTACCCCTGTTTTGGAACCTAAAATCTTGATAAATCTTCATGTATGACAGCTTGTAGATTGAACCTGGCGGCTAACAAAGAGTAGAAGGGAAAGGAGAAGAGCTTGAGGCAAGTTCTAATCCCTGGTTGCAGTTCAAAAGCTTTGATTTCCTCATCTTATAACTGAAATTTTAAAGAAAAACCCCTGCCACAGGGTTCGAAGTAAAATTGTGAGGAATTGTGCGATAAAACAACTTTTAATCCTCTTCCAAGTGCTTCAAATAGGGCTTATTCACCCTATCTTTCTTGGGGATGACGTGTTTTTGGCTAGGGTTGAGGACTTGGCAGGGTTTTGAGCCACTTTACCAAGGTTTTGAGTGAGAGATACGGGATTTCGGGGAAGGGAAGACTGCTACCAGTCGACAGCTATCTTGCAAGCTATCAACAGGTGCTGCCCCCTTATTCTTTTTGGGTAAAAATGCCTTTTTTTCCTTTTCCGAACTCAAATCCCCTATACATGGATAAAACTTGTGCATGAAAAATATATTTAAAAAGGGTTGTGAGTGGCTTGATGCATATAATTAATAGAGTGTTGGAGCACGGTTTGTTTCATGGTTATCATTTCCATATGCATGAAAATGATTTTGGGGGAAAAGATGTATGAGGTGGAAAGCGTGTTGTGGACGGGATCCGCTCAAATATATCCTATACAATTGCGGTTGGCATACTCGGGTGGGCTGACGAGTCTACCTTGAGGCTTACTTGGGTTGACGAACTCAAGGGTTCTTGCTTATGGTTGTGGGGATGATGGAGTGGGGGAAACTGTACCCAAATTTTTCTCTTATACATGAATATCTTATAAAACACGCCATGGGTACAGGTATATGTTTGATTGTATGGCATGGCATGGTGAGCATGCAAATGGTTACTTGATTATTCTTATCCTGTTATAGATGGGTATGGGATGTTCCTTGCTTTCTTTTATTCCATTTTGACGTGACTTTATTACTCTCGTTGCTTGTTCTTTCTTATGCACTTGCTGGGCTTCGTAGCTTACTTTTGTTTACGTCATTTCAGGCAAAGGGAAGGCTAAAGAAGAAGGTGAGCCTAGCAATGTCTGAGTTGGGTGCTAGACGTGTATAAAGTGGTTCCAGCTAGAGAATCTTTGGGGAGTGAGGCTGTTATGTGTAATAGTGGACGTTTTGTTCATGTTCCTTGCACCATGTCCTTTGTATTTATATAAAGTTGTGACCCTGCTGTCTATATTCTTTTAGGAGGTCTTGTACCACTTTGTGATGTGGATTATGCTTAGTGTTAAGAGTTGTTATGCACCCTCCTAAATCTTCAGCAGGTGCCATTCTTGTTGACACTTTCCCTTGGTTTCCCTTGGCCGGGGTTTCTAAGGGTAAGGTGGTCATATGGAATAGGACAAAAGGTTGGTTATAACCAAATGAAGGAGGGATCTGCTGTGGTAGCACCTACACCCTACCAGTTGTATATATTCTCCTAAGCTATGCTGGGCAATTATTGTTGAGTTTAGAAAATAACAAAACCATGCTTAACAGGTTTCAAAGTTTGTTATGATACAAAATGAAAACTATATGAAAATTTTCAAAGTTCTGTAATGTTTGGCTCCGCAAATAGCAAAAAGAAAACAAATTGAACTGAAAAAAACATCAAACGGGCCCATAACATCTTCTACTAATTATTCTACTCTTAAATAAGTTGAAGGAAAATAGCAGGAGAGGAACAAAATAATGAAAGAGAAACACAGTAAATCTCTTTAAAAAGTAAAGCTTTATTACCAGTGAAATTTGGACATCCATAAGGTGACGCATAATACCTGGCCATCAACAAGAAATATAACGACTGATGATTCTTCCACTGCTACAGTAGCCTGTCTCTCAACCATTGAAGGCATCCTAGAAACAGCTGCCTCTCTGGTGGCAAGTGAAATCCCCTCCATACCTATGGTTGTTGAGATAGCTAATTCTTCCATAACGTCAGCCTGGGACTTGGAGATTGTGAGAACACCTCCAGTATCTGCTACCATAAATTCATAGTCCCCCCAAAAGGATCGACCATACAAGCGATCCCTGGTGACCCCGGGTTCATCCACTACAATTGCTTTGTTACCCTGAAAGATAATATAGAGCAAAAACATAAAAGAAGATTAAGAAAAAAAGATTGAGTGTGAAACAGAAAATAACAACACTGAAAGATCAAATTTCTGTTTTTTAGAATAGAAATTTAAAGGCATTCTAGTCAGAAAAGAGAATCCAAGGTCAATAATCAAATACCCCAACAAGCCGATTAAATAGTGCTGATTTACCAACATTTGGCCTTCCAACAATGGCAACCTTCGGAAGAAGATTATGAGGGATCTGCAGAATTAGAAAGGTGCAGTAAGCCACCACGAGAAATAGACTGAGTCATCCTGAAGTGCCTTCAGAGATGGTATCCGATATATACTCCAGAAGCTCCATTATCAAACAGAAACCCAGTTTAATTGCATCACAAAAAATAGAAAATTTAATTTCCAGCATTAAATAATGTATTCCGAAAACAAAAATCAACAGAGTTCACAAATTTCAAGTATTTAAAATTCTATTAAACATTTCCCGTATGTTTCTTCACAAATCTCTTGGAAATTGTCAACCATTAAATAAAAACTCATCCCTGAAGAGATATACACTTTCTAGTAAATAGATAATGTGAGCAACAAGAAGGATACCTTATGAGAAGAGAAAGAAACATACAGCAGGAGAAAGAAAATTATAGGTTAAACAGTGCCAGAAATGATACCTGAACTCCTTAAAAATAGACTACACTCATACCCAAGTACCAGATCAAATTATCCAGACAATTACTTGGAGTGACCATGATTCCAAAAGTTCAAAGTTTGCTCTTAGCCAGTTTATCACAAAGCTAAGATTCCCTCGACAAAGAACCAGACAGCAAGAGAAACAAAACTATAGGTTAACAGTGCCGGAAATTATGAATGTACTCCTTGAACAAATTGACTACCTGATTACCCAAGTAGTGGATCAAATTATCCAGACATTGAAAGATGACCACGATTTGACAAGTTGAAAACCTGATCATGGCCACTTAATCACAATCCTAGCTACCCCTCTACAAGGATGCTGAACCAACCTTTGCTCTAAAGTTTTCCAAGTCAATCAACATAACTACACCCTCAACATTTATAGCAAAAACCTAGCTATCAAGAAAAAGGGAAACTCAAGAAATCTCTCCAACTTCAAGCTAAATAAACCATAATTACCAATCTTCCAATAGTTTATAATGAGAAGCTGAAACAAGTTCCTCCTAAATAGCCAACAATTTCCAAATAGTAATACATGAGAATACCCCCAAAAGCATTAGCAACCGAAGCCCTTGGAGAACTGTGCTAAGCTCTTCACATGGAGTAAAGGAGTCCAAGATGATTCTGCCATTCCAGCAGGCCAGATAAACCGAAATATTCCCAAGTATGCCCCCACACAAGCTTACAAGTCACACATCCAAATGCCAGAAAGTCTACTAATGCATCCCTAATGTTTTCTACGCGCTCTTGGAATCTTTCAAATGCTTTACAAACAATAATCTAGTAGTTTATCAATAGAGATCCTTAATGCTGCACATCACTATCCAGAATATAAACCAAGCTAAACAAAATGAACCAGTTACATGCAATTGACAGAAACAACCAAGAGAAGTTGCTTACTGACATTTCTAGTAGTACTCTTACGCCTCTTCTGCCTTCCGCTAGTTTCCTTTTGATTATGTTCTTCATCGTCTGAAACAACACAATATTCCATATCAAAGTTCTGGGCAAATAAGAACAATCCAAAAATAAGAAAAGACTAAAATGCAAAAATATAAGCAATCATGTAGCAGATTTTTTAGCCATTTTCACTGAAAGTTGAAGAAATAAATTTTAATCTTGTTTAGCAACTTCCATCCTTGCTGGTCTAAGCATTTACTCCTGTCCATTTTCTATTACAACAGATGGTATTCATAAGGCTACATCAGAACTTTTTTCCCATACGAGATGAAAAACACCATAAATATCAACAACCATGATGAATCTGAATGGCAATTACTTTTTCAAGAGGAATTAAGTGAAGGATTGGTTCCACAGTTTTACAAATCTAATCGTCTCCACATTTCAGTGCTTCTTTCTTTAGTAATACCTATTGATACATTGGTCTAACCACCTAATTGCCTTCATTCTTATAGAAATTCATTAACAAAAAAATTGAAACAAGTTCCAAACATAATCAAAAAGCAACTTGCATTAGGAAAAATATAAGTTAAGAAGAGAAAAAACAAAAAAAAAAAAGTAGGGAGAGAGTGGGGGTGGATGTTACTTATATTAGAACACTGCACTGGAAGATAAATTTTATGCAGACTTTGACCACATTAATATTATTTCTCAATCACCTGTCCTTATTTGATTAAAATGAATTCCACCATCATGTTCTTAGTTTATGGCAGAGGATGTGTAGAAAACTAATCATTGTGCATACTGTTTTGTGCATGTAGATAACCACACCCTCCTTAATATTTAGCTTCAAATTGCAGAATCCTTAGATTTATTTATTGTCACTAACACCCTGTGTATTGTATTGCTTTTCAGCCTAATAAGATTAGACCTGTTGGTTGGATAAATGCAACAATACACTTCCAGCCTAATATAATAGGCATCAAATCTACGGATAATATGTCCATCTCTTACTTAGGTGTTCCCTTAAAAGCTATGCTTTGCACATTCATCTTTTTTGTTAATCATCCTCTTTTTGACCCAGTAGAATACCAAATCACCACTTCTTCTACAATGCAGACCATGCACCCCCACATTATTTTTAGCCTCTTCTACAAATAACTACCACCAACAGCACTTTGCACTATCACACACCTTTTTATCTCTATATCAAAACAAAGCACAGCCACCCTACTCACTCTATCAAAATCAGAAGGAGCTGCAGCTACCACTCAGCATGCCACCTCTCCATCATCGCTCAATCAACCTGAGTATACTTCTGTCACGGTGCACCCGTGAATGTAGATTACTCCTAGCCCAGATTGGATTAGGAGGAGATTTCGACCAACACAAAACAGAACAGAGCAAGGCAGGGAGAGAACGAGAGTGAGGAATGAGAGAAAAAGGAGAGAGAGATTAGAGCAATGGAGAAAGAATCAATTCTGACATTCAATTCAATCATAATTTCTCCAGCAAGCTGGGGAATATTTAAACACTCAATGGGTGGGGACTGCCACAGCAGATCCTTTCTCCATGCGGTTATAACTGCTCTTTTGTCCTATTCTATTCCCCCTCCACGTGGGAATCTTCCAGCTTGGTTAACTAACATCACTAGTGGAGTTACGGTAGTAAAATAACAAGATTACAGCAATAAGGAAATTATAATAGTAAGCAAAAAATAAACCAAGACTTATAGCTACTTGATCCATCAGTCCCGGGCCACCTTCCATGACAATTCCCCCCTCCTTACACCTTTCTTGTCCTCAAGAAATGCTAAGGAGGCTGGCAGCTCTGGAGAACCGTGTGAGTAAGCTAGGCAGGTACTCCCAAGTATCATTTCCTGTTGCACCACCCTACCACTTCACCAGTACTTGGATGAGTGGAACCCCTTGATTGTGAACGACCCGCCTATCCAAAATAGCTTACTGTTCTTCCATATTGTCCTCCTCCTTGGGAATAGTTGGCATTGCAGGGTTCACTCGCTCAGTCCCTATTGTTGCCTTTAACAAGGAGACATGAAAAACTGAGTGGATTCGGGTCCCCTCCGGAAGTTGTAGTCGGTAAGCCACCTTTCCTACCCTTTCCAATATGAGAAACGATCCAAAATATCTAGGAACAAGCTTTGAGACCCACCTTTTAGTAATAGCCTTTAGGTGGTGTTTCCTCAACCTCAAGTATACCTTCTCCCCGACCTCAAATTCCCTGTCACTTCTCTTCTTATCCGCAGCTTGCTTCATCCTATTTCGAGTTGTAGCCAATTCTTATTTTAGCTGTTGCAATACCTCCCTTCTCTGTTGTAAGTACTCTTCTACTGAGTCAGCAGTGGAATGTTCTCCTATAGCTAGTAGTAGAGGAGGCTTATAACCGAAGAGAGCCTCAAAGGGAGACATCTTTAAGGAAGAGTGGTGGCTAGAATTGTACCACCACTGAGCTAAGGATAGCCATTTGTGCCAACTCTTGGGTTGCAAGATGCAGATACACCTCAAATAATTTTCCAAGCCTTGGTTTACCCACTCAGTGTTACCATCCGTCTAAGGATGGTAGGCTGAAGACATGTTCAACTTAGTGCCCAACGCCTTCATAAGCTCTTTCCATAAGGCGCTTGTAAAAACCTTGTCACGATCAGAGATAATCGTTTTGGGAAACCCATGCAGAGCTGCAACCTGATCCATGAAAATTCTACCACTTCTTGGGCTGTATAAGGATGGGCCAACCCTATAAAATGAGCAAATTTTGTGAACCAATCAACCACCGCCATTATACTGTTTTTTCCTTCTGACTTGGGCAGCCCCTCGACGAAATCCATAGAGATGCTAGACCAAGCTTGCTCAGGCACCGGCAAGGGCTGTTGAAGCCCTGAGTAGGCCACATTCTCAGTCTTGCACCTCCTACAAATGTCATAGCCCAACACAAACCTTCTTACCTCTACTCTCAACCCTAGCCAATGGAAAAGTTGTTTCACCCGCAGATAAGTATTTTGGATCCCGGAGTGTCCCCCCAATGGAAATTCATACAGTGACTGCAAGATTCTCTTCTTGAGGTCTTTATTATTTCCAATTACAATCCTGCCCTGATGCCTCAACATCCCATCCACCAGTGTATATCCTTCGACCCCTTCAAATCCCATGGCCACCCTTTCCAGCAACTCCCTCACTATATTATCTCCTTCATAGCTTTCGATCACCTGCTGACACCATTCTGGAATGATAGTAGTTATGGCTGACACACTCCCCTCCTCATGGCGCCTTGATAGTGCATCGACAACCACATTTTCTTTTCGCTTCTTGTATTGTACCGAGTAGTCTAATCCCATCAACTTGGCCATCCCTTTTCTTTGCAACTGTGTTTGTAGTTTCTTCTATAACAGAAACTTCAAGCTTTCATAGTCTGTTTTAATTATAAACCTCCCCACTTCCAAGTAATGCCTCCATTTATCTACAGCCATCAACACCGCGAGGAACTCCTTCTCATATATGCTAAGCCCCACATGTTTTGGGCCCAAAGCTTGGCTCAAAAACGCCAAGGGCCTCCCTTCTTGCCCTAGGATTGCCCCTACACTCGTCCCACATGCATCTATCTCCAGGACAAAGGGATTGCTAAAATCGGGCAGCCCTAACACCGGCACTCCACTCATGGCCCTTTTTAACTCCTCAAAGCCCCTTTCAGCTTCAGGGCCCCAATTGAAATTACCCTCCTTCAATAATTCTGTGAGTGGTTTGCTAAGGATCCCATAATTTTTCACGAACCGTTGGTAGTACCCGATTAGTCCTAGGATCTCCCTCTCAAAGATCTCACTGAATTAGGCCTCGGCCAGGACACCATAGCCTCCACTTTCTTTGGATCAGTGCTAACCCCTCCCTTGGATATAATGTGCCCCAAATATTCCACTTGCCCTTGACCAAATGCACACTTAGATTTCTTAATGAAGAGCTGGTTAGATTTGAGGATATCCAAGGTGGTTTTAAGGTAAATTAGGTGTTAGCTAAGGGAAGGGTTGTAGACTAATAAGTCATCAAAGAACACAGGATAAATTTCTGAAGGTAGGGTTCGAATATTCGGTTCATTAAGGATAGGAAGGTGGTCGGGGCGTTGGTAAGCCCAAATGGCATTACCAAGAATTCAAAGTGTCCGTGATGGGTTCTAAAGGTTGTCTTATGTATGTCTTCCGGTCTCATCCTAATTTGATGATACCCCGAACGCAAATCAAGCTTTGAAAAGATTTGGGCTTGGTGAAGTTCATCTAAGAGGTCTTCCACCAAGGGTATAGGGAATTTGTCCTTAATGGTTATGGCATTAAGTTGGCGATAATCCACACAAAATCGTCATGATCCATCTTTCTTTTTTACTAATAGGACGGGAGAGGCAAAGGGGCTTTGGCTAGGCCTGATAATGGACTGTTGAAGCATTTCCCTAACCATTCTCTCTATTTCATTCTTTTGGAGTGGGGGGTATCGATAGGATCTCAGATTAATGGGTTCAGTATTTGGCTTTAGGTGAATGGTGTGATCATATGGTCTGGTGGGAGGTAGGGAATTGGGTTCCATGCAAAGGTCCTCATATCTTGCCAACAATTCATTAATGCAATCTAAGCGGTTTACCTGGTCAGGGGGCTCCCCAGTTGAGCTGACAGTTAGGTAGGCCTTCCCGTGCCCTCCTGGAAGTTCCTCCAATGCTATGATGGAAAAGAGATTGGCCAGCTGACTCCATTTCCCCTTGAACACCTTTTGCAACCTCCTTCTTGTTATCATTTTACATGTTCTGACTTCCTTACCTCCTGTCAATACCATCCTTCTTCCCTCATTTTCAAATGACACCTGCATTTGGTTAAAGTCAAAACTAATCAGACTTACTCCTTTCATCCAATTCACCCCCAATACTACATCACATCCCCCAAATTATAACAATCTTAGGTCTGTTTCGAACTGCTCTCCTTGCATCTCCCAGCAGAACCCATTGCAAGCCGATGTACTCATCACTCGTTGGTCATTGGCCACGGTCACACTCAAGGGTGGTGTACTCGTGAGCTGACACCTAAGCCTCTTAGCCGTGCCTTCATCTAAAAAACTGTGGGTACTCCCACTGTCAATTAAGACCATCAGGCTTTTTCCTTTAATCTGCCTTTCCACCTTAATTATTTTGTTATTGGTTACCCCTTTCAGGGCATGGATGGATATTTCTCCATTGTCCTCCTTGGCCCCTTCCTCCTTTTCTTCTTCCATTACCTCTTGGTCAGATTCCTCATCCCCTTCCAGCAATAGTATCTGCCTCTTACACTGATGTCCCATATGGTACTTCTCTCCACATTGGAAGCACAATCCCGCCAGTCTTCTCTGCTCCCTCCATTGCTCTCCAAAAGGAGTTGGGTTGGGGCCTACCACCCCTCTCACCCTGTTACTTCCTTTTACCTAATCTTGGTTGGGGTGTCTTCTAGTAGCATTAGATGAGCCTACTACCACTCCCCTCGTTTGCTGCCTCTGCTTCCCCGTTAAGGCTTCTTCCACCAACTCTTGCAGCCTGGCATTCTCGGAGGCTTGCTCCATTGACTGAGGCCTCAACACCTTCACCATTGGTCTGAGCTCGTCGTTAAAGCCACTTAGATAACTCGACACAAAATAGGTCTCTAATAGGTGAGGATTTTGTTGGATCATGAGAGATCTCAACTCCTCGAAGCATTTCTGGTAGTTCTCCACACTATCGGTTTGCCTTAGTTTGTTGAATTTCTCTACAATGTCCACCATACTTCTTTCCCCAAACCTTTCGCACACTCTCTCAGAGAATTCCTCCCAAGTGTAGATCCTCCCCTACCTAAGGCTTCCCTGGTACCAGGCGTCAATCATCTCATTGAAATAAACTGTAGCCAGGGGTACTTTCTGCCCCTCAAGAACACCATACCACTCAAGCATTCTCTCGCATTTCCTCAGCCACCATCGAGGATTAACTCCCTTGAAGGTGGGAATATCCATCCGAGGCATCAAAAACCCCGGGTGATGATGATTTACAGGGCCTTCCCAAGTCCTGTACATTAACCCGGCCAACTCCTCTTCCGAGTCCGCCTCAATCTCCGAGCTTCCTTGTTCCCTGTTAGTCCTATTCCTCTGTAGGATTGGTTCTGTGTGCTCTGGAGGTGGAAAATCAGGAGACAACCTTATCGGGTTCTGGCGAGCAAACATAACCATGAACTGTTGCATATGAGCACCCAGTTCGTCTCGCACCCTTGCGATGGACCATTCCAGCCTCTACTCCATTCCATCCATGGAGCTCTCCACTCGACGGTCCAATGCCATGATCACCTCATGGCTACGGGTAGCTCCTAACTCCAGCTAGTCGATCTGATTTTGACAATCGGTCATGCCTGAGCTGGCCTGTTGCAGTTGGGATTCCAAATTCTCCATGCAAGTCCCTTCTTCCATCACCGACTTCCTCCTTACTCGGTCGAGGAAAGGTAGCTCTGATACCAAATTGTCACGGCGCACCCGTGAATGTAGACTACTCCTACCCAAATTGGATTAGGAGGAGGTTTCGACCAACACAAAACATAACAGAGCGAGGGAGGGAGGGAGGGAGAGAACGAGAGTAAGGAATGAGAGAAGAAGGAGAGAGAGATTAGAGCAGTGGAGAAAGAAGCAATTCTGATATTCAATTCAATCATAATTTCTCTAGCAAGCTGGGGAATATTTAAACACTCAATGGGTGGGGACTGCCACAACAGATCCCTTCTCCATGCGGTTATAATTGCTCTTTTGTCCTATTCTATTCCCCCTCCACGTGGGAATCTTCTAGCTTGGTTAACTAACTTCACTAGTGGAGTTACAGCAGTAAAATAACAAGATTATAGCAATAAGGAAATTATAATAGACTAATAGTAAGCAAAAAATAAAGCAAGACTTATAGCTACTTGATCCATCAGTCCCGGGCCCCCTTCCGTGACAACTTCCAAGTCTTCCTCTTTCTAATTCTTCACAACAAGCCTTCTCTACCTGCTCTCCCGGCCTCCCCCCTGTCCTGTTCCAATGCTACCTCTCTATCTGATTGTATATTGACACCATGGGGCTGCATGCTAGCTGCAGCTTAAAACAAGTATGTCCAGTATCAAAGGAGATTTTCTTGCAACAATGCTATCTATGCTATTGTGCTAATTGCCTAATATGGTTTTGTGTTTTATGTTCTGGTTTTTACTTGGTAGCTTAATCGGACTAAATGTGTGTCAACTTTGTACCTGCATTTTTTCTATTTCTTTTTCTTAATTTCTGCACTTGTTTATGGATTAATTGGATTGTTTAATTTATGGATTATGCATTTTTGTTTATCATTTAGTTATAAATTTATGATGTTAAAATCTTAATCTCGAATGCTATGGGTTCGCTTAATTTTCTTGGAAAGATTTGTGTGTGCTATAAAGAATGAATCATGCTAGATGTACAACCATTTTGTACATTTTGGGCTACATAAGGAGTTATTATGACTAAAATACCCTGCATCTCACATGCGCCTCACGCGCCTTTATGCGCCTAATGAGGGGCTTTTTTGTCATTGGTACACCTTTATGTAGCCCAAGGTGTACACAAAAGTGTACCAATAGCATTTTCCATAAAAAATTATATTGTTTGCCATCATCTGTCCATGTCTTGTATTGGTTACCAAAGCTTGTCTTATTGTTATACATATGCATGTAGAAATTGCATGCAAACAAAGGATGCCATAGCAGTTGCAGTTGTCACTTCTTCTGCAAGGGCTATTGTTGGCACTACAAATTGAAACCAAAAAAGGCTCATTCTTGTAACGGTTAACTACTTATATTTAACTATTTTTACATTTTGGATGTGAGCAAACTTGTTCTGTGTGTTGTAAATTTACACATAGACATTGTGTTTGTGCACGTATGACATGCGAATAAAGGGCAATATATCAAGGAATGTAAAGAACGGTGAATGCTATATTGGCTTTCTAGTCACTCTGCTATGAACCCAAAAGCTTTAGACGCTGTGTCATGGGAACAGGCCATGCCTCTCCCACTATGATTGGGATTATGCATTGATGGCATCAAACCATAACGGTGGATGGGCAAACTTGCTGTCTCGCACTTCCAAGCTAACTGTTCTCATCATAAAATAGTTTAACAAACTTCAATATTTACCGATTTGAAGTTTTAGCAATTCAAAATCAGCCTTCTAGTACAGAAAGCAAGGCCCACGAGAATGGGAATACCAAGCAGGTACAATAAAACTTTCCCTATTGCCGTTAGCTTGGACGGAAAATTTATAACGGTTGGATTAGGATACCCCATTATTGATATTTTATTCTGCTGAATACGTCAGGCCGGGCATTGCTAAAACGTACCAATTCTCAAATCACGGGATAGAGATTGGGAATACTCTCGAACGGCGAATCGTGCTTCTTCCTCGAGCGCTTCCACGTCGAGAGTAGAAGTTTCGTAGTCCTCCTCCTCCTCGCCATCATCGTCGTCAGAAATGTCTTGATCCTCGTCCAGGGAGTCAGCTTCGCCGTAAAATTCACCGGCGGGAGGCGGGGGCACGCAGCGGATGATAGTGAAGTGTCGAGGACGGCGGGGGCGATAGAGGCGGAGGGAGGCGGAGGAGAGAGAGAAGCAGAGATTGCAGGGGAAGAAGCGAGGAGTCCCGGCGGCGGTCGGGATGAGAGATAGAAGCGGGGCGCAGAGGCCGCGACAGTACATCCTGAGTTCCTCTCTGCAAAATCCGAGTTTTGGATAGAATTAAGACTTATTGTGGAGATTTTTCATTTTCATTCTGTTATGACCTATAAGGGTGTTTCGCTTACACTCCTGTTCTCTTTCCCGGGTCATTTTTTATTTTCAATTTTTTAAAACACTGAAAATATATTTTTTTATTTTTTTTAAAAACATGTTTTCAAAAACAAGTAAAAATTTTATTAAGAAACCACAATAACATTTGTTGTTTTTAGTGAAAATACACTAAAAACACAAAATAAATGCAAAACGCAGAAAACAACCCCCCTCCCCCACCTACACACGCACAAACTCACTCTTCTCTCAAATATCTTCTCTTCGTTCTTTTCTCTTCTTCTGGCCATCAACAACCACTACCACCGCCGTCGACCTTCAACTCCACTGCCACCGCGACCAGCGCCCCTTACCCCAACCACAGTCATCGACCTTGCCCCCCACTGCCACCGCGACCAGCGCCCCCAATCGCCACCGCAACCAGTACCCCTACCTATGTTGCACGAAAACGGAAACGTGGAAATGGACGTTTTTCTAAAAAAATAAGCATAAATAGGGTCCGAAACGGGAATAGGAAACGTTTCTGAAACGGGGAAACGACACCTATGAAGTGTTTCCGTGCAACATAACCCCCCACTTCCATCACGACCAGCACCTCCCACTGCGACCGCAACCAAGACCAGCACCCTCCACCGCCATCGTAATCGGCGCCCCCCACAAAAAACCCTAGATAAAGAAAATGGCCCCACAAAAAACCCTAGATGAAGAAAATGGGTTGCGGCTCCGTGATTTGATTTTTTTTTGTGTTATTTGATTTTTTTTATTTATTAAATTGAATATGTAATATGTTTTATTTGTATTATTTTTTTTAAATGATATTTCTAAGGTTGTTGACTTTTTTTTTTAATTTTATTTTATAGTTTAAAGAATTTGAATCAAATTTATAATTTATTAAATAAAATATCATAATAATAAAAAAGAAACTGTTTTTAAAATTTCAAAGTAAACACATTTTATAGGTATCTGTTTTGAAAAATAATTTTTCAGAATGACAAAAAAAATGCATTTTTTAAAATTTCAAAACAAACACTTAAAACACAAAACTCAAAATGAATTCAAAACTCAAAACACAAAACTGAAATATGTTAGTGAAGTTTAAAACCAAGATATCTTATTTATTCACATATTTATTAAAAATTAAAGAGAGTAAATATTATTGTGTTTAAATATTATTTGACTGCATTTTAGAAAAGCTCTACCAACTTTCTCAAAATATTGTATATATGAAAAAATACAATCCATCAAATATTTTACAATTTTGCCCTTTATCCCGCTTCTCTTATTTCTTTCTTCATCTCTATCTCCATCTCCTTTGTCACCTCCAATCCCATCGCCATTGCCACATTCAACTCCATTATTACTGTTGTCTCCATCTCTTTCGTTGACTCCAACCCCATTGTTGTTGTCGTCTCCATCCCTTTGTCATTCTTTATTTATTTTTATATTAATATATTTTTTAATAATTATATATAATTTATTGATAAGTAATCGTACAAATCCGATCACTTGTACATCAAATTATAATTTTTAATTAAAATTTAATATTTTTATTAATTTTATTTGTATTATTCAACAATATGTCAATTTTAATATTTTTATTAAGTTATGATAATTTGTCACATTTTTCAAACCAAACACATAATTATATAAATGATATCTTAAAATACATTTATTTAAATACGTTATCAATTTAAATACTATGTAACTTTAAAACTTTACATATCTTTTAAATATAAAAGGTTAAAAGCCATCTTAAAAAACAATAAGCCAAACATCCTCAACAAACTTGTAAATTTTTAACAATCTCATAAATTTTAGTCAACCAAATTTAAAAAAATAGATAAAATATATATAAAGTAAATAATTCATAAATAGGGTAAATTGCACTTAAATCCTTTTGTGGTTATTTGGATATTTGAACAAATATCACTCATGCTTAAAAATTTTGATCTAAAGGTCTCTGTAGTTCAATTTTTTTGCTTACACATCTCATGGGTTACTAACATTGTTATTGAATTTCTAATTAAATTATATTGAGTTAATCGATGTTAGTTCAATTTAATTAACATAAAATGAAAAAAAAAAATCACTTACTATAATTATTCATATAAAATTGTTTCGAGCTACTTGTCAATAACTCGTTGTCAACAAGTTCCAAAAAAAATCCATCATCGATAAATAATAGAGAGAATGCACGACAATTGGCCCATAGAAAGAAAAAAAAGTCTAATAATTGAGAAAAAAATATTTCACTAAGTACTTTATCTTTTTCATTACTAATGTCAAAAATTAAATCAATGGTGTTTGTCTTATTCTTTGATTTATTTGTAATACCTTGAGAGCTCAAATAAAAGTAATATATATTGAGAATAAGTAATGAAGGAAATAACATTAACTGGATATTTTTTGGGTTGAATGTAGACAAATAACTTATAGGTTAAGCGTGTTTAAGTTGAAGAAGTTCAATGATGGGTGACTGCCGAAAAGTTCAAGTAAACCCATAAAGGTAAGTTATTGCGATCCTTTCTATAACTCGATACGAAATGTTATTGGCAATCGGTTTAAAAAAGAATCCATTCAACATCAAGATTGATTCTTGCTAATGACAAGTAACACGTGACTTGTTAGAACACATTGCTCATAGTATTTTATTTATTTTAGTTACATTTAATTAAGCCCAATTAGTATTTAATTAATTTAGTCAAGGCTTACAAATTTGTCATGAATAGCATGCAATTAACCCTCACATAAGGCAAATATGTAGATATACCAAATATATGCACTCACTCGCATGGTCCATGATAAATATTTAACTACATCACTTAAAATTTATTGATTTGATTACACAATTTATAAAATAGAAATTTATTTACCCAAATCTATAATTTTTTTTAACTATTTGAGTGCATAAATCCAATAGTTTTTATGATTAAGAAAAGCTAAGTAGGGAGAATAATTAAGTACTAGTTTAAATTTGAACGATTCATTTTTTACTATTTAAACTATCAAAGACCTATACTTTCCCTAAAACAATGGCTGATTTCTTAAGATTATCGTCCTTACGCTGTCCCTTGCCGCTCATGCCCTCGATTTTGACAGAGCAGGTAAATTATAAGTGGAGGTTTTGCCTCACTGCATATAATAAGAAATCAAACTCACGAGTTATTAGTGCGAATTTCAATTTATCATGGTCTAACTATATTTCAACTTGTCATGGGGACAACAATGATTGATTTCTTATTATGTAGAAAACTTGACCAAGCCTTGGCACCAAATGCATATGAGACCACGGTAGGAGTGTGTAACAAAGTTTGATTATTTTTTATATTATAAATTAATTATCATATGCTTTAAACCATTCAAATTAGGGTAAATAACTACAAAAACCTGAATATTTTTGTGAATTTACAAATTTATTCAAATGTTTCGATTTTAATAATTGTATCACAATTGATTTAATTAAGTACAATTTTATCTAACATCTGAAATCAATTTAAGAGGTGTGTGTCATTGTTAATATTATATGTCATTGTTGATATTGCATGTTATCATAAAAAATATATATGAGTGATACCCATATATACATACATGAAAAAAAAAATGATATAGGTGATTTACACTCATATGTGTACATGTGAATCTCACTCATATATATATATATATATATTTATTTGTGATATGTGACTTGCCATGTCAACAATGATACGCATCTCCTAAATTAATTTAAGGTGTCTCATAAAATTACAATTAATTAAATCAACTAAGATACACTTGCTAAAATTAAAACATTTGGATAAATTTAAACATTGGCGAAAGGTTTGAGTCTTCTTGCTATATGCCCTTCAAATTAAGAGCAATTCTACACTGCCATAATTCTCTTATCGACGCCTTGCCAAAGCAAATTTGTGTAATTCCTAAGCAATATTCGGCGATTGTAACTTATCAAAAGAAGCGCCAACTTTTCCTTTTTTTTTGCCTCCATTCCTCCTTCATCATTTCTCCTTACCAATAGCCTCATTCTTCCTCCTTCCTCATCACTGACAGCCACAACCCGCCACCACCACCAATCTGAAATCTCCATCTGCCTACAGTCAGACCACTTTCACCCCCACCCACCACTGTAGCTAGACAGAATTGATATAAATAAACAAAATACCACCAAATTCACTTCCCTCACATTACATTTACATTCATTGAAAATAAACTCTAACTTCATCTATCATAATGTTCAAGAAACATGCATGTGCAAAATCTCTCAAACAAACCCCATTGATATCACTTTGTCTATCATAATGTTCATAGGCAACTTGCTAAGCACCATAATATAAAATCAAAAGCCAAACAAGGAACATTATAAACCAATGATATTAATATAACATGTAAAGTATTATTCATCTTTTTTAGATAACTCTTAAGTCTCAACACATCATCTTTTACAGTTCTTGTTAAGTACTCTTGCATTAATTCTTGCTAGAACAACATAACATCTTCCAGATTATCTTATGAAAAACATTAAAATGATAATAACTAACCAGCACAATTAATCGGCTGAAGATAAATACAAGTATAAAAAATTACAAATATATAATAACTAAAATACAAAATGTACAATATACCAAACTCACGGATCGGAGGATTAAGGACGACCAGAACGCTCCGAAAGGACGTGAGAGACGCAGTCGCACATGTGAGAGAGAGAGAGAAAAAAAAAACACCTAAAACAAGCCATTGGGACACCAGAAATGTAATCGCACATACGAGAGAAAGAGAGCAATTTTAGGAATGAGCCACTAGGACGTCGGGGAAAGAGCAACGCAAGAGATACTGACAGCTGGAATGAGCCGAAGACACTCTAGAGGCTCGGTCGCACGCACGTGAGCCCGCGCGAGTAAGAGAGAGAGAGAAAGAGAGAGACCTTGTCACTACTGGTAAGGAGAGTCGACGGTAGAAAGAGACGCACGTCGGAGGTGGAGAGGATGCACGTCACGGTGGAGAGAGAGAAAATGAAGCCCTTGTTATAGAACATTCAGTGGTAATTTTGCAATATTGTTGAGATGTGAAAGGTAATTTTGTTAGTGCAAATTTGTTTTGGTAAGGCAGATTGTAAGAGATTTCGGGCAGTGTAGAATTACCCCAACTCCTGAAGAGTTATGCTATTTGTACAGAATCACTCTTACATAATGGTTTACATGGACGATGAAATGATAATTTTGCCCCTGTGATAAATGACCCAAAACCATCCATCTATCTATCTCCATCCTATCTCTCTTACTCTCCATCTGTCTATCTCTCACTCTCCATTTCGTAGACGTCGTCGACCCCACCCTCTGACCACCAACATGTCCCTCTCCGAACACCGTCACCCCAACCACCAACTACCCCTCTCACGACCACCATATGTTTGACCGTCTGTCTGTCTGTCTCTTTCTCGCTCACTCTAACGACACCGTCGACCCCACTTGCCTCTCCGTCTCGACACTGTCGACCCCACCTTCGTCTCTCTTTCTCTCTCTTACGCTCACGACCATCACCCCCACCTTTCGGCCACCTCTTTTAACACGATTGACTCTTTCTCTCACTCTCCATCTCACAGACACCGTCAGCCCCACCTGCATCTCCTTGTTCAAACACTGTCACCCCAGTCGCCAGCCACCCCTCTCACGGCCACCGTCTGTCTGTCTGTTTCTCTCTCTCTGACCACACCGTTGGCCCCACTCGCCTCTCCTTCTCCCAACATCGTCAGCCTTACCACCATTTTTCTTTCTTTTTCTCACTTGTCTCACGACTGTCGCCCCCATCATGTAGCCATCATTCTAACGACCACTGTCACTATCTCTCTCTCTCTCTCTCACTTTGACGACTATCGCCCCACACACCAACCAATCCTATCACGACCACCATCTCTCTCTATCTCTCACAATCGTCGCCCTCACCCGTCGCCCAAAAACCCATAAATCTCTAAAACGAGACCCATAACCCTCATCGTCAGCAGTCACGCCTAACGTCCCGCCTACCCACTGCCTACTACATCCACCACTGCTAGCCAATGCTTCTGGTATGTAGTACTTCGAGTTTTATATATTTGCCTATGTCTTCACATAATAGCATTCTCGTATGATGATATTTCTTAGTTTTAAGTCCATTTACCGCTAAAAAAAAAATACAATGATTTTGGATCAGAGTAGTCATTACTCTTGTCCTCTAATATAAATGGATTTTGAAAATAGTTTTGTTGTCATACCAGATGAAATCATGCTTGTAGTTGAATAATAGGTGTTGAAAGGAGATGTCCAAACATGAACTTGTTGCTTAGGCCGTTGGGTTTGATGGTTGACGACCAATTTTTCTATGTTAGGAGAAGTATTGTAGTATGCTGCAGAGGCAATAATTTGCCAAAATTGGTTGCTCAAGTGTCATCACTATCTCATTTGGATAGCATCCCCAATTGAATTAATAGTAATAGATATAGGAAAAGCTGGCATTTGCGATGGATAGGAAATGTGTAACACTCTCTTTCTATAGAAGTTTTGTTATTATGAATCTTTTTTCCTTGTGTTGTTGTTAATTGGAGTGTAATTTCTAACTCACATTGTTATAATGATGGGACGAAACGCAGAAATATGTCATAGTTGTAGACAGCGGGGGCACTACTTTGCGGCATATATGACAAAGCGGTTATGTCCATTATGTAGAAAATGCATTGTAAAATGTTTCGAGGTGGAAAAGGTATAATACCCCATGAGCTCAGAGAATGATTATATATATCGAGGATAAGTAAGGAATGAAACAACACTAGCTGGATACCTTTTGGGCTGAATGTAGGCAAATAACTCTCGGGTTAAGCATGCTTAAGCTGGGGAAGCTTAAGAATGGGTGACTCCTGCGAAGTTCGCGTAGGCCCATAAGGGTAAGTTGTTTTGGTCATTCATATCGCTCAATGCGTGATATTACATGTGGTATCATAGCAACCCGGCCTGTGTGTTGGGACCGTGTACTAACCAAAGGCTAGGGGTACCAGATCGGGAACCATGTACTAGCTAAATGTTGGGGGTACTAGATTGGGGACGCTGGATGAGGGAGAGCTAAGACTAGTTATAAGGTCGCATGACGAGGACGTCATTGATGAGGGTTCAATATTTCCTAAATCTTAATGAATTATATCCCCATTTTGGCTTTATAATTATGCTTAAAATAAATAATTATTTGCATTACATATTATTACAGGATGAAGCAAGGAAGTTGACTTCTACAATTAATTAGGGGCATAAATCGAAGACGTTGGATTACCCATTATTGTTGCTCAAAATCATGGGCCAACTATAGAGTCTAGAGGATGTTTCAAGTGTACTTGACCCAACTATCAAATAGAATCCAACATAAGAAAGGCCCAAGACCAACCAAAGGCCCAACAAAGCCCAATTTGTAGAAGACTTTTATTTCTTTTGTATTTTTATGAGTGCTTTACCACCTAAAGTCTTTTGTATTCTTATGAGTATTCCACCACCTAAAGTCTTTTGTTTTTTTTTTGTCTTTTACCTAATTTTCTTCCACTAGTTAGGTGGATGTTTTGTGAGTGCCCATTAGATATAATTATGTTTAGTTGAATAATTGTGTGGTTTGTATTGCATCTTGTGGACTATAAATAGCTCACTTTGGTGAATTTGTGAGAGGTTGTTATTACTTGAATCAAAGTTTAGTTTTGTTCTTAGAGTTTCTCTTAGATAATTACTATTATTCTCTCTCTTGTTTTCTCTTATAATCTTACTTTCTTTCTTTCTTCTTTTAAATTCTTATGTCATTTATTGTTACTCCACCGCCTAAATGGCCGATTAATTTCTATCTTTAAATTTTTATAATTTTAATTCTTGTCTTTTAATTATCCACCGCCTAAGTGGCCGGTTAGTTTATGCTATTTTAATTTTTGTCATTTAAATTCTGTTATTTAAATTATGCCATTTAAATTCTTGTCAATTATCTTTTAAATGGAAATGAGTAGCTAAATCTAATATTGGGTTAAGGCAAGGATAGTGTCCAACACCAATGATTCCCAAAGAAAGCTGCGCTTTAAATGAGTAACATTAATTTAAATTTCAGTATGAGTGAGTTTTAATTATTTGGAAATCACTAGGTTTTGATTGGAGCGTAAGCCTAACTTAGAGCTTTCACGTGACGCATGGGAGTTACTAGAACTAGAAACGCTATCATACCCAAACTCGAATGATTAATTTAGTTGTTTGTATATTAATTGTAATTGGATTTATGGTGGCTGCTTAAATTAGAATCCCACATATCATGTATGGGGATTGCTTAAACTAGAACTATCATCATCTCTAATTGCATTTAATAACAAACCCTCATATCTGAAGTTAAATTAATGTTACTAACCTTGTCTGGTAAAATTTGAGAATTAACGTGTTGGTGTTGAAATTGTCTTAATTCAACTGCTATCCAATTTTATATCCTCACATTAAGCATTTATTTCAACTTCTACCATGCTTTATTTTCTAGTATCTGTTATCTAAGAAAATCATAAGAAAATCTTGTTATCAATCCATCTAAATACGTGTGCGCGTGTGTGACATTATTTTTTTCTTTTGCCATAAATAAATTTCTCAGTGGACGACCTTGACTCATCCAAAAAGTATAAATTTAAATTTGGATTACAATTGCACTCGTACACTGACGAGTATAAACCTCTCACCTAAATAAAGAAAAAAATATATAAAATTTTTATTGTGTTTTGTTTTGTGTTTTAATTACAAGGTGAGAGTGCAGCCAGTCATGTGCTCAAAATGGGAGAATGTAATACCCCAAGAGCTCAGAGAAGGGTAGTATATATCAAGAATAAGTAAATAATGAAATAATACTAGCTAGATACCTTTTGAACTGAATGTAGACAAAAAACTCTTGAGTTAAGCGTGCTTAAGCTGGGGAAACTTAAAGATGGGTGACCTTTGGGAAGTTCGCATAGGTCTATCAGGGGTAAGTTATTATGGTTCTACCTATCGCTCGATGCGGGATGTTATAAAAGAAGTCTATAAACAAATAAAGGTTGTTCAATATTTGTAGTATTAAGTGTGGATTTTGGAAGTGAATCGAAGAAAGTGAATCAAGTGGCAGTGTTTCGACTAAATTTATGACCAATTTTCTCGTAGAAAAGTTTTCTCGCATGTTCTAGACTCTAGCTCAAATATATGAAGAAGAAGATGTGGAGATTTTAGTGAGTGTAACATTTCGCAAGGGAAAATGAAGAGTGTAAAGGAAATGGGCTGGCATGATTGTGGTTGACACTTGAAAACTGTATTTATATATGCGTGTGTAATGGTAATTGAGTAAAACTATATGTTATAAGAATTCTAATTGGATGTGTTTGTAATGGTAAAATTATAACAAGTATTTATGGAGATATTTCATATATTTCATAAATTGTATGTCAAGAGAACAAGTTTGTAGGGGTAATTTGATAATTATTTCATAATTTTTTAACTTTCATAATTTTTTAATTAGAGGTTATATAAATAAATAAATTTGATAATTATTTCATAATTATTTAGAATTATTTAGCCAGCTCAATTATTGTAGCCAAACACCACCATATTTTAGGAACAAAATGCAACAACTGCGACAGTTGGTTTGAATGCAAATATGATTAACATTTTTGTGTGTATTGAATGGCTGCAAATGTGTCTTCTACAAATGGTTTTGTCCATAAATCTTTCATTGAAATGATGTTATCTTCTACGGGCCAATTTATGTCACTTAAAACTTTATATACAGAGTTCATGGAAGATAATTCACTATAAGAATTTTTCCAAAAAATGGTGGATTAGTTAGTTCATTGGCAGCTTCTATGGAGCCCAATTCATCACTATTTTGGTTGGCTTCACAATGCTGCATCTGGTCAATTCATCAGAAACAACAATAAAAATGAGGCATGTAAGACAATCTCCCAAAAAAAAAAAAAAAATTGTCCTGGTTAAAAAAAAAAAAATGATTGTCCTCTCCCTACAAGTCACTCTAATAGCTTAAACCACATTCTCCTACGTAAAACTTTGTTTACTATTGGGCTCGTCTACTAATCCAGCAGCTTCTCCCATCACAAGACACTGTAGTCGCAAAAAAATTGAAACCAATTGTTGACTAATCCCTATTGTAGGTGTCAAACTCATTCTGTAAGCATGATTCCAATTTGTTGATTGAACACCTTGCACATAAATGAGTAACATAAACCACTAAAATGTGATCTTATATATAATGAGAAAAAATTTCGTATAGTTTTACCATTAATTATTGTGAAAACGTGAGCGAAGTGAGCATGTAATAATGTGATTGTTGTGATGGCTAGATGATGACCGATTCCTCTTGTAATATAGTTTGGCTCAAGTTTTTTGCGTTTTATTGTTTTTGAAATTATGTGTGCATCATACAAATAGTATAAAGTCAGATAAATAAATAAATAATTTATTCAATTAATTCTTATGATTTGTCAATCTCCCTTGATACTTTGGTTGCCCATTTTTGCCTCTTGTTTTTATACTTTACACTCCATGTATTACCCCACCCCAAAAAATAAAAAATAAATCTATCTCAATAAAATTACTAGATAAATAAATAAAATCTACAACAACAAGTATAAAGTTAGTAAACCATGAGCCTTAATCAATAAAAACACAATACACTAGGTGTTGCACTACAACTTTAAAATAAACATATTAGGTCGATCTATAATTACTTTATCAATAGTTAGATCCAACTTTGCTTAATTGGTTTTAGTTTCTGCTGACGCCTTTTAGGTCTTAGGTTATTTGTGATTTTATATTCCATTTAGATATAGTATCTAAATGCAATCAAAAGTAATTTCACATGCCTCAAAAATATAAAAATGTTTGAAAACACAAAAATAATGCCAAGCAAGGAAAACTGATAATATAGAAAGAAGAAAGTTTGATGAACATTAGTGTTGATATGATCCTTGCAAATTTATACTAGTCCAATAGCAAATACACACATTCCTTGCAGCACCATGAACGCTGCATAACAACATTGCAATATGGATCCAATTTAAAATAAAACTATTAAACTTAAAAAGTTAGTTTATCATCACTCTGTATCAGCATAGAAATGCATATCTTAAAAGTTAAGGCACATTTATCCTCATAGGAATCCACCGGAGGTTACAGAAACATCTGAAATTGCTACCTACAAGATAATGCAAATAATCAACCAAGTTTCATAAGTTTATGTCATCATTTAACATTGCGTATTGATAATGAGCCCACATTTTAAAACAACAATTTTCGAAATTGATCTTAGATTTCTTCAAAGTTCATTCTAATGCGCATTGTAAGCAATTTTTCCTCAGTGCTCCCTTGTGACGCGTACAGTTCGGATCTTAAATGTTCCCACTGTCAATAGTTTCTTGTACTTCACATTCAGATGCAACTTGAACACTTTGTTGGGAAATGAGATTACTCCCACTTGTTCCTATTTTTGATAAGTCATTCAATTAAAATTCAATTCACTTCATAATCGTTTGAGTTCGTGATTCACTATTTGATGTCAAGTCTGCGATCTTGTCAAATGCTTTACGCATTTCATCATATCATCTTTGTTTAGGAGTACTAACCCAACCATCGTAGTTGATTGCGACTCTTGAATGGGCTTTTCTCACTTCTTTCTGCCATTTCCTCAAGATGTACATCTCATGAAGCATAGTGACATCGTTGCGTACCAAAATTGAGATAGCATGTTTGCATAGTATTACCCTGAACTCAAACAAATGACAACTGCAAACTATATGACAGTCTTATCTCTAAAACAAAACTGTAAATATTTTCTTCTTCCTCTCTCCGTCGAACATGACAACCTTTTGGACGTCGTATCTCGTCACCATAAAATCCTCATCGGTAGGGATAACCTGACAATACATCATTTCGGTGAACTTTTCTTGACATTCCCTAAATTTTGATATTGTGTAAACTTATTGAAGTTGTTTCTCCATTTTGTATCTAGATGCATAGGGGACTATTTGAGAAAATGACCTAAAATTTGCTAGAAACTCTTTCTCCACTTGGCTCTTCAATGTTTGCTCATACGGTTGAACAAATTGTTTCAACAAAGTCCTCGAATTAACATACCTATTGAAGAATGCATTTATACTCTCGCTCCGTTGAGTTGTCGACATCCCTGCCAAAAAACTTATCTTTAAGAAACATGGAACCCAACGACTTCTTTTTGTATAAAATCCTAACAACCATTCGTTCTCATATAATGTGTAGATATTAATCATTGAAGTTGAGTCCTGTTCAAATTCTTCAGGAGTTTGGGATTCATATACTACTTTATGGATTATTGAATGTATATAACCTTTATGAACATGGTTTCCAAATTTTTCTAGTAACTTTTTTAGGATATGCCACAAGCACCATCTATGCTTAGTGTTTGGAAAAATTATTTGAATTGCATTTTGCATTGCCCTATCTTGGTCAGTTATTATGCCCATGGGAGCTTGACCATGTATGCACTCGAGTCATGTCCTAAAGAGCCAAACAAATGTCTCAGTATCCTTGTTCGACGCTAAATCACATCCGAGCAGTGTTGATTGGCCATGATGATTCACACTAACAAAATGGGCAAATGACATGTCATACTTATTCTGAGATGTGTGATATCAAAGGTGACAACATCGCTGAACTACTTGTAGCCTTCTTTATACCTATTATCTGCTTAGAACACGTTCTTCAATCGAGTCTCTTCATCAAAATCAATATTGAAATAAAAATCAGGGCATTGAATTTGCATTCTTAAGAAGTAGGCTTGTATTGCAATAACATCTCTTTCCCCAAGTCTTAACTGTCTCACTTTTTCAATGTAGTTTTTATAATCTTTTTCGACGCAAGTCATCTGGTCATATCTCTTTGCCTTAACAACTGCTAAGTTAAAACTTTTGTATAATGGAATCCCAACAATATCATTTACTTCAAGCCTGCGTTTTACATGTGCACTAAATTCTCGATTGCATTGATACAACCTAGACTTCGAAGGACTTATTTGATGATTATGTTCAAGAATGAGAGAGTTAATCCGCTACACCCCACAAGTCTCTAAACATGTTGATACCTTAGTTTACACCTCATTTGAGTCGTTGGTTGAGGCTTTAAATAAGTGTTTGCAATGCTTCACTTACTTTACAACCCCATCGTCAACCTTCTTTGAATTCCTTTTCCTAACTGGGAAGCCTATATCATAAGCATATGATTTGTAAAAATCGAATATTACATTTTCATTGTTGAACTTAATCCTAACCTTAGGCACAAGTGAAAGCATCTTCTCCTAATAATTTATTATCCAATGTGTTCACATCATCCCTTATTTTCACATTATCAGCTTCTCTCAAAAGTTCATCATTCTCAATTTCAAAAATTTCATTTCATTCATAAACAAATCAATTTTATAGAAAAAACATCAATTACACATACAAGATAATTACATGTTCATTAAGATGACATTTCTAACATTTGTTGACCATCTTGACTACTGAATGTTGCTGGTCACCCCAATCGTCGGTGATGGGTAAGTTCCAAAATTAGCGAAATACAAATTCAAGTACAAAGCTGAAATCAAGTTTCAATAAAGACTTGTAAATTAATTGCACAAATAGTTAATAAGAATTAATTAAATAAATTAAGAAGCAAAATAATTTGTTAATTAAACCAAATGCACAAGGGGTGTACCAAGCAATTTCCTGCATAGTAAATTCACAAACTTGTCATGGTTATACTTGTAGGTTCAAATAACAAACCCATACTGCATCACACTTCACAAAAATTAGCACCTTTGAACATCTCACAATAAACTAAAATAGAGAAAAAAATGTATTTCATCAACTGAGAAAAATCAACGCATCACGGTATCAAAAAATTCATTGGCCAACATAAATTTCAATAACACATTCGTGAACCACCAAACCATTTGATGATGAGGAAAGATACAAGGAGGTGGAACAAGATGAATAATATTCCTAATTTCATGGATGTATTATAGAGACAAAAGTGATTAGGGGCGAGAAAAAACACGGAAGGAAGGAACTAACCCTTTGATGCCTGGGTTTGACCTCCTAGTTGGGCTTACAGAAGCAATGATTAGAGGGAGACGAATCTGAATCGTCAAGCAACAGTGGCCTTGCGATGTCGATAAAAAAAGGACATCGGTGGCCTCTGAAGTGAATCCCCAAAGAGATAGAAAAGGAGAGGTTGATGACAGAGATGATTGGTGGTTTCACAGTGACGATGCCTTCACGGAGAGCTTGGAGGCAGTGGCTATGACGATATCAAGAGAAAAATGGTGGCGCTATGGCATGCCAACGGGGAAGGGGTTGTCGAGAAAGTAGCTTTTCTCGCTTTCTGTGTCACAGAAGGAGAATGACGTATTTGTCGATTGAAAAATAAGGATTTAGTTGATGAGTCTTGTCCCATTTGTCTGTCTCCCTCCTTTCATTTTGATTCGATTCATCCATAATATATCATAATAAATTGTATCAATTTACACCTACAAATATCGATAATTTCTCGCACTATATGGTTCTTATAAACCATTATGTAAGAGTGCTTGTGTACAAATAGCAGAACTCTTGCTCTGGAGCGTAAGATGTACGGTCGAGGCCTCAACGCCCCGCTTCTATCTCTCATCCCCACCGCCGCCGGGACTCCTCGCTTCTCCCCCTGCAACTTCTGCTTCTCTCTCTCTCCTCCGCCGCCCTCCGCCTCTATCGCCCCCGCCGTCCTCGACACTTCACTATCATCCGCTGCGTGCCCCCGCCTCCCGCCGGTAAATTTTACGGCGAAGCAGGCTCCCTGGACGAGGATCAAGAATTTTCTGACGACGATGATGGCGAGGAGGAGGAGGACTACGAAACTTCTACTCTCGACGTGGAAGCGCTCGAGGAAGAAGCACGATTCGCCGTTCGAGAGTATTCCCAATCTCTATCCCGTGATTTGAGAATTGGTACGTTTTAGCAACGCCCGGCCTGACGTATTCAGCAGAATAAAATATCAATAATGGGGTATCCTAATCCAACCGTTATAAATTTTCCGTCCAAGCTAACGGCAATAGGGAAAGTTTTATTGTACCTGCTTGGCATTCCCATTCTCGTGGGCCTTGCTTTCTGTACTAGAAGGCTGATTTTGAATTGCTAAAACTTCAAATCGGTAAATATTGAAGTTAAACTATTTTATGATGAGAACAGTTAGCCTGGAAGTGCGAGACAGCAAGTTTGCCCATCCGCCGTTATGGTTTGATGCCATCAATGCATAATCCCAATCATAGTGGGAGAGGCATGGCCTGTTCCCATGACACAACGTCTAAAGCTTTTGGGTTCATAGCAGAGTGACTAGAAAGCCAATATAGCATTCACCGCTCTTTACATTCCTTGATATATTGCCTTTTATTCGCATGTCATACGTGCACAAACACAAAGTCTATGTGTAAATTTACAGCACATAGAACAAGTTTGCTCACATCCAAAATGTAAAAATAGTTAAATATAATTAGTTAACTGTTACGAGAATGAGCCGTTTCTGGTTTCAATTTGTATTACCAACAATAGCCCTTGCAGAAGAAGTGGCAACTGCAACTGCTATGGCATCCTTTGTTCGCATGCGATTTCTACATGCATATGTATAACAATAAGACAAGCTTTGGTAACCAATACAAAACATGGACAGATGTTGGCAAACAATATATTTCTTTATAGCACACACAAATCTTTCCAAGAAAAATAAGTGGACCCATAGCATTCGAGATTAAGATTCTAACATCATAAATTTATAACTAAATGATAAACAAACATGCATAATCCATAAATTAAACAATCCAATTTATCCATGAACAGGTGCAGAAATTAAGAAAAAGAAATAGAAAAAATGCAGGTACAAAGTTGAAACACATTTAGTCCAATTAAGCTATCAAGTAAAAACCAGAACATAAAACACAAAAACCATATCAGGCAATTAGCACATAGCATAGATAGCATTGTTGCAAGAAAATCTCCTTTGATACCGGACATACTTGTTTTATCTTTGACTCCAACAGCTGCAGCTAGCATGCGGCCCCATGGTGTCCAATATAAAATCAGATAGAGAGGTAGCATTGGAATAGGACAGGGGGGAGGCCAGCAGAGCAGGTAGAGAAGGCTTGTTGTGAAGAATTAGAAAGAGGAAGACTTGGAAGTATACTCAGGTTGATTGAGGGATGATGGAGAGGTGGCATGCTGAGTGGTAGCTGCAGCTCCTTCTGATTTTGATAGAGTGAGTAGGGTGGCTGTGCCTTGTTTTGATATAGCGATAAAAAGAAGGTGTGTGATAGTGCAAAGTGCTGTTGGTGGTAGTTATTTGTAGAAGAGGCTAAAAATAATGTGGGGGTCCATGGTCTGCATTGTAGAAGAAGTGGTGATTTGGTTTTCTACTGCGTCAAAAAGAGGACGATTAACAAAAAAGATGAATGTGCAAAGCATAGCTTTTAAGGGAACACCTAAGTAAGAGATGGACATATTATCCGTAGATTTGATGCCTATTATATTAGGCTTGAAGTATATTGTTGCATTTATCCAATCAACATGTCTAATCTTATTAGGCTGAAAAGCAATACAATACACAGGGTGTTAGTGACAATAAATAAATCGAAGGATTCTGTAATTTGAAGCTAAATATTAAGGAGGGTGTGGTTATCTACATGCACAAAACATGTATGTACAATGATTAGTTTTCTACTCATCCTCTGCCATAAACTAAGAACATGATGGTGGAATTCATTTTAATCAAATAAGGACAGGTGATTGAGAAATAATATTAATGTGGGCAAAGTCTGCATAAAATTTATCTTCCAGTGCAGTGTTCTAATATAAGTAACATCCACCCCCGTCTCTCCCCACTTTTTTTTTGTTTTTCTCTTCTTAACTTATATTTTTCCTAATGCAAGTTGCTTTTTGATTATGTTTGGAACTTGTTTCAATTTTTTTGTTAATGAATTTCTATAAGAATGAAGGCAATTAGGTGGTTAGACCAATGTATCAATAGGTATTACTAAAGAAGAAGCACTGAAATGTGGAGAAGATTAGATTTGTAAAACTGTGGAACCAATCCTTGACTTAATTCCTCTTGACAAAGTAATTGCCATTCAGATTCATCATGGTTGTTGATATTTATGGTGTTTTTCATCTCATATGGGAAAAAAGTTATGATGTAGCCTTATGAATACCATCTGTTGTAATAGAAAACGGACAGGAGTAAATGCTTAGACCAGCAAGGATGGAAGTTGCTAAACATGATTGAAATTTATTTCTTGAACTTTCAGTGAAAATGGCTAAAAAATCTGCTACATGATTGCTTATATTTTCGCATTTTAGTCTTTTCTGATTTTTGGATTGTTCTTATTTGCCCAGAACTTTGATATGGAATATTGTGTTGTTTCAGAAGATGACGAACATAATCAAAAGGAAACTAGCGGAAGGCAGAATGGGCGTAAGAGTACTACTAGAAATGTCAGTAAGCAACTTCTCTTGGTTGTTTCTGTCAATTGCATGTAACTGGTTCATTTTGTTTAGCTTGGTTTATATTCTGGATAGTGATGTGCAGCATTAAGGATCTCTATCGATAATCTACTAGATTATTGTTTGTAAAGCATTTGAAAGATTCCAAGAGCACGTAGAAAACATTAGGGATGCATTAGTAGACTTTCTGGCATTTGGACGTGTGACTTGTAAGCTTGTGTGGGGCATACTTGGGAATATTTCGGTTTATCTGGCCTGCTGGAATGGCAGAATCATCTTGGACTCCTTTACTCAATGTGAAGAGCTTAGCACAGTTCTCCAAGGGCTTCGGTTGCTAATGCTTTTGGGGGTATTCTGATGTATTACTATTTGGAAATTGTTGGCCATTTAGGAGGAATGTGTTTCAGCTTCTCATTATAAACTACTGGAAGATTGGTAATTATGGTTTATTTAGCTTGAAGTTGGAGAGATTTCTTGAGTTTCCCCTTTTCTTGATAGCTAGGTTTTTGCTATAAATGTTGAGGGTGTAGTTATGTTGATTGACTTGGAAAACTTTAGAACAAAGGTTGGTTCAGCATCCTTGTAGAGACCAAAGCTAGGATTATGATTAAGTGGCCATGATCAGGTTTTCAACTTGTCAAATTGTGGCCATCTTTCAATGTCTGGATAATTTGATCCGCTACTTGGGTAATCAGGTAGTCAATTTGTTCAAGGAGTACATTCATAATTTCCAGCATTGTTAACCTATAGTTTTGTTTCTCTTGCTGTCTGGTTCTTTGTTGAGGGAATCTTAGCTTTGTGATAAATTGGCTAAGAGCAAACTTTTAACTTTTGGAATCATTGTCACTTCGAGTAATTGTGTGGATAATTTGATCTGGTACTTGGGTATGAGTGTAGTCTATTTTTAAGTTCAGGTATCATTTCTGGCACTGTTAACCTATAATTTTGTTTCTCCGGCTGTATGTTTCTTTCTCTTCTCATAAGGTATCCTTCTTGTTGCTCACATTATCTATTTACTAGAAAGTGTATATCTCTTCTGATGCAAGTCACGTAGCTAAAACCCCACAAGACCCGTTAAGTATCCATGGAGGTCCAATGACAAGGGCAAGAACCAAGAAAATTAGCGGAGCATTAAATGGGCTAATTGAATACATCTTAAATTCAAGCATCGTTCAAGATTCTAATATGCCCGAATTAAGTATTCAAGATAGTCAATGCTTTGTCAATGTTATCCAAGTCTCTGAAAGTAATCTGGGCTGATTGATTGATTGAGAAGATTTGGGGTTGATTAATTGATTGGTTGATTGACAAGATTTGCAAGATTTGGGGATGATTGATTAATAAGATCCAGTGCATAAAAAGGAATGGTTGAATATTTGACCACTTCCCTTATTTCCTACTTTGTTTTAAATCTTTTCTATTTTAGATAATTCTTGTTTCTTTATCAGATTATACTATTTTCTTCTTGTAATCAATTCCTACTATGCCTAGGATTTGATTTATTTCCTTCTAATTTAGAATTTGTGTTCGGCTATATAAGCCAATGTAACCTGAGAGGAATTTAGTTTTTGGATAATATTATTAGTGAGAGTTTTCTCTTTGGTTCTTTAACGAACTACTTTGAACTTCCCAAGATTTTATCTTGTGGCGTTCATCTTTGACTTATCACTCACAACTCTTCTCATCTATCTTGAGTGTGGCGTTAACCCTACCTTCTTATATTTTTGGTTTTTATCTCTTTATAGATAACGGGTCAAGGTCCTTTGTTTTATTTATTACGAATCTGTTTAGAACGATCCTTGGCAAAGGAACTATTTTTGATTGTCGGGTCTCACCTTCCTTCGTGGGGTTCACATCATTTGGTATCAGAACTTTGGCTGTAAATCAGGTTTGAACTATCCTTATTTTTGCTTTCATTGTTTATTATTTCTATTTATTCCCGCACCATTGTTTGTTCGTCGAGTCTGCAACTTTGCCTATTTCTTCATCTTGATTTGTTCAAGTTTTGTTATTTTCATTATATATAAAAAAAAAAAAGGTTGGAAAGTTGGGAATTCCAAAAAAAAAAAAAAAAAAGGAGTGGAAAGTTGGAAGTTCGAAAAGAAAAAGAAAGTGCGAAAATTGAAAATTCAAAAAAAAAAAAAAGTATAGAAAATTCAGAAATCAATTGAATCTGAATTAGTTGAAGTGTTGCTTGTCATCCAAGTTTTGATTGCATAAAGTGTGTATTTTGTCTATTTAGAGCAGTCGACCCTAGTTACATCAAAATTCGTATCTCCTTTTCCTTTGCCTTTCTTATTCATTGTTTCATTATAACTTTGTTCTTTCGGCTTCTTAAATTCTTCCTATTTTTTTCATCCTTTGCGAATTAACCCATTCTCATTCTTAGTGATCTGATTTGTTGAATTTGGATTGTTGCAAGGAAAGTTTTGATTGAGTTCATTTGAGTTCAATAAAGAACTAACAGAGGAGGCTAAAGAGTGGAAAAAGGCAAGAGAGTGTGAGCTCATAAGAGGGTAAAAGCCAAGTTTGAGAATACACGAATGTGAGTGCTATCAATCTTGAGAGGAAACACGTGAGGGAGTGTTTGTGAGGTTTCCTAACTTTATTTTGCAGGGTATTAAACATGTCTTGAGAGAATGAAGCTCAGGAAAATATAGATTTCAAACTCTTCTTTCAGTCCTTAGAGCAAAAATTTGAACGAATGGAGATGAGGTTTGTTGAGATAAATGAGAGAATAGATAAAGTTGAATCTAGTTCACAAAGGGGGCAGCCACCTAGAGCTCCTACTGTACAACGAAGAGGGAGGCATCCTCTTAGGTATGAATATGAAGATGACTATGGAGAAGACCTAGATGATGATGATTGTGCCTCTAATGTCAGTATAGGCCGATTTAGGCGTGGGAATAGAGATAGAGGAGTTAGACATAGAGAAAGGATTGATAACAACTTGGATAACATTAAGATGCAGATTCCATCTTTCCAAGGAAAAAACGATCCAAAAGTTTATTTGGAGTGGGAGACAAAGGTGGAAATGGTGTTTGCGTGTCACAACTACTCTGAATTGAAAAAGGTAAAATTGGCCACCGTAGAATTTACTGATTATGCTATTATTTGGTGGGATCAACTTATTTTGAACAGGAGACAGAATCATGAAAGGCCCATTGAGACATGGGAAGAAATGAAGGCTATTATGAGGAGGCGATTCATTCCAAGTCACTACTATAGGGACTTATTCTAGAAGTTGCAACTCCTTACTCAAGGCTCTAAAAGTGTTGACGACTACCACAAGGAGATGGAAATAGCCATGATTCGAGCCAATGTGGAGGAGGACCGAGAAACTACCATGGCCAGGTTCCTAGTTGGATTGAACCGTGATATTGCAGATGTGGTAGAATTACAACATTATGTTGAGTTAGATGACATGGTACACATGGCCATTAAAGTGGAGTGACAATTGAAGAGAAAGGGGTCCACACGAATTGGGCAAAATTCGGGCTCTTCAACATGGAAATCGAATTGGAGCAAAAAGGATGAAAAGCCTAATTTCAAGCCTAAAGTCGAAACCTCCAACACCAACAAAGATGGAGGAGCACCAAATAAGGTAAAGTTTGATACTCTACCTCCTAGAAATAGAGATATCAAATGCTTTAAGTGTTTGGGGACAAGCCATATTACATCTCAATGTCCAAACAAGAGAGTGATGATTCTGAAAGATGATGGTGATATTGAGACAAAAAATGAGTTTGATAATAAGTCCATGCCACCTTTAGAGGATGCAAGTGGCATTGAGTACCCGGTTGATGGGGAGCTCTTGGTGGCAAGGAGAGCTCTTAGTGTGCAAGTCAAAACGGATGCGAAAGAGCAACGTGAGAACATTTTTCATACTAGATGCCATGTCAACGATAAGGTATGTAGCATGATTATTGATAGGGGGAGTTGTACTAATGTGGCTAGCACTAACTTGCTTGAAAAATTGAATTTGATGGAAGCATCCTAGGCCGTATAAGCTACAATGGCTGAATGATTGTGGAGAATTTAAAATAACTAAACAAGTGTTTATTTCATTCTCAATTGGAAAGTATATAGATGAAGTTTTGTGTGATGTGGTGCCGATGCATGCCGACCATATTCTTTTGGGGCGACCATGGCAATTTGATAGGTGTGCAATTCATGATGGTTACACCAATAGATTCTCCTTTGTACATAATGAAAAACCAATTACTCTTGTACCCCTATCCCCAAGACAAGTGTATGAAGATCAAGTGAGGTTAAAAAAAGAGAGTGATAAGAAAAATGAGAGTGAGAGTTCAAAAGTAAGAGAAACTGAGATGATGAAAAAAGAGAGTGAGAGTTCAAAAGTAAGAGAAACTGAGACCTCGAAGAGAGAAAAAGAGAGCAAAAAAGGAAAATGAGTTTCGGGTAGTGAGGAAAGAAAATAGAGAAAACAAGTGAACTTCTATGTAAGGGAGAGTGAGATAAAAAAGGCTTTGTTTCTAAATCAGCCTATGATTGTACTTTTGTACAAAGAGGCTTGTTTTAGTTCTAATGAACTTAACCTCCCTCTACCTAGTGTTGTTGTTTCTCTTTTGCAGGAATTCGATAATGTATTCCCTGAAGATCTACCTATTGGCTTACCACCAATAAGGGGAATCGAGCATCACATTGATTTCATACCTGGAGCATCAATTCCAAATAGACCAGCCTATAGAAGCAATCTTGAGGAGACTAAGGAACTTAGAAGGTAGGTTAGTGAGCTCATGAAAAAGGGGTATGCGCGTGAGAGCATGAGTCCTTGTGCAGTTCCAGTCTTGCTTGTGCCTAAGAAAGATGGTTCATGGAGGATGTGTGTTGATTGTCGCGCCATCAACAATAGCACTGTAAAGTATCGACATCCCATTCCTAGATTAGATGATATGCTTGATGAATTGCATGGTTCTTGTGTCTTTACCAAAATTGATCTTAAGAGTGGATATCATTAGATTAGGATGAGAGAAGGTGATGAATGGAAAACTGCATTTAAAACAAAATATGGATTATATGAGTGGTTAGTTATGCCTTTTGGATTAAATAATGCACCTAGTACTTTCAAGAGGCTAATGAACCATGTTTTGCGTGCTTTTATCAGCAAATTTGTGGTTGTCTACTTTGATGATATTTTGATTTATAGCAAAAACTTAGGTGAGCATGTTGAACATTTAAAACTTGTTTTAGATGTTTTAAGGAAAGAAAAGTTATTTGCTAACCTCAAAAAGTGCACCTTTTGCATAGATAGGCTTGTATTCCTTGGTTTTGTTGTTAGTGCTAGAGGAATTGAGGTAGATGAAAAAAAGGTTAAGGCAATCCAAGATTGGCCGACACCTACAAGTGTGGGGAATGTGAGAAGTTTCCATGGTTTGGCTAGCTTTTATATGAGATTTGTGAAAGATTTTAGTAGCCTAGCCGCACCTTTGACTGAAGTTATTAAAAAACATGTAGGTTTTAAGTGGGGTAATGAACAAGAAAAGGCATTTTGTTTGCTTAAGGAAAAACTAACTAATGCTCATTTGCTTGCTTTACCTAACTTTGCTAAAACCTTTGAAATTGAATGTGATGCTTCAGGAATAGGTATTGGAGCTGTTATAATGTAGGAAGGACGTCCCATTGCTTATTTTAGTGAGAAGCTAAGTGGGGCAGCCTTAAGTTACCGTACATATGATAAAGAGATGTATGCATTAATTAGGGCATTGGAAACTTGGCAGGACTATCTTTGGCCGAAGGAGTTTGTGATTCATACGGATCATGAATCTCTCAAGCATATAAAGGGGCAACACAAACTAAACAAGCGACATGCCAAGTGGGTGGAGTTCATTGAAACATTTCCTTATGTGATCAAATACAAGCAAGGTAAGGAAAATATTGTAGTTGATGCTTTGTCTTGAAGGTACGCCTTACTCTCTATCTTAGATGCAAAAATATTAGGTTTTGAGTACATTAAAAACTTGTATGTTGATGACTCTGATTTTGGTAATGTATTCAATGCATGTGAGAAAATGGCGTTTGAAAAGTTCTTTAGGCATAATGGTTTTTTATTTAGAGAAAGTAAGTTATGTGTGCCTAAATGTTCTTTGCGTGAATTGCTTATTCGAGAAGCTCATGGTGGGTGGTTTGATGGGGCATTTTGGTATAACTAAGACTTTGGATGTTTTGCATGAACACTTCTTTTGGCCACATATGAAACGTGATGTCGAAAGAATTTGTGAGAAGTGTGTCACTTGTAGACAAGCTAAGTCTAAGGTTAAGCCTCATGGTTTGTATACTCCTTTGCCTATACCTAGTGAACCCTGGATTGATATCTCTATGGATTTTGTGTTGAGTTTACCTAGGTCAAAAAGGGGTCGGGATTCCATATATGTGGTTGTTGATAGGTTTTCTAAAATGGCACATTTCATTCCATGTCACAAAACAGATGATGCCTCACATATTGCTGACTTGTTTTTCAGGGAGGTTGTACGATTACATGGCATGCCAAAGAGTATTGTCTTAGATAGGGATGCAAAGTTCTTAAGCTATTTTTGGAAGACTTTATGAGGTAAGTTAGGAACTAAACTTTTATTTTCTACTACTTGTCATCCACAAACTGATGGTCACACTGAAGTAGTTAATAGAACTTTATCTACTTTGTTGCGTACTATAATACAAAAGAATTTGAAAACATGGGAAGAATGTTTGCCGCATGTTGAGTTTGCATATAATAGGAGTGTGCATTCAGCAACTAAATTTTCACCTTTTGAAGTGGTGTATGGTTTTAATCCATTAACTCATTTGGATTTAACTCCTTTACCTATGGCTGAGCGTGTTAATTTTGATGGAAAGAAGAAAGATGACTTTGTTAGGCACATCCATGAAAAGGCTCGCCAAAACATTGAAAGGAGGATTGAACAATATGCTAACCAAGCTAATAAGGGGCGCAAGAAAGTTTTATTTGAGCCGGGTGATTGGGTTTGGTTGCATATGAGGAAAGAACATTTTCTTGTTCAAAGGCGTTCAAACTACTTCCACGGGGAGATGGACCATTTCAAGTACTTGAAAGGATCAATGATAATGCTTACAAGTTAGACCTCCCAGGTGGGTATAATGTCAGTGCCAGCTTTAATGTTGTTGATTTGTCTCCATTTGATGTAGGTGATGATTTGAGGACAAATCCTTTTCAAGAGAGGGGGAATGATGCAAGTCACGTAGCTAAAACCCCACAAGACCCGTTAAGCATCCATGGAGGTCCAATGACAAGGGCAAGAACCAAGAAAATTAGCGGAGCATTAAATGGGCTAATTGAATACATCTCAAATTCAAGCATCGTTCAAGATTCTAATATGCCCGAATTAAGTATTCAAGATAGTCAATGCTTTGTCAATGTTATCCAAGTCTCTGAAAGTAATCTGGGCTAATTGATTGATTGAGAAGATTTGGGGTTGATTGATTGATTGGTTGATTGACAAGATTTGGGGATGATTGATTGATAAGATCCAGCGTATAAAAAAGAATGGTTGAATATTTGACCACTTCCCTTATTTCCTACTCTGTTTTAAATCTTTTCTATTTTAGATAATTCTTGTTTCTTTATCAGATTATACTATTTTCTTCTTGTAATCAATTCCTACTATGCCTAGGATTTGATTTATTTCCTTCTAATTTAGAATTTGTGTTCGGCTATATAAGCCAATGTAACCTAAGAGGAATTCAGTTTTTGGACAATATTATTAGTGAAAGTTTTCTCTTTGGTTCTTCAACGAACTACTCTGAACTTATCAAGATTTTATCTTGTGGCGTTCATCCTTGACTTATCACTCACAACTCTTCTCATCTATCTTGAGTGTGGCGTCAACCCTACTTTCTTATACCTTTGGTTCTTATCTCTTTATAGATAACGGGTCAAGGTTCTTTGTTTTGTTTATTACGAATCTGTTTAGAACGATCCTTGGCTAAGGAACCATTTTTGATCGTCGGGTCTCACCTTCCTTCGTGGGGTTCACATCATCTTCAGGGATGAGTTTTTATTTAATGGTTGACAATTTCCAAGAGATTTGTCAAGAAACATACGGGAAATGCTTAATAGAATTTTAAATACTTGAAATTTGTGAACTCTGTTGATTTTTATTTTTGGAATACATTATTTAATGCTGGAAATTAAATTTTCTATTTTCTTGTGATGCAATTAAACTGGGTTTCTGTTTGATAATGGAGCTTCTGGAGTATATATCGGATACCATCTCTGAAGGCGCTTCAGGATGACTCAGGCTATTTCTTGTGGTGGCTTACTACACCTTTCTAATTCTGCAGATCCCTGATAATCTTCTCCCGAAGGTTGCCATTGTTGGAAGGCCAAATGTTGGTAAATCAGCACTATTTAATTGGCTTGTTGGGGTATTTGATTATTGACCTTGGAGTCTCTTTTCTGACTAAAATGCCTTTAAATTTCTATTCTAAAAAACAGAAATTTGATCTTTCAGTGTTGTTATTTTCTGTTTCACACTCAAATCTTTTTTTCTTAATCTTCTTTTATGTTTTTGCTCTATATTATCTTTCAGGGTAACAAAGCAATTGTAGTGGATGAACACGGGGTCACCAGGGATCGCTTGTATGGTCGATCCTTTTGGGGGGACCATGAATTTATGGTAGCAGATACTGGAGGTGTTCTGACAATCTCCAAGTCCCAGGCTGACGTTATGGAAGAATTAGCTATCTCAACAACCATAGGTATGGAGGGGATTTCACTTGCCACCAGAGAGGCAGCTGTTTCTAGGATGCCTTCAATGGTTGAGAGACAGGCTACTGTAGCAGTGGAAGAATCATCAGTCGTTATATTTCTTGTTGATGGCCAGGTATTATGTGTCACCTTATGGATGTCCAAATTTCACTGGTAATAAAGCTTTACTTTTTAAAGAGATTTACTGTGTTTCTCTTTCATTATTTTGTTCCTCTCCTGCTATTTTCCTTCAACTTAATTAAGAGTAGAATAATTAGTAGAAGATGTTATGGGCCTGTTTGATGTTTTTTTCAGCTCAATTTGCTTTCTTTTTGCTATTTTTGGGGCCAAACATTACAGAACTTTGAAAATTTTCATATAGTTTTGATTTTGCTTCATAACGAACTTTGAAACCTGTTAAGCAAGGTTTTGTTATTTTCTAAACTCATGGTATTTTCTTTTCAATTGCTTGAAGACATGTTCCTTAACTAGTTCATAAAATGTGTTATCTTGAGCTTTATATGCTTATAAGACCAGAAAACACTTTGTGGAACCATAAGCAAATGGGCATACAACTACAATTTTTTTAAGCTTCTGGAACTAAAACTAGCACAGTTTATGAAACTATAAGTAGACACAGTTTTTAGAACCAGAAATATAGTTTTACAAAGGTTAAGCTGAAGGGGTTTTTCACTGCTTGGAAAACATCTGCTGGACCGAGCTACATATGTCTATTGGTCTTGTGGATGCCTCATTAGTTGATCTGCAGGTCATCCTTGGTAGGTTCATAATGTCAAATAAGGCTGGCAGCATGTAGACATTGTAATGTAGGTTATCCCTTGCTAACATAAAGAACCGAAGTCTGGTTCATGAAATTCATCATCCCCTATGAATCACTCTTCTCAGGCACATAAAAATTCTGCAGCCCTTCCCTTTTGTCCCAATAATTGTTCATTAGACCTGAACTTGCTATGGGTTCAGTCAAGGGGTACAGAACTGTTGATCCTTGCTGGGATACGTGGAGTTCATTCTTCCTGTCTACCCCAAAGATTCTTGTTGCCTGGCTCCTAGAATTATTGAAGGTTCATTGGCTTTTTTGCCATGGCAGCTTTTTATAGTAGATTCAGAAATTGTGTAGGGCCATAACTATGATTGAATATGCTAGGAATGTCAAAGCAGTTGCAGGAACTCTTGCAACATCAGTGAATGGAATTAAATAGTCAAAAGTGGATTTAGGGACCTCTATCCTGGTCTAGGGGAAATAATAACTGCCTTGTTATTCCCTAGGGATACCTATCCAATTGAAATAGTAAGGCAATAGAAATAAATTCAGGCGAGAGAGTAGGTCGTGAATTAACTTGAATATTCTAGGAATTCTTAGGCTTTTTCTAGAGCTTGGAAAGTTGATGTAAAGTAAGGACCTCTATTCGTATGTCTGAAGATAATAATAACTGCAGATGTATGCAAGGAGATGATATTTAAAACACTTGGCTATGTTTCAAACTCATTCTCATCTCTTCAGTTGCTGCAGGAAGCACAATTAGCCTGATGGTCCTATTGTCTTCATGAGTTATATGTATGAGCACCATTACTGGATTGTAAGGGGTGCCCAAAGATGGCAAAATGTGGGTGTGCCATCCTATATGACTTCCATATGAGGTGTGGACCGGTGGTATCTGGAAAATGATTTTTCCTCTCCTCTAATTTTGGTTGAGTCATGCCAATAATAAGCATAGATCTATGTGGTATCCCAATTTTGAATCTATGCTGTTAGCACAAGCAGCTCTTAATTATGAATCAGCTTCACTAAGCTGTATTACACGGATTCTGTTCTCCCTGTGCACTTGTGTAAATGGCAATGGTAAGGGCTAACCAAATCCATAAATCCCATATGCAAATCTTTTTGCTTATCTATATAGCTTTCCATTAAGCATCTCAATAAGTAGATAGCTTCCATTGTTGACCAATCAAGCAGAAAACCAAATTGGTTTCCAAAGACCTTTTTCTCTCCGCCTTCTCTCAATTACCCTCTCTCAACCATCACGTGGCTCATTAGCTTGATGCCTTTTTTCAAGTTTTGAACATCTCTTTTTTTCTCATGAATAGGCACTACATGCTATCTCCACTCAAATAAGACATGCCTTTTGATTTAAGGATTACATTAAATAATTTTGTTAACGCAAAAAATGCCCCTTCTCCATGAATTTCCATGTTTGTAACAAAATATTATCTAGTCCAACCATGTTTGTAACAAAATATTATCTGGTCCAATTGTTTTATTATTTATCTTTTTTAATGCTTGCTTTATTTCGTTTAGACAAATATGTCCATAGAACATATAATTCCTATCCTTTTTAGAGTTACTAAGGGGTTGTTTGGTTGCAAAAAACAACCGCAATTTTGTAGAAACTTACTCCACAACATAAAATAGAAAATTAGAAAACTTGTCCAAATACAAAAAAATTTCTAAACAGAAAATGGAGATTTAAAAAACGTAGTTCTCAAAATTGAACTAAACTTGGGTCCAAATTTTACTTACTAATTTTGAGATTTGGAAAAATGCTGTTTTCCACAATTTTTTTTCCAAATCATTTGTATCTCCTTTCCTAATACAAGTTACAATTGCACAAAAGAAAAACCTATCAAGTTTCTCTATTTTATGAACATATATTCTAATTTTCTAAATTGAAAAATAGTTTTTGCACTTCTAACTTTTGAACGTGTTTTTCAAATTTTCTATAGAGAATGAAACTAGAGATTTTATAGATAATTGGAGATAGAAAACTAGAAAACATTGTCCACAACTGAACAACCTCTAAGATGCCCCAAGATAACACTTGTTTCACAAACTTCATTGAAAAGCTTTGGGAAATACTCCTTCCATCTCTCTTGATTGCTCCTTCATTTACTAGTTCTTTTTGGTATTCATCTTTTATATATTTCACTTGGTTCAAATACTTTTTTTTTCTTTCTCTTGTGTTGACTTTGCTTTGTTAGTTGCCTTCTTTGCTTCCTTCACCTTTTCAAATTTGAAGTTTTCTTCATCACAACATTTATGTAAAGTCTTGTAGCAAGCTATAGCTTTTGATTTTTTCTTGTACCTCTTCATTTTACCACAAAACTCTTTTTGGTTGGAGCTTTTCCCTTCAACTCTCCTAGAACTACTTTTGTTGTATTTCAAATGCTAGTAGCTATCTCAATCCAAATTTGGTTAGTGTCTTTTCCTGTGGTCCAATCTTTTTTGCCACATACTTTTTCTTCGAAAATGGCATGCCTTTTGCCTTTTAAATCCCGTTATTTGATTCTCACCCTATATTTTGTATCACTTTTTCCCCTCCTGTCACGGTGTGACAATGATGATTACCTTGAATTAGTGAGATTCAAGGGTAGAATGAAGCAAGGGAAGAATATAGAGAGAGAGAAGAAAGAGAGAGAATGTAGAGGGAGGATAATTGAGAAATTGTTCTATTGATTGTTCATTGCCTCTCCCACAAAGTTGGAAGAGTTGATATATTCGCTTGGGTGGGTGCGGATGCAGCAGATCGCTCCCCCTCCTAGCAGTTACAACCAAATCTTTTGTCCTTTTCCTAAGGCCTCACATGTGACCTTTTGATTCTAACAAACTGACAGTTGGAAATTGAAATACAATACTAATAACAATGTAACAAGAATCTTAATAGCAAGCAGTAAGGCAAAAGCAAAAATTAAAATAGCATTGTCGTGACACCTCCTTATTTTAATGTGGACGTCAAGGAAATGCCACGGCTCTTCCATGAATTTGGTACGCTCCTAGTCCGAAATGGATTAGGAGATGATTTTGGTAAGAACATAATAGAACAGAGTGAGGGAGAAAGAGAGTGAGAAGGAAGAAAGTGAGAGAGAGAGAGAGAGAGGGAGAGGTAAGAGAAGGAAGAAGAAGTTTCTAATATTCAATTCATTGATAATTCCCAAGCATAGCTTAGGAGAATATATACAACTGGTAGGGTGTAGGTGCTGCCGCAACAAATCCCTCCCTCATTCAGTTATAACCAACCTTTTGTCCTATTCCATATGACGACCTTACCTTTAGAAACCCCGGCCAAGGGAAAGTGTCAACAAGAATGGCACCTGCTGAAGATTTAGGGGGGCGCATGACAACTCTTAACACTAAGCATAATCCACATCACAAAGTGGTACAACACCTCCTAAAAGAATATAGACAACAGGGTCACAACTTTATATAAATACAAAGGACATGGTACAAGGAACATGAACAAAATGTCCACTATTACACATAACAACCTCACTCCCCAAAGATCTTCTAGCTGGAACCGCTTTGTACACATCTAGCACCCAACTCAGACACTGCTAGGCTCACCCTCTTCTTTAGCCTTTCCTTTGCCTGAAATGACGTAAATAAAAGTGAGTTACGAAACTCAGCAAGTGCATAAGAAAGAACAAGCAACAAGAGTAATAAAGTCAAGTCAAAACGGAATAAAAGAAAGCAAGGAACATCCCATACCCATCTATAATAGGACAAAAATAATCAAGTGTCAGGTTCGGTGGTTTTAGGCTTAAGATTAATAGTATGGTCATAAGGTCTCTTTGGTGGAAGGAAACTTGGCTCGGAAAATAGGTCCTTAAATTCAATTAACATGTTAAGAGAGTCAAATTCTTGTACCTGCCATGGCGTATGAGAACTACTGCCCACTGCCTCTGCCAGCTAACCCTTTTCTCCTTGCTCCTCGAGGGTGGATTCCATGGTATGGATTGAAAATAATCGAGTCACCTGTGATAACTTGTTCTTGAGCATCCTGTGCAGCCTCTTTCCCGAAATCATTTTACACATCCCTACTTCATGGTTGCCTACTAGGGTCTTCCTCCTCCCCTCCTTCTCAAATGTACCTCTATTTTATTGAAGTCAAAACTAATAGGACTGACCTCCTTCATCCAGTCCACCCCCAACATGATGTTACAACCTCCCAATTTCAAGAATCTTAAATCATTTACAAACTCTTCCCCATTCATCTCCCAGCAAAACCCCAAGCAAGATGATTGACTCACCACCTTGTTTTTGTTTGCTATGATCACCGACAGTGGATGTGAATTAGAGACTTCACACTGCAACTTCTTAGCCATGGTTTCATCCAAAAAACTGTGGGTACTCCCACTATCAATGAGTACCAATATTGGGACATCTTGAACTCTCCCTTCTACCTTAATAATCTTGCTATTTGCCAACCCCTTCAGTGCATGCAGGGATATCTCCCTTCTATCTTCTTCCTCCTTTTCCATACTCTCGTCCTCTTTTTCTTCTCCTTCCTCTTCAACTTCTAACAGTAATAATTGTCGTTTACATTTATGCCCCACAAAGTACTTATCCTCGCACCTATAACAGAGCCTGACTAAGTGTCTCTGTTCCATCATCCTTCCCCCATTTGCAGCTGGAGTCATTGTGGAAGGTAGGGCCAAGACATTCTTGCTACCTTGCCCTGTATCCCTACACATAGCCCTGTTTCTAGGTTTCCAGCCTCTGGCACTTAGCCCTCTCATCTGACTCCATTGTTTCTTCAACATGGCCTCGATAGTCATCTCCTGCTGCCTTGCACTATTGACAGCCTGCTTAACTGTTTGGGGCTGCATCATCTTTACCATGGGTCTCACATCTTCTCTTAATCCACTTATGAAATTTGATACAAAGTACTCTTTAGTTAGGTGGGGTTGGTGCATTACCATTAGCGATCTCAACTCCTCAAACTTCAGTTGATAGGTCTGGATTGTCCCATCCCGCCTTAGCTTATTGAACTCCTCGATCACATCCCTCAAGTCTCTGTCTCCAAATCTTGCTCAAAGGTCCTCTACAAATACATGCCAGGGACTCCCCTCCTTCGATGTGAGCCAACCCTAAAACCATGCACCTCTCATATCGTTCAAGTAAGCCGCAACCAAAGTTACCTTTTGTTGTTCTTGAACTTGATACAATGAGAACACCCTTTCACACCTCTTTATCCACCATCTTGGATTTTCACCCTCAAATGGTGGAATTTCCAATTTCGGCCTCGAAAAATTTGGTTAGGTCCGATTCGCCTGTACTCCATACCTCCTATTCTCACCTAGGGTCTTTGTATCTGTGGTTCCATGAATAAAAAAAAAAAAAAAAAGAAAAAGAAAAAGAAAAAAAGAAAAAAAGAGAGAATAGAAAAAATTGAAAAAGGCTGGCGGCAACAATTGCCACCAGTTGACAGCCTTGCAGCCACAAGGAGCAGCAACCGTGAGGCACAGTTGCCTTGCGGCTCGCGCAGCCTCACGACTGCATGCCGCGAGGCATAGTTGCCTCGCGCCTGCACACCGCGAGGAGCAACTGCCTTGCGGCAGTCTTGGCCGCAAGGCACACTGCCGCGAGGCCCAGTTGCCCCGCGGCTGCGTCGAAGCAACCTCCCCCACTTCTTTGGCTTGGCTTTAACCCATTCAGTAACTGCCACGTGTCGACACTAGCCACCCTTGAGAATCGTGCCCTATAAATACCCAGTTACAGGACATTAATGGGGACTTCCAACTTCGGTAAATTTTGTCACTTTGAATACACTTTTACTATTTTCGTGAATACTCATTGGGATCCGAGATTGACTTTGGCATCGGAGGGTCTTCGCGGGGGAAGATTCCCGCGAGCCCTCTAACCCATTTTTTGAGCTTCAACAGGGTCAAATCCTTGCGGCGAAGCAAAAAGCCTTGCGGCAAGACCTTGTGGCAAAGAAAAAAGTTTGCGGCGAGACCTAGCGGCGAAGGCAAAAACCCTTGTAGCGAGACCTAGCGACGAAGGCAAAAAGCCTTGCGGCGAGATCTCGTGGCAAAGGAAAAAGCTTGCGGCGAGACCTAGCGGTGAAAGCAAAAAGCTTGTGGCAAGAGCTAGTGGCGAGAGCTAGTAGCAAAAGTTAGTGGCGAGAGCTAGTGGCAAGAGCTGGTGGCAAGAGTTAGTGGCGAATTCCTGCGACGAGCATCCTAGCGGCGAAGGCAAAAAGCCTTGCAGCAAGACCTAACGGCGAAAGCAAAAAGCCTTGCGGCGAGATCTCGTGGCAAAGGAAAAAGCTTGTGGCCAGACCTAACGGCGAAAGCAAAAAGCTTGTGGTAAGAGCTAGTGGCGAGAGCTAGTGGCAAGAGTTAGTGGCGAGAGCTAGTAGTAAAAACTAGTGGCGAGAGCTAGGGGCAAGAGCTAGTGGCAAGAGTTAGTGGCGAATTCCTGCGACGAGCATCCTAGCGGCAAATTCCCTTGAGGCGCCATCTTTTACGGCAACCTAACCTCACCCGACAACAAGCTCGAGTGGACCCCACATCACAAATTTTAATTGTTGTATTTTGGCAACAACAGTATCGAACTCAAAGTCCAAAGTACCCTACTGACGTTGCTCCGCTCCTACTCTAGGGAATATGGGCTCCGTCCTTTCCTTGGGCGGAAATCTCGACGACATCCTCCCTAGTTGTTGTGATGCAAACATCCATATGAACATTTGCATCTGCTCCATCACCTGCTCACGCAACAGGGTACCTAGCTCTCGATTTTCTTCACGCCACCTCCCCATCGCCTGATCAATACAGGTATCCACTCCAGTACCAATCAATGACTCTAGGGATCCTAGCCTTGACTGCATCTCCGCCATGGCTGTCGTCACTTGCTACTAGGACTCCATTTGCTTCATTCTTGTCCCATCAGCCATTGTGTTGATATTGTAGTATCCACCCAGCGCCCAAGAGCGAGCTTTGATACCAGATTGTCAGGTCTGGTGGAACTGACTAAGGGATTCTGGATCAGTAGGCTGATCGAGATAGAGTTGAGAGAGGAAATCAAAGAGAAATCAGGGAGAAAGAGAGAAATGAGAGATGGTTTCAGAGAATTAAGTTGTAGTATTGCTTGGATAATTGAGAGAGAGAGAGAGTACCCATATATAGCTGGGATACTAGCCCCTCACGTGTTGTAACCATTTACATCATTAGGGAATGTACAAGCTGCCACAACAGCAACAAATTCTGTACCATCCCCTACAACAGCTAACTAACTCGCACCTAGAATCCTTTCTTATTACATTTAGCTCCTCCATTACATTTAATTGTTATACTACCCCTTATATCGCGCGGTACATGACATCAAGTAACTACATGCATGCTCTCCATGCCATATCATGTAATCAAACATATTCCTGTACCCATGGCGTGCTTTATAAGATATTCATGTGAGAAAAATCTGGGTACAATTTCCCCCACTCCATCATCCCCACAACCATAAGCAAGAACCCTCGAGTTTGTCAACCTGAGTATGCCTCAAGGTAGATTCTTCAGCCCACCTGAGTATGTCGGTCATAGTTGTATAGGATATATCCGAGCGGATCCCGTCTGCAGCGCGCTTTCCACTTCATACATCTTTTCCCCAAAATCATTTTCATGCATACGGAAATGATAACCATAAAACAATCCATGCTTCAACACTCTATTTATTATATGCATTAAGCCACTCACAACCCTTTTAAAATATATTTTTCATGCGCAAGTTTCATCCATGTATAAGGGATTCGAGTTCGGAAAAGGAAAAGAGGCATTTTTACGCACACAAAATAAGGGGGCAGCAACTGCTAACAGCTTATGGCTACTCTTATTCCGCAGAGTATGATTGTTTCCAATAGGCTGAGATGACAAATATTTTGGAGCATTATCACCATGCAAGGCACAAATAATTTTGCCAAACTGAGTCTTTATTTTAGCACAAAATGTTTGAAATATGGAAAACAACTCTAAACGACATTTCATTAAAAATATCCAAGTGCAACAAGAATAGTCATCAATAAAGGTAACAAAATAAGAAAAGCCTAAAGTAGAGTTAACACGACTAGGAGCCCATACATCTGTGTGAAAAAGAGAGAAAAGGGACTTAGCTCGATTGGGGAATCTACGGGAAAAATGACTACAAGTGTGTTTTCCACGTTGACAGGACTCATAATCTAAAACAGATAGGCTAAACTTGGAACCAATTTCTTGAGTTTAGAGAGACTCGGGTGACCAAGGCGATGATGGAGGAGTTTGGGAGGGGTGATGCTAGTGTAGGCTACTGGTGAACTAGGCCAACAAGATGGTTGGGACTGCATGATTCATGCTCGATGCCAATCGTCTGTCTCGTACCCTAGTCTTGTATACAAATAGAGTTATCTGTGATGGTGATTGAGCAGTTAAGGGTTTTAATGAGTTGGCTAACATAAATTAAATTAAAAGGACTACCAAGAACATATAAAATAAAATTCACAGATAAATATGAATTGGATGTGGTTTGGCCTATCCCTTTAACTGTAGTTTTGGTGCCATTGGCAAGGGTAATAGTGGACAAAGTATCAAAGTAGGTAAGTGAGAAGAAACAAAATTTATTACCACACATATGGTTAGTGGCATCAGAATCTAGAATCCAAGGACCAAGAGATTAACCTTTAGCAATGCAAGCAACGGGGTTACCAATTTGGGACCACTATGCGATCTGAAATTTCAGGAAACAGTCATATTTTGCTACAGACATAGGTATCAACTGTGAACTTGGCGGAGACGAGGCAAGACTAGGATCACTCTAAAACACATTAGCTATATTGGTAGACGACGCATGCAGAGCAGCAGGGCGACCGTGTTTCTTCTAGCATTTTTCTTCAAGTGATGACCCATTTTCTTGCAAAAGGTGCACTGTGGATGTGGACAACCATTATTACATCCTGTGTTTCCTCCTGAGTTGGAAGCTTGAGATATAAGAGTCGAAAATTCGAATGGAGGGGCAACAATAGATGAAGAGGATACATTGTGAGCACCTGTCATCTTCAACAACCTTTTAAAAGAATTCTTCATGGTAGGATTAGTGGAGCTGGTTAGGATTTGATGTTTGACTGCGTCAAATTCAAGTTTCAGTCTAGAGAGAGCAATAACCATGAAAAACTTCTCTCTATAATCTTTGTTTAGCCCGAGTTGTAGTAAGAGGGAGAAGAACATCAAATTCCTGCATGAGTGCTCAAGTTTGCCCTAGATAAGATTCCATGGAGGTCTCTTGCTTAAGGTTCTTGATTTTGAAAACATGGTATACAAGCATTGGATATCATTGGTATAACACTCTTCAGCTTCTTTCCATACTTTAGCACAAGTTTCAAAGGGGCGAAAGAGCTGCAAGACTAATAGATCAATGGATTGCCATAGGATATTGCACAATTGGGTATCGACTTGTTCTCATTTAGCCTGGTTGGTTGCTGGCACACTTTCAACCTTTGTGGTAAGATGATCGGTTTGGCCTTGTCCTTTGAACCACATTTTGACAAAGGCTGCCTATGAGAGAGAATTGGTAGACCCTATCAATTTGATAGTGGTGATGTTGGTGTCCCAAGGTTAGAGGTGACAAATGTTTGAGAGGTAGAGAGGCTTCAGGTATTGAAATGGGAGCACCAAGGGTTGAGAAGGTGTCACTGAGGTTAGACATGGTTCGATTTGGGGGTGCTAGAGGTTCGATTTGGGGTGGCTGGAGGCAGGATGATGATGGACGTGCCTACACGTGCCAGCGTATGGAGGAAGAAGCAAATTGTGTGCGTTGGCGTGCGCCTTCGTCGATGGCGGCATGACACCGGGGGTATGTTGATCAGAGGTGTTTGAGGGTGATGGCGTTGTTGGTTTTTGGAAAAGGCACCAAAAAATATGCCAACATGCTAGGTTTGTTGTGGGTAAAAAGTGAAAGAGCGAGGTAGAGAGAAACAATAGGGTTTGAGTGTCGCTGGAGATAAAGACACAGTGAGAGACTTTAGGGGTTTTCTGAACACAGTTCTGATACCATGTGAGAGTGAGTGGGAGAGAACTTGAGAGATTAACCTCTCAATTCTATTATTTTAGGCTACTTACAATGAATGAGGTCTAAAATTATGGAGACTAATTGAGACTAATTACCCCAATTATCTGCTAATTACCTGTTGACTATATACACATTCTACACATTCCTTAATATATGGAAGGAAATAAATCATAATAAATCTAACTTATGTTTTTTGGGGTTGTGGTGCATTTTGAAAATTTTCTTGGATCAATATTAAATTTATACTAATTAAATTATATATCTTTTTATTTTCAAATAAAATTTAATACTTTCATTGATGTTTTAAAATTTATCATGGTAATATTTTTCCAACTATTTCAGTGTTGTTATTGCATTCAGTTTCAATACTGTAGCAATTAATATTTGTTCAACTTTCAACCACAAAAACAACATAACAATAGGAAGGCCACACAAGAATAATAAAAGCCGGAGCAGAATACTAAAAGCCCACGCAAGAACAGAATGTTAAAAGCTGGAGCAGCCCTCTTGCGACAACGAAATGCCATGAAAGAACATTGAAAAAAACAATCGAAACTTCAAGGTAACGCAGAATAGTTGTAGGAGGTGGTTTGCCTACTTCTGGCAACCACTGTGTGAAAATAGATTGACTAAGGGAAGATCAACGCGCCCACACGCACGACTTGCTGCTGGCGCATGAGCTTCATTTGCAGTAGGTTGCCAGCGCGTGAAATGTCTGATTGACTTCCGACCACCACCGTCAGGTTTGCCTCTCTCCGATCTATGTGAATATGCTTTTGTATTGACAAAAAAAGACATTCTTCGATGACAAATCAATGCTAAAAGCTTAAATTTTTTGGGAATCACACTGAAAGTCTAGATCGCCAACAATGGTGATCCAGTTCAGGACCTAGAGTGATCTGGGTCACTTTCAACCCACAAATTGGGATGTTCGTCCGAATTCATGGTACCAGGGGTGGTACTGCAACCCTAGCTTCTATCCTCAAGGTATCTTGTACCAACCCCTCTAAACTATATGTTGAATTAGAACAATAAGACCCTATTCTATTTGTTGATTTTAGGCCATTTTCAGTTTTTCAAAACAATGAAAACGTGTTTACTTTCATATTTTCAAAAACGCATTTTCGAAAACAAGAAAATTTTTTGTAAAGAAAACTTGAAACAACAAAAAGTCGTTTTGGCTGTTTTCATTACAAACATGCTCAAAAATTTCAAAATGCGAAAAACGCTATAAACAAAAAGAATGCGTTTTCGATAATCTCAAAACGGACACTCAAAATACAAAACTGAAAACTGACATACGAAGAGAACATCTCCTAAGGTTCCCAATGTTTTGTCTGGAATGACTATTTATGCTAGGGTTATAGCAATCTTAAATCCCAGCCATTGATTGCAAAGGAAGCCTTCTACTCTTAGCCATCTATCTATATTAAAAAAGTCACATAACTACTTACTAAAGGTAATAATGTAAGTACCACCCATAAGATAAACAAATAAGACAAATAAAAACACTTATAAATCAAAGAATATGCTTCTGCATCAAGTTAGCAAGTGGAGAAGGTTAGGGCTGATCTTCCACTGCAGTGGGAGATGAAAAAGGAAAGAAGGAAAGCAGTAATGGGAAGTTGGGTGGGAAGAGGTGGGGTGGAGAAAGAAATTAAATGAAATGAAACTGAAAAAATGAAAGTACTTTTTTGGGTATGTTCATATTGTTCCAAATATTATCAAAATTTTCTAATCTTTTTCTAGAATGGAAACAAAGAACCAACACCATTTTCTGTTTTCGATCCAAAATCCTGAAAACAAAAGCTGAGAACTGAAAATGAAAGTTCTGCCAGCCAGGTCCTTGGTAATTCGCTTTTGTTTTTTGTTTGTGTTTCAGAATCACTCATCATTATCTCTACACACACTTTCAGAACTAGTTCTAATTGGAGACTCTGTTATATCTTGCTCCCACAGTTATTTCTGATATTAATAGTTATTTTTTTGGTCAAGTGTAAGGATTGTTCTTTAGTTTTATCCATGTGATTGCACTATTATCGAATAGCACATCTGCATTTGTTTCCTTGAAATATATTTGACTTATTATTTATGTTGTAGTACCTTTTTTATCATTCTTTTCTAACAAATTCTTGATTTCCCGGATTTAGATAAAGTTTTCTCATGACAAACATCAAACTAACTCCTCTTGAAAGCTAGAACTGTATGGAATAGTTATAGAATTTTTCCTAATTTCTGGTTTCTTATAGAGATCATCTAAGTACACTTCTAGATCATCTGGTTTTCTGTAGAAATCTGCAGATAATTCTTCTCTGTTATTCTCCTTCTGTTTCTTGAAGTTCCTATCTTAATGGTGCTTGCAGCAAGCTAAAGTGAGTGCAGCTTTTGGAGGAGAAAGCCCAAGTAATGGAACGGATTGTGAATTCACGTCATAATCAGTTCGATCTTTTACCTGATGGAGTTGTGATCTCCATATTCAACAAGGTATTGGATGCTAAATCGCTGTGCAGATGCTACATGGTCTCCAAGCGTTTTGCTTCCCTTGTCCTCTGTGTTCAGAATGTTTCTGTCACTGTACCCCGCAATATTCCCTACTTCATAGTAGAAGAACAGACTCCTGTTTCTGACTTCCTGGCTAGACTCAAAGATCTTATGTCTTTGGATCTCCAGTTACCTGTCCTCCATCACGAGGATTTGAGAGCGTCAGTGTGTCCCCTCCTTTATTGGAATGGAACCAGGTTGACTGCCAGCATCTCTGAGGAGGATCCAGAAATGGCTTGGTTGAGCCAATTAAAATGGAAGATAGCTAGGTTCGATAATAATATTGAAAGTTTTATACTTTTCACAGCAGAATCCCTTATTAGAAGTGAACTTTCGTTGAACTGCGAAGAAGAAGGAGAGGAGGAGGTGGAGGATGATGATAATGATTATTTTGGTATTGATGATTTTGGTATTGATGAAGAAGAAGAAGGAGAGGAAGATGATGATGATGTAGATAGAAGTGTGATGGATAGCCTGCTTGACTTATCAAAGGTGTTTTTAAACCATGCATGCGAGCGTTTTTTTATTCTTCTAAGTGTTCTAAAAAATAATCAGAAGCTTCAAAATGTTACCGTTGGGGACTCTAAGAAACAAGGTAAGATTTGTGTCTCTGGTGAACAACTGGCTAAACTGCGAGATTTAGCAATGTCAAAGTCACTTACCCCCCCTGGACCTGGAGCTGTTATCCCATCAAAATGTTTCTACACAAATATTTATCATGTGCCTTTATTGCAGTTGCCAAAATCCAGGTATGAGATAGAAGACGCAACTCTAGTTTTAGTGAGGCGGGCATATGATGAGCCAATGGCAACGAGGTCTACATATTATGGGGAGGGTGACATTTTAGCAGGTTCTTTTGATGGGGACGATGAAGGGGTTTATGGTGAAGCTGTGGAGAGAATTGTGAAGAAGCACAAATCCAGGATGCTTTTACTATCTATAGAGGAGATACCTTGAAGTTCTTTCTGTACCATTGGTGTTTATGGATCTCTCTCTCTCTCTCTCTCTAGCTTGAAGTTCTTTCTGGACCATTGGTGTTTATGGAACCTCTCTCTCTCTCTCTCTAGCTTGAAGTTCTTTCTGGACCATTAGCGTATATGGAACTCTCTCTCTCTCTCTCTCTGTGTGTGTGTGTGTTTGTGGTGGAATGGAACTTATTATTACTATAATAGCAAAGCTGCTGGTTGCTTTTGTTTTGCTGAATGCTGAACCCTGGAGTATGTTTGTTGGGCATTGTTGTTGTTGTCCATAAACATGGATAATTTTAATTAGAGTTCTTTTTATGGTTTATGTCATGTGTGGTGCAGTTAGAGGTGAGTATTTAATTAGTTTGATGGGATTTTAAACTGCCCCGCTATCATTTCTACAATTAGCTACTAGCATTTTATTCAACGAACGTTAATTGAGCGGTGAGATTAACATTTGATGTTAATGTTGAAGTCAAAACATTTAGGGGTTGTTTTGTAATATTAAAAAAAATTATTAAAAATATATTTCTATTTCATGTCTACGTTAAAGATAGAAGTAATTTTATTTTTGTCATCTTGTCTTGATAACCACATTAGGGATAGAGGTGACTTATGTTTATTTTTATTTGAATAGATGATGGAATTCATGTTTATGTTTAATTGAATAATTATTTTTTATATTAAAAATTATATTTATTAAAAGACCTTTATATTTTTTTTATTCATGCGTTTTTTCTGTATTTTTGACTGTTTCTTATTTTTTTTTGGAAAAATGTCGTTTTTCTGTTTTAGTTTTGTATCGTATTCGTTTTCTATTTTTGTTTCTGTGCAACTTAAGTTGAAGTTGAAGAAATCTCATCTATGCTTCCTCGCAACCATTTTACTCTTTATTAATATATATAAAATATGATATATATTTTAGTGTAAAAAATATAATACATTTATCATTTAAAGTAATATTTAATTATAAAAATTAAAAAATAAAAGCTTTTTAATAAAAAGATATATATATTTATTTATTTTGAACAAAAGAGTACAATACGAGGATTTCTTAGGAAATTACCTATTTTAGTAGTGCTTTGGCTTAAACACTTTTAATTTTGAAGTTCTAATAGGATCCAGTGTATTATTATTGAAATAATTATAAATATAAAAATATTATTAACAATAAAAGTATTGCTATGAACATTCCTTTTACTAATTTGATTATTAAAAGTACTTTCTTTCTTTGTTGACTAAATAAATATAACAATATTAAAAGTATTTTTAAATAATTTGGGCAAACACAAAACTAATTTTCTATAAAAATGATGTTTGTATTTTTCTCGTAAAAGTGATTCTTAAAATAACAAAAAAAATTATAACATAATTTTATCTAATTTTTTATTTATAATTTAAATATTTGATATTAAGTTTTATTTTATTTCCATCATAAATTGGTATTAGTATTGTCATATAAAATTTTCTAATTGTAGAATAATATTATTTAGTGCACTTTTAAATCTATTAATATTATGCAATAAATTATATCTTTTTATATTATAATCCTAATTAATATATATTAATTTATTTTATAAAAATACATCTCAATCCGACCATTAAACCACAAACTACCCTCTTTTAGGTCCAATATCTTGGTCTAATTTTCTAAATATTGGCACTCAACTCTTATTCTAACTAGAATTCGTTAAAAGTTTTACGAGTCTCGTAACTCATAACATGTTACCTTCTTATATCTAATCTTTTATGTAATTAAACTAATGAATCTCTACTTGTACTATTATAAAATAATATGGGTAAATCTTAAATATCATTATTAAATTTGTCAAGAAAGTATCAATTATTCTTATATTTTAAAAAATAACACCGATTTTTCTTGATTTTATTGACCATACAATACTTTTCCCTTACAAGCTACCATTAATAAATGTTATTAATGAACCCTTATTTAGTGAACCCTACAATAGGGTTCTTAATTTGCGAAAATGATTTGATTTTTAGTAAATTGAACACATGTTTACTAAACTCCTACAATAGAGTTTTTGATTTGCGAGAGTGATTTGATTTTAAGTAAATTGAACCAACCTGTACAATAGGGTTCTATTTGAAGAAGTTCAGTTTATAGAGAATTGATCTACAAATTGAGAACTCTATTATTGATGTTGCAAATCAAATTGTTAGGATGGTCGATTCCACTATAGTTTATGGAAAAAACTTCATTTCTTTGTAGAGTTGTCAACGCATTTAGTTGGTTGGTGATGATATGCGAGCACCCATCTCTCTTTAGTCAATTGAACTGAGATGGGTTCGATGAGATTGTCACTAGTTTAACAAGAATCTTTGGTAATATTTTTATTATTTTTATATTTTTAAATATATAATATTTAATTTTTAAAAACTTTATATTACATATACAAAAGGAAAAATTGTTAATTTAAGTAATCAGCTAATAATAAGAAAGATTTATGTCATTTTTAAAAACAAAATTGATATGTTTTTACTAAACCTCAAGATGTAGAGTGAAATTCACTACTACTAAATATATATAAATTGGGTAACAATTGTTAACCATAACTGATCAATAACTCTCATCTTATGTACAGTGATTGGTGATTTTCTCTTAGTCATAATTATTTAGTTTGAGAATACTATTTTAAGTTCATACGATTTATTGAATATACGTACGTTTAGACAAGTAAATGTTGCTAACACAATAAGAAAAAAAATTAAGATTGTGTTCTCTTTACGTTTTAATTTTTAATTTTGAATTTTGAATTTACTTTTAATTTTTTATTTTACTAGTTTATTTTCAAAAAATTAAAAACGCGTTTTGTTGTCATTCTAAAAAATTGTTTCTCATAACAAAAAACTAGAAAACGTGTTCTGTTTGAAATTTTAAGAATAAATTTTTAATGATATTTAATTTAATAAATTTGATTATTCAATAAATTAGAATTATTTAATGATAATATATTTTTAAGAAATTATATATTTTAAAGTTGATAAATCTTGCAATATTTTTTCCCGTTACAAGAATAAAATATAAATAAATAAATAAATTAACTTGAAAAAAAGGCATAAAAATAAAAATTAAAGACGTGTACTTATAATTACATAATGTGATTCTGAATAATAAAATTATACCAAACAGTTCAATAGTAAGTGAGATATAATTACAAGTTTCAATACAAATACCAAAAATAAATATAGTTTAAAAATTAAAATAATAAAATAAAATTACAAACTCAAGTAGCACAACCTAATTTTTTATGATAAATAAACAAAACTAAACATATATATTGTTAAATAAATAAATTACAAAAAATATATATATATTTTATAAATATATTCCTTAAACATACATGAATAATGCTAGAAAGCCCGACGGGTTTACCAAAAGGGGGCAAAAAGACGATTTTGCCCCCATGCCCTGCTTTCTCCCTCCCCCTCCCATGGATTGCAACCGCCTTGCTTCTCTCCTCTCTCCTCCCATGGCTACTGCCCTAGCCTTGTCGCTGCCCTCGCCTCGCCTCACCACTGTGCCTCTGTTGCCTCGTTGCCATCGCCACCTCGCCTTATTGCCATTGTCGCCTCGCCTCGCCCGATCGTCGCTGCATCTTCAGCGATGATCGGCGAGGAGAGAAGAGGCAGCGAGGCTACGAAGGCGCAGCGACGAGGCGAGGTGAGGGCGACGATAAGGGTAGGGCAGCGGCCATGGGAGGAGAGAAGAGAGAAGCAGGGGCGAGGGCAATGGCCCAATTTGCAAAGTGAGCGGGGGCAATTTTGACTTTTTATCCCCTTTCTGTAAATCTCTCTGTGATTCTCTTTGGCTCTGTAGTGAAACTCAACATGCGCACACACACACACACACACACACACACATATATATATATATATACATACATATCCTCACCCTCCTCTCCTATGTCTATTCCTTCTTCTACCTAGAACTTATTTCTCCCAAACTCAAGAAACTCACTCTTTTTTTGAAACCCTTTTTTTCTTTCTCTATTTCTTCTCTTCTTCTCTTCCTTGTCGTCAAATCTCTTCTTTTCCAGCCCTTTTCCTTTTGCTGTCGTTGCTTGTCATCACCGCACCTCATTACTAAGGTCGTCGTCATCACCTCTTACAACTGAAGACTCTCGCTGTTGGCTTAAAAGATGAAGAGACCCACGACTAAATGACGGATCTAGGTTGTTGGTCGAAGGAAATGACCAAAACGAAGAAAAGAAAAAAGAAGAGAGATGGCGGTTGACGATGGTCGCGGCAGTGGCGGCGGTGATGGCCTTGAAGAGAAGATAATAGAGAAGAAAGAGTCAAACGGACACGAGAAAAGAAGTTGTTTTTCGTGTTTTGGATTTGAGAGATTGTTTTACTAAAAACAGGCAAAACAAGTTTTATATGTTTTGAGTTTTGTGTATAAATATTTTTTATGTTTTTGAAAAAGTATTCTTAAAAATAAATAAGTAAACAAGTTTTGAATGTTTTAGAAAATTAAAAATAAAAAATGAATTGAAAATAAGAAAGAGAATCAAGTCTAAATTTTTCATAACTTTATGATTATTATTATTATTAAGAGTATAAGTACAGTTTAGTATATGTAAATCCCTAATGCAATTATTAAAGTAAATCAGATCAGAACATTCATATACAATGAATTAAAGTACAACTTTTCAAACATTAACAAGAAATTAAATAAATAAAATTTTAAGAATTCCTGCACGGAGCATTGATTAAGGAGGCCTTGCTTTTGACTCAAGTAACTTAAGCTTTTTAAATGATTTTTAAATCTTTCTATTTAATGGCCGTATAAAATTTTAAAATTAATTAATTTTTAAATTGATAAAGTATTTAAATAAATATATTTTAAATTATTATTTATATAGTTATATGTTTAATTTGAAAATGATAATAACCTATCAAAATTTAACAAAAACACTATAATGAATATGTTGCTAATAATACAAATAAAACTCATAAAATTATTAATTTTTAATAAAAATAAATTATAAATTGATAAATTTTTTATCATTAGATATTGATTAATTATATACAATTATTAATAAATATATTAATACAATATTTTATGTTAAAATTTAAGTTTAATTTATAAAAATGTTAAACATATATGTTGAGACATTAAAATATATACATAAGTTAAATATATATATATATAGAGAGAGAGAGATGGAAGAGGCGGTGATGGAGATGACAACAATAGACAGAGATGGATGAGGTAAAGATGGAGGCAACCGACAAAGGGCACGACGACAGCGATAGGGATGGGGTTGGAGGCGATGGCCGACATGGAGGAGATGGAGGTGGCGATGGTGACGGAGGGCATGGATGGAGGCAGCGACATGGAGAAGGCAGAAAGATGAATGGGATGGATAAGTTTGGAAATATGATTGTTATTTGAGAGCAAAATCGTAAATCACTTGATCAACGAAATAAACTGGTAACAACATTTTGAAAAAAAGTTGATGAGAGGTTTTTCAAAATGCTGTTAAAACAATGTTTAAGTTCAATAGCGTCTAAGTTTTTTAATTTTTAACAAATGTATAACTAAATAAGCTATAAACATTTAAGTTGAAGGGACAACTTATAAGTGTTTGCTAAGCCAAACACCCCCTAAGTTTAATTGAGATTATTTTTTTTTGTCAAAATATAATAATAAATTTATTTACAATAAGAGAAACCAGTTAAAGGGCATATACAAGCGTCTTGCGCGAACCCTTTGATACTTAAATCAGTCTTGTGCTCAAAGTGCAAAATGTAGAAAATCAATAGAGTTTTAGTCTAAACAGAGTTGTGAGTGTATTTTTGTTAGAGGAGTAGTCTCATATTTATGGGGGAAGGAGACTAATAGGTGGAATGAGAAACGCAATCATCGGTGTGCATTTTGGGCTCTCTTCTAAATTTGTAAGCGCGAATATTGAAGGTATGATTGATTTTGTTTTTCATAGTCTCATGTGAATAGTGTCTAAAGATTGGGTCTCTCAGTGCTTGTAGTCTTCTAGAAAGGTCCCTCACGCAATTGGGATAAAGACTTCCAAGTCTACGTGGCCCACGAGAATTTTTTAAATAACAATTATCAAGTGGCTCATGAATTCCCGGGAGTAGTGGCGGAGTCAGGATCTTGGGTTGGAAGGGTAGAAGGCTCAAGTCTGGATATTAAATTTGTTTGGCATTACTTAATTGCCCTCATCTTTTTTATTTTAGCGAGATAAGCATTAGATGGTATAATAATTTATATGCACAACGTCAAGAGACCAAATGCAATTTTAGAAGTTGACAAGGGCAATTGCCAACTCTTAAACATATGTAGATCTGCTCTTGGTCGGGAGGGTTTCTTGAAGGCATTGAGAAGGCTCTTGAGTGAGGACACTTGATCTTGGTCTATAATGGTCTCTCGAAGGCATTGAGGGAGGCTCTCGAATGAGGTCACTTAGTCTCAAAGGTATTCCTCGGTCTCGGCCCTCTGACTTCATATACATGTGACTTGTTTCTATAAATTTCTTTCTCAAATAAGTCTCTGGGCTTTTTTCTTTGAGGTTTGACCTACTTTTTTGGACACAATAATTTTAATTTAACTTAAATAAGTTTTTGAATTAGGGATTTTTTTTTCACTCATGGAACCTTTTCAAATATTATTCCTCTTAATTCAAAAATTATTTTGGTTGAAAGTGTGGGCTAAATTAGGGATTTTAATGGATATTTTATTTATGAGTATTTGTTAAAATGATATTTTAATAAAGAGAGTTTGGGTATCAGAAAATACTTATGAGAGTGGTATCAATAAAGTATCAAAATACTCAGTAGATAAGGTGGCCATAATAAGGTTTCCTATTCATATTCTATCCTCATATAAATTTTTTATATATATATATAAAATTTAATTTTATATTAAAAATTTAAATTAGAAATATTCTCACAAGTCACTAGGTTATTACTTAACGAAAAACCAATGCAATATTTGTTATTACTTAATAAATTAGAATAATTTAAAATATTATAGTTATTGCATTTTTAATTTTTTTCTAATATTAAATTTCATCGTTATCAAATTATTGTGAAGTTATTTAAACTCTAAATATAAATTTATTAAAATAATATATATCAAATATATATGTTGTTGTCGTAATATAACAATTGAAACTTGTTTGTTTTGGGGAAACTCAACAGAAAGTTAGCAAAACTAGGTGGAAAAGTAAGATTTGCTCGAAAGAAGTCATCCAGAAAGGGTGTGCGGAAAGGATGGCTCCAAAAAGATCTTTGGGCATTTGTAGCTATGGAAATGTCTTTCGAGTAGAAGTGTTCAAAAAAATCGTTGGACCGCAGTTTCCGGCCGAACCGAACCAAACCGGACCGAACCGGCCGATTTTTCGAATGTGTGGTTCGGTTTGGAAATCTGCCAAACCGCGCGGTTTGCGGTTTGGCAGACCAGCGGTTCGGTTTAAAACCGAACCGCCCGAGTATATATATAATATATAAATTAAAAAAATATAAAATATAAAATATAAAATATAAAATATAAAATGGCTAGGGCGGGCGTCATCAGCCTCCTTCCTTCCTCTCATCTTTCTTGTCCTCTCCACCGCCGTTTTCATGGCCTTTCTCGAGGCTGCTTTCTTGCGGCTCGCTGCCTTGCTTCGGGCTCTCCAGATGACGCTTCACTTGCTCCTCCTCTCCACCTGCATCTTCCGACGAACTCCTCTCCCTCGGGTCGCCGCCGGCGTTGCCTTTATTCTTCTCGGCTCTCAACTTCAGCACCTGTAGAAGCTCGTTCGCCGCCTTCTCCTTGATCCGCCGGTTCTTGATCAGGACCTCGCTGATGTCCGCCGGAGTCATTCGTGCCTCGCCTACCACCTCCTCCAACTCCGTTAACAGCCGCTCGTCCAAGTTGCCGTCACCCAACCCTAGGTAATTCTTCAGCAGAATCTTCGCCAAATGGATAACATTTGAACCCGCGAAAATCGAACCGAACCAAACCGCAAACTACTGTTTGGTTCGGTTCGATTTTCAGCACCAAATCAAATCGATCGGTTTGATTTGGTACAAAACCGACTTTGCGGTTTGGTGTTTTAAACCGGTTTAAAATCGGCCAAACCGAACCACGAACACCCCTACTTTCGAGGGAATTACAATAGGATCTTCTTAAAGGGGTCTTGGAAGCTTCAGGTCTTTCGGTCTGCAAGGTAGGAGACAATGAGAAGGCAAGTAGGGATCTCTCCCTTGCGAGCCCTCTACTACCTAAGTCAGATATGGTTATGGTGCGAAAGATGTTATGCAGATGTAGTGTGATGCAGATGGTGCTTTTGGAAGAGTATAGACTCTTTGGAAGAGGTGTGTGCGGAAAAGTCAGAAGGGAATTTTCGAATTTGGGTAGAAGATGAAAGGTTAAGGGATATTTGTACCCCTTGGAGAACTGAGACAGTGGCATACATGCACAACGATGCATGGCACGATCTTTCGAGCAAGGGCATCTAGATGTCACTAGTTAGGCTTCGAGAAGACCTAGTTTTCAAGAGAGTTAGCCCTCAAATAGTCTCTAGAGACTAGTTGGACCTTCGGGGAAGTAATCTTCTAAGAGTCTTCAGAAGACTATCAAGGCCTTCAGGGAAGCTGGTCCCCAAAGGGTCTTCAAATGAGCTTTTTGGGGAATAAGGTTGCTGAAAACCCTTTGGAAAGAGAAGACTCCCTTGGGATAGAACAAATTTTTTCCAAAGAAACTCCCCTAAATATCTCACAGAAGATATAGTATTATAATATATATGATATAAAATAATAACAGAGATGACTCCCTTGGGCCAGAACAAAATTTTTCAGAGAAACTCTCCTAAATATCTCACATAAGATATAGTATAATAATATATATGATATAAAACAATAATAGAGATGGAGATAGAGAAATAAAATAGAATGAGGTGTCTCCATTGCATCCCTAATTACTCTAAGGGTGTGTTTAATAGTATGAAAATTTCATATTCGAGAAATTAAACTATATTTTTATTGTTTGACACATTGTATTTTTTATGAAATTAAATTTTATAGTACAACCCTTTAAAACATATTTTATCTTATTTTTTTCATGAAAAATTGATTCTAAGAGATGGTAGTTTTTGCTTTTTATGAAAATTGAAAAATATTTTTTTTCACTTAAATACAATCAAACACACACTAAGAGTTATCATTTTATCCGGTCACTTTTGATAAAAATATATATATATCTAATATAATATAATATTATATCATTGTAGTGACGCCAGATCATAATCAATTAGAACACGTCAATAACTAATTTATAATTTAAAAATAAAAGAAAAACTCATCTTCTATTGCTACACGTGACACCACCATAATTTACTTGTGATAACGATCTCATCACATCAACATCAGCGCAATATTACAGTGACATTGAATACTTTATTTGGCTCACAATTTTTTTTTAAAAAAAAAAAATCATTAGTTTTTCACAAAACCAAGAGACCGTTAACTTAGATTAGAGGCTGCCGACATGCCGGCGCTTTTTGGACGGGGGAACGCCGCTGGCGTGGAGGTGATTGATCACCGGCATTTGATTATTAGTACTAAATAAAGCCATAATCCAAACGTGGTGTATGACCGTCCAGTCAGATCCTTAACGGATAGACATCGTCGACCTCAATTCCGCTTCCGTGGTGCTGTTTGTCTACTCTTCCCATGGTGATTCACGTGCCCCTTGTTACTCTCGCATTCGTCCTTCTCTCATGTCGTCACACGCACTCTCTCTCTCTTTCTTGTCGCTCGATATTTATGTTATTGTCGATTGAGTCTCAATCTTCTCATAATCGTTCTCTCTCACCGTTAGCCTATCGTCTCCAATTTCTTAATGCTTAATGCTCATGCAATTGTCGATGTTGTGGCTTGATAGTTGATGTTCTGTTCGGTTGAATTATTTTTTATATTAAAATTTATATTTTTAATGTACACTTTATTTTGTATTATAATTTTTTTACCTTTTTAAAAAAAAATCATTTTTCTATTTTTATTTTGTATTGAAAATATTTTTCATTTCCATTTCCGTTTCTATGCAACTTAAATTTTATTATTATGAATCAATTTTCTCCTTATCGTTAATAAATGATATTAGCTTTTTTTTTTAAATTTCATAATACCATCATTTATTTCAATACAAATATAGAAAGAACAAAATATATATATATAATATATGGCGGTCAATTGGCCATTACTGCCATTATCAAATCCATTTTGTAGTTTGAATTGAACTCAAAAAATTGGATTTAATCCATTTGATCCCAAATACACACATAAAAATGGGGAGAGGAGGGAGAATGTGTGAGAAAAATTGTCATTGTTTTTTTTTATTCTATCGACAAGTTTTATTTATTGTTGAAGCTTGCACCATTGTCGACAAAAAACCTAAATTTGGCAGCCAAGATCGAGAGATGTAAAGAAAGAAGAGGTTGATAGTGATTTTGGTGCTTCAACCTAGATTTATATAAAAAGAATGATGCAAATATACACACGTGCGTGCACACACCCATAAAAATAGAAATAGATATATATATAGAGAGAGAAAAAGAAAAAGTGAGAGAGATTGTCATTTTTTTTTTATTCTATCGACAAGTCTTACTATTGTTGAAGCTTGCACCATCGCTGACAAAAAACCTAAATTTGGTAACCAAGATTGAGAGATATAAAAAATGAGAAGTTCGATAGTGATTTTAGTGCTTTAATATAGATTTATATAAAAAGAGAGATACAAATATACACACACATATATATAAATAGAAATATAAAGAAAAAGAGACTTTTTCTAATATCATTATTATTCATCGATATTGCTTTCACATCATCTCTTTTTATTTTTTTCACTCCTAGACAAAAGATCAATTTTTTAACAAAAAACACCCATCATGTTATAATGTTCTTTTATCGAAATACAATAATTGGTAATGATTGTGGCCGTCGTCGAACAAGAAAGAAAGAAAATATATATATATATATATAACGATAGAAAATAAAAAGATTAAAAGAGAGAAAAACAACTCAACAAAGAGCACAGGTAGGAAATATAATGAGAAAGAAGGTGCATGCTGTTTTTAAAATTATAATCTTTTTATCAGTCTTATTTATAAACTCAAGACAATGATAAAAGTAAAATTATTATATATAATGGGGTAAAATTGATAATTTTAAAACATATCCACGGCGAAGGCGACAAGATTTTCTGCGACGTTTTCTCGGGAAGCAAGCAACCCAATCTATCCCCTGCATTGCTCTATAAAAGGAAATCGGGATCCAAGGCATAGTCACGGTAGGAAGGAAGGAAGCAAAAGGAGAAGAGAAAAGGAAAGCTGAGAGGAGTAGTAGTAGTAGAATGATGAGCGGGAAGTATTGCTATGTGTTCTTCTGCATTCTCGTCACTGCGATACATCGCAGCGGCTGCAGCGACTCTGAGGCTTCGAGAATCGGTAATGGTTCTAGCAAGGGATCGCTCAGCCGCCGCAGTTTTCCAGAAGGTTTCATCTTCGGCACAGCCTCCTCTGCTTATCAGGTAACCGTTACCGGTCACATTTCCCGATTAAAAGCCAAAACTTTCTGCGTCGATTTTGCGCCGTCGTGAAGTTTCTCCTCCGTTGTCTCTCTGGCGAATTTTCATTTGAAGTGTTAGTAACGGACTCTTCTAACAATTTGGACTCTTGGATAAATCTTATTCTTTAAGAGATTTTTGGAGTTATTCTTTTAGTTTTGAGAATATCCATGAAAAATAGGAGCAAATTTAAAAATTTATGTGGAGGAAAGTTGAAATTTTTTTTGAAATATAAAATTGTATTACATAGATTTTGGAGTAGGTTATAAATTTTTTTTAACTAGGTTATTATTAAAAATTAATTTTTATATTAAAAAATATTTTTTATATAAAAAATTAATTTTTAATATAAAAAATTAATTTTAATTGTTAGTTGCCTGAAACGTTAATCCGTCGAGTCCACAGCTAAAGCTTCCTAGAGACTCTCTCCATGGGAGTCCGACGAGAGTCTCCTAGGAACTCTCCTTCAATTAGGAATAAGTTGGATGGGTTTCCTAAATGCCCTTCTCCTAGAAAGGTTTTTCAGATTCTTTGTGACTTTTTCTTTTATTTTGACGTATGAGTTTATCCTTTATAGATTTCGTGGTTGAATCAATGTATATCTATTGAGTGGATAGTTTTGCTTCAATTCCTTTTTCACTTAAGGTGTCCCTCTAAATTTTTCATTAGATTTATTTTACTGAATCTTAGTCTACATAGACATAAAAAATAATTGATACACTTCTTAATGAGAGAAAAAATAAATTTAATGAAAAATGGATGTTATGATAACTATCCCTTACTTTTACTCTCACATGTAATCTGAGAGGGTTGATTTGAATACTGGTCGTGGTTCTTGAATGGTTTGTGGCAAAATGCTAAAGTTAGTATCTTCTATTGCGGACATCAAAAATCCTTTTCTTCTGATACTTCATCCGTGGTCGAGCAGCTCACTAATTCAAAATTGCTTGTGCCTCTGTACATTTTCTCAGTACGAAGGCGCTGCCAAAACAGCTGGTAAAGGGCCTAGCATATGGGATACCTTCACCCACAAACATCCAGGTCTCTTTCTTCTATATCCTGTTTTAATGCCATTTTACAGAATTTTTCTGAATCATCTTGCTGGAATTCTAGTAAAATCAATTCCCACCACTTTAGTTGTACCCTGTGAAAGCAAATGTACGAGTACTTGGAAAACTTTTATCTAAAAATTTCGGTCATTGGTTTCAGGTAAAATAAAGGATGGTAGCAATGGAGATGTGGCCATCGATTCTTATCATCGCTACAAGGTATATCTCTGTCAAATTTGTTTCTTTGATCTATTTCAAACTTAAGCAAAGGATTAGATGTGAAGACCCCTATTACGATAAATGGGTGCTAATGGATATGGGTAGACCCGAGAACCCATCTGAACAAAACTCCGTTGTGCAGCCTTAATGAGCCCAAACCAGTTTCTGGCTCACAATTGGTTTTTCCTCTTCAGTTCATCTTGAGTTCAGGCTTCTAACAATAATAACAGTGACTTAGTCTTAATTTCACAAGGCAGGTCAGCTACATAAATTCTACACTTCCATTCATTTTTATATATAGCCATATCCTTTGTATGGTCATTATATCCTATAAAATGCTTCTGAGGGCTGGCTGCTGGATACTGTCAAAAGTGCAGAAAAACAGGATTAGGGAGCCACTTTGACCTTTCGTTTCTCCTAGGTAGTAGGTACAGAGTTTTGGACTTACTGAATCTTAGCACAATTAACCTAAGGAAAATTCTATCCCCAGCCCACAAATTACTCTACAGTCCATTTCATGCAAAATTCTATCAAAATTTTAAAATTCCCATTTTAACCCCGCCCACTACTTCCTCCGACCATCTTAACCGCCGCCTCACCTCTCTCTTTTCCTCCCACACTATATATACACATACACACAAACACATAGAGAGAGAGACTGAGAGTGGGTCGGCCACACACACACATTTATATATATATATATACACACTCTCACACACACATATATATATACACACACGCAGGGTCGCGGCCATGGACTCAAACCTCCGCAGCCACGGCCATGCAACCGGTAGCCGCACACACACACACACAAACCAGCAAGCGCGCGCGCGCGCACACACACACACATATATATACACACAGCATGACTGCGGCCATGAAACCCAACACACACACACATATATATATATACACACACTCACACACACCTATATATATATATATACACACACTCACACACCATGGCCACGGCCATGAAAACCTCCGCACCTTGCGGTGCGGGGGTTTCAGCAACCTCCGCATCGCGAGGTGTGGGGATTTCAGCAAGCCCCGCCACCGCGAGGTGCGCGGATTTCAGAAATCCCCGCATCTCGCAGTGTAGGAGTTTCTGCAACTCCCACATCGCGAGATGCGGGGAATGCCCGCACCTCACGGTGCGGGGGTTTCTGAAACCTCCGCACCGCGAGGTGCGGAGGTCTTCATGGCCGCAGCCATGCTTTTGTGTGTGTGAGTGTGTGTATATATATAGTAAAAACCATGCGTGTGTGTATATATATATGTGTGTGTGTGAGTGTGTGTATATATATATATATATAAATGTGTGTGTGGGTCGGCCATGCCGACCCACTCTCTGTCTCTCTCTCTCTCTCTCTATGTGTTTGTGTGTATATAGTGTGGGAGGAAAAGAGAGAGGCGAGGCCGCGGTCGAGATGGTCGGAGGAAGTAGTGGGCGGGGTTAAAATGGAAATTTTAAAATTTTGATAGAATTTTGTATGGGGTGGGCTGTAGAGAGTAATTTGTCGGGCTAAGGATAGAATTTCCCTTAACCTACCTATGTTTAGGAGACAATTCCCCTTTTTTTCTATGTTTTCTCTTAATTATAAAAGGTCCATTTTGTCCCTGGAAGTGGCTGCTGGCTCAGCAAACCACAAAATATGGTTCGCTCTCAGGAAACCCATCACATTTTTTCTTCCTCTGAAATTTTGCACACGCTTAACTAGAATATTTGGGGTACATTGCCTATTTTTCTGGATCTTTCAAAAATAGTTTAGGCTCTCTAAAATCCCTTGTTCAGTTTAAGCATTTCAAAGGTTCATTTTTTCTGTCAATCTACCATTTCTTTTGTTGGTCAGAATCAAACTACATTCCATGGGGCAGTGCCCCCAAACAGTTTTTCTTTGTTATGAAACTTTTCCAACACCTTAAAAATCAATTGATTTATCATTTTTTTAGATTTTTTCCAACTCCCTTAAAGTCCCATATCTATTCATGACTTCTCGCCAAGTTTTCCTTAAAACTAGATCAACTAGCTAGAATTTTTTAGCTTAACACTCCTTTTTCTGTTTGTTGTTCATGAGACTGTCTATATTTTTTCCTATCCTTGAGAATAGTCTATGCTGTTTTTGAGTGTGTCCCATATCTGCTCATGACTTTTTTTGTGAAAGTTTCCTTAAAATCAGTGCAACTAGCTAGATACTTTACCAAATTTTATACATAACCACGATTAGTCTTAGTTCCTTGGGTTCTAGAGCAACCTCAGGTGGCTAAGTCCTCCAAATCATTGTTTCCCTCTAAAAACGAATCTTGCTCGACCCTCAGCACTTTTACCCATAATGTCAACAAGGCAAGGGCCTACTACAGAGGCCACCTAGCTCCCCAGCTATTGGCCTTCACCTGGCACAAGGCCAATGCCCATGCCCTCACAGCTTTATAGAGCTTATAGGAATCCTCTTCTAACATTGTTCGATCATTTTAATTGCCTCATCTCACTAAGCTCCCACAAGAGGCTTCTTTCACGGCCAACAGCACCAACGAGGTTCTCCAAGTATTATGTTTAAACTTCAGATATGCCTTGTTGTGACCACAAGTTCATAGCTCTTCACAATTTAAACATTTATTTCCTGGAAAGAATATTCAAACATCAATCAGCAGACTGTTCGCCACTTGAAATCATTTCTATAACATTCTATGAGTATGTTGATCTGCAAACCACCGTGCAAACTCGTGAAGAAAACATGCTGTACAATCTTATTTCCACCGTTACAGAATTCTCAGTCACAGTACATCAAACTGCATTTCTGATTACAAGGAGTCTTTGAATCCAAAACTTGCACTCAGAGTCTCCAAATCACCATCTGAGCAGGAATGAGGGTATACTGTTTATTGGAACAATTGAAGACATAGTCTCAATTCCAGCAAATCTGGAACACGTGCAGTCCACCAACATGAATACAGAGATACTCAAACACACACACACACAAACAGATTCAATCCACAACTCTCATAAAACTGAATTTAGCACTGCTACTGACCCTAATCAGCCAGTCTACTTCACTGTTTCATCAGTTAAAGCCTTAAACTGAACTGAGAATAATGAAACAATACATCACAAAGAACTGAGCATACTTGGTTGTCTTCTCCTCAATTCTCATCCTCTTAGGCCTGGTCATTGTCCATTTCTGGAACAAGTGCATGCATACATATAATCAGTGAACCCACAAGACCATGTAAAATCCATTCAATAGAATGCTTTGTAAAACTTGGCATGCTGTGCCTGTTCAACCATGAAAGCACAGCCTGAACGCTGATCCTTTCCCATGTCACCTTAAAAGCTAACTTGATTTCATGCTCATGTATGAAATGCAACGAAATGGTTTATACCTCTACAGGAATGCTCATGTATGTTCTTTCTACGGCTGGTTCTTCTTCTTTGTCTGTTTTTCCTCCCTTCCAGCACTGCTGTAAGCAACTGCTCTTTTCTTTCTCCTCAGCCTTCTTCTTTCTTTTCATTTCTTTTTTATTCATATTGTCTCTCCTTGGAACTAACAATGGTTCTTGCTTCTATTCTGCTTGGTCAGCCCCTTACAGAATTCAAGTATCTCTCTCCTTGTAACCTCCCCTGTTCCAAACCATTCCTCTCCAAAGGCTGGCGAATCTGTTTGGCTCCCATTTCAGCTGTCCTTAGCTCCTTTTTTGGTCCTTTTTGACATTCTTGTATTCAGCTGGTTCAGTTAGCTGGCTTCCCAGCTGGTGGCTCCCCCCTCCCCCCAACACATCCCACATCTGGAAGCTACAATTATACATAAATGCTCTTATTTTTTTATGATTATCTTAGGCCTTTAAGTCTTGCTAAAGTCCAGTACAGCCCAGTTCAACCTGGCTGATGCAGTAGCATGCTGCTGGCTGTTCTCTTTCTCTTTTCTTTATAGGCCTAGATTCTTTTATGTAATTGTGAGTAAACCATTTTCAGCTTCAGCAGCTCAAATTTAGCTTGTTTTATTTCATTTTCTATGCCTCTTTCTCCTTCTAAGCTCATTAAGATAGTGTCCTGAATCATATGCCACCTATAATCCTAGGTCTCTAGAGGCTTCTTTTCAGTAGAGGGAATTGCCTTATGCTACCCCTTGCTCTTGGTTTCTGCTAATTTACCCAGGGGCCCTTATGCCTTTTTTTCTCCTAATTCCTTTGTATAAGAAGGGTTACATACATGGATATTTAATTTTCCTTTCTGTCACTAAAACCTTTATCTATAAATGTACCCTAGGCAGGTGTTACACTAAAAATACTTGCTGTTCCATTGAATATATCCTTTGCAATGGGATATATATGGGAGATGACTGGAAAGGTAAAGTACACATAGCCAACCCCACACCCTAGCAGATTAAGGGTTGTGATGATGATGAATGGTATATTTATGTGATAAACTCATTTATATATATTTTTTGTGGGGATAAGACTAGTGTGATGATACTAAATGTGCCCTCAACAATATTGCAGGAAGATGTGGGGATTATGGTAGAAATGGGCCTGGACTCATATAGATTCTCGATCTCATGGTCTAGAGTGTTACCAGGTAAGATAATCATCATGCAATTTCTTTATGCCATGTTTGGAACAAGGATTTAAAAAAAAGAAAAGAAAAGAAACATCTGTTAAATTTACACAAGCAAGGCATATTTACTTTCTTTCCATTTTTTCTCATCCATAAATTCCAAATATAGCATTGGTTGTATGCACTCTAAAACATGCATTATGTCTGGAAAAACTCCATTGATCAAAGAACACAAGGAAATGAATGGACATCTGCCCACTATTAAATCAATAGGATCATATATATATTATAGTACATTTGAGGGAGAAAAATAGGCATTTGATTAGTTTAAATACATAATGGTCCAATCAATACATGCCATGCAAAATTTTGCTTTTGTCACCTATACATGCCTAACTTTCTATGAGTGAAACTTGAATTCCAGGTGGAAAGCTAAGTGGTGGGGTGAACCAGGAAGGAATCAAATACTACAATAACCTCATAGATGAGCTCCTAAGAAAAGGTTATGATCCAACTCTGTAGAATAAATAGTTTTATGTTTCGTTTCTCTGATTTCTTTTATAAATTTTTGATTATATGGAATCAGCCCCTTTGAAATTATCTTATGAACTATTGTAGGTATAAAGCCATTCGTGACTCTATTTCATTGGGATCTTCCACAAACATTGGAAGATGAATACGGAGGGTTCTTAAGTCCTAAAATTGTGTAAGTAGCTAAACATTCATCTAATCTTCCATATTTATTAGCTAATCCTTCTATGATTTCTTTTCATAAAATGGACTAATGTGTACTTAAAACAATGCTGGGGCATATAAAAAATTTGGTTAATGATATAAATACCCTTGATAAATAAGTGCAAAACAAAGACTTAATTAGTACTTATTTAATTTTCCATTGATGATCGGATTTATAGGGATGACTTCAAAGATTATGCAGAACTTTGCTTCAAAGAATTTGGTGATAGGGTGAAGAACTGGATTACATTGAATGAGCCATGGTCCTATGTCACAGGTGGGTACGTAGATGGTCACTTGGCACCAGGTCGATGCTCATCTTGGTTACAGTTAAATTGCACGGGAGGAGATTCAAGCACTGAACCATATATTGCGTCACACTACCAACTTCTTGCTCATGCGGCAGCTGTAAAATTGTTCAAGGAGAAGTATCAGGTAGTGGCTAAGAATACTAGAAAACTATGATTCATGTTATTAAACAGTTTCAAGATTCTGCTAAATTTAACACTATTCTAACCATTTGTCAATGAGAAATTATTTTGAATTTAGGATCAATGCTACAAAAGATTTGCAATTTTTGCATAACCAAGTGTATTGAATGGCTGTTATTATCAAATCTCCATTGTGAGCTGCAGGCATCACAGAAGGGCAAGATTGGAATTACACTTATAGCACATTGGATGATACCTTATTCAGAAACAAAGCAAGACCGGCATGCTGCAAAAAGGGCTATTGATTTCATGTTTGGATGGTGAGTAAAATAAATTGTGATTAATATTATTTGCAATATCTTGTGCTTGTGTTTACTAGAACTAAATATATTGTGGAATCATTTATGCCATGCCTGGAATTAGAATTTGTCTCATTATTGTAGTAGCATGTTTAAAAACAACAAAAATAACTCTAGAATAAGATGAATGATCTTATGAAAACAAGTAATCTGAAAATGTAAAATATATTCTCTCGTTCATTACTATTTTTTTTGTCATCTTTTCTCTCATTCATTACAATGAAAAGGGCAAACAAATCTTGTTATTTACTTTTCTGAGATTATTTTGTGTGCATGTGTGTGTGTTTTCTTTGAAAAGTTTCGCCTTTTTTTAAAAAAAATAAAAGGAAAAAAATGAAATTCAAACTTCTTCAGTTTTAAGCAAAGATGTTGCTCTGGTCCAAACAGTACTTTCAATGTAAATCATGGCCTTCTCCACTGCTATAATTGTTAATCTTTGCTGTTTCTGATAAAACTGTTTAATCCATAGTTTATTTTACCTTTCTTTTTGTTCTTTATCTTTTTCTTTTACTGGTTCTTTTTGTTTAACTGTTATTAATGTCTCCTAACTTTGTCTCTTGGAGGTTCATGCACCCACTAACAAAGGGTGATTACCCTCAAACCATGCGAAATCTCGTGGGGGAGCGACTTCCAAAGTTCTCAATTGAGGAATCCAAATTGTTGAAAGGATCATTTGATTTTCTTGGGCTGAACTACTACACTGCTAATTATGCATCACATGCACCTAAATCCAATGCTATAAACATGAGTTATTACACAGATTCTTGGGCTAACATCACAAGTAAGTTCAAATTCTCATTAGTTTGCACCATTAATTAGAAATATGGATGTGACTTTATGCTAACTTCACTGATTACTTGTTCTATTAGATCAGCGGAATGGGAGACTAATTGGTGAACAGGTAAGAAGTTGGATCTTTGGTAATTCTAGTGTTTGGTTGAGGGTCTCTTTAGAATAAGTTTTTTAATTATTTTACATTTTTCCTGCTTAGAAAAAATAAAAGCAGCTAGAAGTTATATTATTATTTGCTCATCTTACCCAAGGGTGTTACAAATCATTTCTATATTTTTATCTCGAATAATAACTTTGTGTAATTCTCACTGCAGGCTGCTTCAAGTTGGTTGTGTGTTTACCCAAAAGGGTTTTATGATCTTCTCCTCTACACAAAGAAAAAGTACAACAATCCAGTTATTTACATTACAGAGAATGGTATATTAACAACTCAAAGTTTTTCATTCAATTTTATTATCTAAAATCACAGAACTGTCCAGAAGCTATATAATTTCAATGTATAAGTTGAGGATGATCGCTTTCATTTTGTTACAGGATATGATGAAATGAATAACAACAAATTATCACTTGAAGAAGCCCTCGTCGACAAGAAGAGGGTAGATTACTTTTATCAGCACCTTTCTTTCCTTCAACAAGCAATCAAGTAAGTTTTCAAGATGACTAATGAAATATGTTTCATTTGGAAGATGTGTGAGGAGGGGATACCGATTTTTGGATGTTTTCTCACAGAAAATGTTGTACTGAAAAGACTGTTCAAATGAGAAAAATTATCAAATAGAAACAGAAAGCTCAGTTTTCTAGTTTTCAAATTTACACTGACTAACATCTTTAGGATGTTTTTCATTATTTTCTCAACCTTGGTTATGCTTCTATACAGGGATGGTGTTAATGTGAAAGGATACTTTGCATGGTCATTGCTGGATAATTTTGAATGGGACTCAGGCTACACTGTTCGATTTGGTATCAACTATGTTGACTACAAGAATGGTTTGAAAAGATACCCCAAACTTTCAGCCAAATGGTTCAAGAGTTTCCTCAAACATGGAGACAAACATTAAGAACACAACATTCCTGTAATAATTTACACGCTTTCATTGCATGAGTATGCAGAATAAAGTGATTTTCCTTCTTTCTCTTTTTGTGATTTTTGTAGTGATTTTGGTGTAATTCAAGACAATGATTGCAGTTCCAAATTAGTGGCAAAAACATCATACAGATAAAGAACAGAACAGAAAACTAACTGTAGATTTGGGTGGGAAAATATCATAACAAAAGTACCCATGCAATGGCAACTATAAATAAGTGGCAGAGACATCATAGAATAGATTTAGGGCATTTTTGTCCAGGTAAAGTAATCCTTATGGTTCACCATCGAAAGAAAACAGTGGGCACATAAATCTTGTGTGATTTTGAGGCGTGTAGAAGTACCATATTCAAAGTGATATTTTCCCTACTAAGTTTGTTGTAAAGTTAAGGCAAATCACTTTCAGGATACAAGGTAAGGCAAGAAGAATCTTATTACGTGGAATAAGGAATCTTTTGGTAGATGTGAGTGTTTAATCAAGCCATCAAACGCAGCCACTTAAGAGAAGTTACTAAGTCTGCAGCTTAGTCTCAAAGAACATCTTATAAGGCAAGAACTAAAATGGAAGCAAAAGACAAAGGTTCAGTGATTATTAGAAGGTGATGCAAATACAAAGTTCTTCTTTTATTTTGAAAAAGGTTAGAATTTTGTTAATGCAAATAAAATTAAGAATATATGTAACTACTGTTAACGGATTTAAGTCATTTTGTTGACATTCTCGCATGTGTTGTACATTTTTTTTATTGATCAATGATTTTGAGCAATTATATTTGATGTTTGAAGATAGAATATGCATGTTTATAATCAACCATGATTGTGTGTGAAATTTCAAAAAAATCGGTTTAGGGCACATTTTGTAATTTGGTAAAAGTTTAGGGACTAAAGTGTAAATAGTGAAAAATCCAAAAATTTAGATTCATGAAGCCGTAATGATGTATTTTTGATGCATAATGAGAGTTGATGTTTCGTCACCTTTCGATTTTTGAAAAGACTATTTTGTCTTTTTTGACCAAAATGACTATTTTGCCCATATAAAAGGAAAAATGACTATTTTTAGTCATTTTAATTGGAAAAATAGATTATTTAGGATCATTTATTATTAAGATGAATTTCATATTAAAATGAGAGAATGATTAATCACATTTATTCATTTAAAAAACAATTAAACAAAAGGATAAAAAAAAGACTATAAAAAAAATATGAAAATAACCTAATGATAACTTAGCATTCTTATCACCACTAAAAACAAGTTAAATAATGAGAGGGAGTGGGAAGGCTCCATCCATTATTACCCATTAGAAAAGAAAAAGAAAGGAAAGTTGGTGTATAATCAATACTCGCTTATATTATCATATTGCCTCTTTAACCAACAAAATCACACTTTAATCAATATGTCACCACAAATTAAGGGAGTGGAAAGGCTCCATCCATTATTACCCATTAGAAAAGAAAAAAAAAAGAAAGTAGGTGTATAATCAATACTAGTCTATATTATCATGTTACCTCTCTAATTAACAAAATCACACTTTAATCAATATGTCATCCCAAATTAAGAGAATGGGAAGATTCCATTCATTATTATCCATTAAAAAAGAAAAAGAAAGAAAAGTAGGTGTATAATCAATGCTAGCCTATATTATCATGTTACATCTTTAACTAACAAAATTACACTTTAATCAATATGTCACCACAAATTAAGGGAGTGGGAAGGCTTTATCCTCCACACCTTAGTATGAAAAGAGAGGGATAATGCTCTTTTGTTAATCATTTTCTCACACTTAAACAAAATTCATCTTCTACCTTCTTTCTCTCCCAAGCTTTTCTTACCTCCATAGCTCCCAAGCTCACTTTAAACACCTTAGCAGCTTTATTCAAGCAAGAATTAAGAGGAAAAACATCTGAGGCAAGTTCCTAAACCTCTTTTCCATTTTAGAAAATTCATTCTTTTCATTCTTGAATTTTTGTTTTTGAAACTCTTATTTTCGGATAAATAGACCTTGCTTTACTCTTTAGGGTATAACTCTTTGTGATTATATTTGATTTGAAATCCGTTTTTTCTTATAAAAACTAGACATCATAAGCTTCATTTTAGACATATTAGTTGAATTATTTGACTAAGTTTTGAGCCCATAATAGCCTTATGAATCATTGCTTAAATTAGGAATTTACTATTTTCGGGTAAATTGACATTGTTGTATTATTTGGGGTATAACTCTTTATGATTATATCCGATTTGAAATCCATTTATTATTCCAGAAATTAGAGATCCTAAGATTCAATTTAGACATATTGTTCGTGGTATTTGATCAAATTATAAGCCCAAAATAGGTTCTTGAAGTCACAGCTTGTAATATGGAATTCTAGAATTTTTCTTATTCAATTTCTTTTTGTTTTCGTTATACTCCCTATGTTTGATATTATGATTCTTGCCTACTCTATCATGTTTAATATTATTGTTCTTCCTTGAATACTTTTTAAATATTGTTCAAAAAGCCTAAATAGGGTTTCGGTTCATCCTATATTTTTAAAGGAATGATGTTTTTCGTTATATTAAATTTTATCTTTTGATGATCCATGCTTCTCTAACTTCTTGATGAATTATATTTATTCTATGATATTCTATTCAAACAGTATGTATAACTTCATATATGTTGATTATTTGGGTTTATTAATATCGTTAGAAGGCACTAGGGTTTCGGTAACTCTAGATTACCTTCATCGTTGTAAAAATTATGCACATGGATAAAATTACTTATTTTGGTTTAAAATTCGCCCAAATTGAACCTAATGATATCAAAGAGTATCATGGCCTAGAGTAATGAGAAGATAACCCTAAACATGTCTAGAAGACTTATTTTATATCTAGTCGACAAAATAACCGAACATGCTAATCAGATGACATGATCCCTCATAAATCATGTTGGTTGTTAATGTGTACATTAATTGATTTTATGTTACGGTTGATCGTGATTGGGGCTATATGTTAAAAATATACATCCATGAGCATGATGATGTGTATAATATATGATTATGTATGAGCATATGTTTGGAATATTTAAGAATGTATGATCATGTATGAATACATATGTCTTGAAATTGCTCAAGTGTTACATGATGATTAATTTGCACGGCAGACAATGGTCTCAAGGTATACCCATAAGCTCGGTAGATGAAAATCTGATGCGAGGGAGTTTCAACTCACTATGCTCGCTTAATGAAAATCAGTGTTGATGGAGCTTTGACTCACTAGGCTCGCTTGATGAAAATCAGTGTTTGCATGTATATGATCATAAGTCAGGTACGTATTTTCAGGCTTTGAGTGTCAGTGTGATTTACGTGGGCCCCAAGGGCCATATGGGTGCATACATGCATGTATATATTTTTATATGATATTGTGAAGCATATTGTGGATGTGTTTAATGTAAATAAGTAATTCTGTTGCTTGCTTCGATTCGTATTGATTCTTGTCTATTTTAAAATTATACTTACTGAACAAATCATATTTGCTTTTACATCATTCAAAGTAAGGGGAAAACGAAGGTCAAGGGTGAGCTTAGTGGAGCTTGATTCTCGTTGGATATATTTGTGTATGGAACAATCACGATGGAAAAAGTCTTTGGGAGTATTTCGGGTGCAATGGCAAAATTGTCACATTTTGTTATATGGAACATTTTGAGAACTACGGATGAATAAACCCTTAACGTTTGTATTAAATGAACTTATGATTTTAATATTTATTTTGTTTTTGCTTTTTAAAAAAAATTAAAAAATTATTTACTTGAGTTTTTATCTATACCAATCTTTTTGGGATTTTCTCTTAGATTCCTATGATAGCAGGATCTCGATCTCTAAGAGAGGGTCCTCACAATATATTAGGCAATAAATGATCCAAATAACAACACCCACAAAACACTACCAAAAAGTAATCTAAACAAGACCAAAATTTGAAACATACAACCACAATTAAAGCTGGAGAATTAGAAGCCTTTTGAAATTGAAACTGAGATTTATCATGTCAAACTAGATTTAGATCAACTCTTCTAAAAACGTAACAGATTGACACTTATAAAAAATAGTAAGCAAGACTATGAAAATAAGATTTCCCAAGCTTGTATCCAATAGAAGAAGTGTGTAATGGCAAGCATGGATAGAATCGAGGCAAGTACCAAAACATTATCAAACACAATTTTATTCCTTTTCAACCATATAGCCATAAAGAGCAGTGCTACTTTGCTCGACAGATGCCCCAAGTGGCTTACCGAAGGGTATTAAAAAGACTAAAATGCCATCGCCCAAATTACAAATGTGCAAAATCTGCCATTACCTGCTACTCTCTCCATTCTCCCTTCCTATGGCCGTTGATACAATTGCCAACTACCACTGCCGTCGCCTGGCTGCCATCGCCTCGCCCCACCAACCTTTGCTACATCCTTGGTGAAGGGAGGATGCAATGAAAGTCAGCGAGGCGAGGCAACAAGGCGATGGCAACGAGGGGGCAAAGCGAAGGCAACGGCGGCTTTGGGAAGAGAGAGAGAAGAAAGCAACGGGCAGTGGCAGATTTTGCAAATTTGCAATTTGGGCGAGGACAGGTTAGTCTTTTTGACACCATTCGATAAGCCCTTCTATACATTTGTCGGGTAAAGTAGATTAATTCAACCATAAAATACTAAATAAAATGAATAACAATTGTTTTTCCATAGATAAAACCTCCCAACTAGTCAAATAGATCCAAGGTACACTTGGGACCAACCCAACATAACCTGCACCACTTGAAGATATTGCACCAAAAATTCCAACTTACCTCACATAGGAGGAATAAGTAATCCACCAACTCCTCAGACAAATCACACAATGGGCATGCAATATTATAAGCCCCCAAGATTCCCTTCCTTGCTAAGTTCACTTTTGTGTTAATCCTGTAGAGCCTAAGTAGCCAAGTAAAATTTCCACTTTATAGGTGATGCAAGAGTAATCTAACCATTCCTAACAAGCCCCAATGATTGAATACTCGTGTTGAACACAACATTAGCTTCCAATTGCAGGCACAAACATTTGACTGGAAAGCCACTACTTGTCGTCAAAGACCAGGTGATTCTGTCTTCAAATTAATATTGAAAGACTAAGGAGATTAGTTGCATAAGATCTTCCGAGTGTACTGATTCCCACTAGGATAAAGAACATCTCCAATGCATATTCCAAATCCATAATGAACCTAACTAAGAGCCCACATTAGAAATACAATGATTTTTACCCTCCATAATTTTTAGTCTTGTGAACCTCTCCTTTAACACAGGTAGTCCCAACTAGTTTTATCTTCCCAAAATCGCAGTTGGTCCCTATTTCCAACCCAAAACTTATACTGCTATTAGCCACAGTTCTAACCTCTGAAGAGTCGAGACGAGATAGAGAAATATCCTTCCAAACTGTGTTAAAATGACAAGACGAAATAAATGAAGGAGGCCAAAAGGGACTAACATTATACTTGTCCATAGTAACATCCTATCACAAATAGCCATCCTCCTTAAGGAGTCTCCACCACTATTTAAACAACAAAGTGTTATTTTTACTGAGGATATAGAGCCCACCTGAGACCATCAAACTTCCTGCTTAATGCCACCCGATCCCATGAGACGAGGGCCAGCTTTTTCCCCTCACTGGACCCATTCTAAAAGAAATTTCTTTGTAATTTTACCAACTTTCAGGCCTCTCTTTAGGAATCTAAAAAATATTTTAAATAGTAGAGCAGAACATTAGATAATACTGCATTGCGGATTTGTTCTCTTGCCTACATCAAGTTTGCTCGACGCAAGTATGCAAGGGGGATGGGGTCCACATCCCCCCCTTCATTTTGCCTGTATCGAGCAAACATTATATTACCCGATGCAAGCAACATAATATTTTCAGTCTGCCTTAATCAAAGCTAATTTCTTTGTTATTATCCCTTTTTGAAGATTTTTTATGAAATTTTTATTTTCTTATTTTAAGAAAAAACAATAGTTTATAGATACTATTTTTGAAACCTTTGCTACTCTACTTTTTCATATCACTTGGACTTTCATGTTTTGAAGTGTTAGTTTTTTTGAAGACTTCTTATATTGGTATAAAGATGCATTTAATTTATGATTTTATTTAAAGATGAATACGACTTTATTAATGTATTTAATTTATGGATGAGAGCATGGGTTGAAGACGTCTCCTAATTGTAACCTTATACTTGATTTTTTTTTTTTTATCGTCATCTCTCTCTTTCTTTCTTTATACTCGAATGTTTATATCACCATATTCGTATCTTAAAAAAAAATTGTTTAATCCTAGTTTCTATACTTATAGATGTCATTCGATTAAGAAATAAAATAATAATGAGACAAAGTTAAGATTTGGTTTAAAATGATGATAGGATTAAATATTATTATTTTATGTTTAGTATTATTTCAGATAATAACTATTTTATGTTCCATGTATGAAAATGTGAATAAGATATTACTTGACATTAAATGACAAACATCCAGTTTGCCCATTTATCATAAAAATATATTTAAAAGCTAATTTCAAACCAAAAATTATATTTTTTAGAAGCATATTTTAGTTACAAATTATTTCTCTAAATCACAAAAAATATGTTTTTTTTTTCAAATGTGTTTTCTATTTATATTCAAAACATAAAACATTAAACTCAAACATACTCATCCATTGCTCAGATATACCACGAGAGGGTCACCCATCGCTCGAATCATCCATCAGAGGGTCATCCATCTGTAGTTTCCCTTTCTACAAATTTATTGTTGTTATGGGTGAGCCCCTTGGTCAGGATGAGAACGATGGATGACCTACTGGAAAAAGAATCGGTTAGGGGCACGGGCGAAGGTCCTTGCGTGAATCCTCCAATGCTTAAATTAGAACACTGTAGAAGTAGGATACTTGAAAGTAAGAGTGTAAATATGAGACCGAGAGATTGCATACCAAATGAGGGAAAATGACCTCCTATTTATAGCAATAGGAGGGGCATCCATGTGTCGCGTGTCCCGAGCTTTGCAGCAAGAATCTCGGAGAGACTTTAACCGAGTCTCGCGAGTGTAGTTTTAGGCCGATTATCTTGGAGGCGTTGGCGCAAGAATAGGGGGCACGTGGATGTTAGTGCGACAATTTGGGTGACCCTCACTCGGGGGTATGCACAAGCGTGGGCAAGGAGAGCACGAGGGGCCATGCGCGGGGGCACGCATCGTGTGAGCGGATGGCCGTGCTCATGGGGAGGCCGCATGCGCCAATGGACGTGCGTGCGGGTGGTCGCAAGCGGGGGTGTGCGTGGGCGGCCGCGTGCTTGCTTGTCCGTGTGCAGAGGCGCGCGCACGCTCAATTGCGCACACGCAGTTGAGCCCCCCCCCGAGTGGGGTCACTCGGGGGGATTGCCTTGAGGGTTAGGGGTGCGGCCCCGCCAAGTAGTCGCGTGCTACCTGGCCGCGGGCGCGGGGGGCCCTGTGCGCGCGGAAGGGCCGTGCTGGGCGCGCCCACACCCCTGGGTGGCTTTCTTTAGTCACCCATGGGGCTGCCATGTGGCATTTGCACTGCTCTTCTCTTTTCAATATTTTTATGCATAACAATGTTAATTTCAAGATTTATTTTATCTGCAATACGATGAATTCATGTTAAATTTTAGTGAAACATGAGGCTATTAATCATTCCCTATGTTAACATAAGATCTTAATACCAAAAATTAGGGAATCAAAAAAGAAAATCTTGTCAAAAGAAAGGGATGGGGTTTGAATACGATGATCAATTCCTTGATGATAGAGACAACGTTAACTAAAACATGATTAGCAATCTCTTTGCAAGTTTGAGACTCTTGAAATAATTGTCGATTTAGTAATAGCATAGAAATTGTGTAAGATACTCATTGTTATTTCTAATTTAATAAGTACGTAAATTTTATAAGTACTGTTCGAACATTGTGCACAATTAGGCATTGAAAATATCTCTGTTATGTAATTATTTTATTTTAATTTTTTTATTATATCTAGTATTTTTTAGTTTAGTTTATATTTTTAAAATATGTATTTTAATTTAGAGTAATAACTTTTGTAATTAAAAAATACATTTTATATATATAGAGAGAGAAAGAATAGATAAATTCCTATTATTTCTTAAAAAGAAATTGCATACATTCACCTATAAATTTCACAATTTGCGGTGTGAACCGTACAATTAGAGTGCGATTTTGTTCATTCTTTTAACGGGGTGACTATCACTCTCACTGTTTTTGTGAGATTAAAAAGTAACAGAATGATATAGAATAATTTTTTATTATCATTTCGTTACTTTTCACCGTACAAAAACAGTGAGGATTATGGTTACTCCGTTAAAGGGTGAACAAAATCGCTCTCGTACAATTGTCGCAGTCGTTTCCAACTCCTTGCCACGTTTCATGATCCAGCCTTCCAAGCTTTCATCACATGCATATAAATACCGCACCGAACGAACAGACCAAACAATTGTCGATGCGAATTGCGGTGGACGGCCTCGAGAGCCTCCTTCTAGGTAAGAAGTCTTCTGAATCCTTCTCTCTCTCTCACTTCAATTCTGAGTTTCTATTTCAATTCCAATGGCTTAATCTTCAGTTTGGGGATTGATTTTTACTTGAAATTCGCTTCGGCTTCTTTTGTTGCAGATCAATTGAAGGCTCTCTTCAATTCTCGGAAAGCAAACGATTCTGGTACTTTCTTATCCTTTTGCTGTACCGAAATTTGGTTCTTCTACTTCTTTGATCTATGATTAAATGTTCTATCAACTCATACATACGGTTCCTGTTGTAGTCTGTTTGAATTTGAATCAAATAGGAACATCTAGGGTTCATTTCATGAGAGAATATGTTCTGTTAACTTGCATTTAAATTTGATTGATTTGTGGTAAACGTGTCTAGATTTGATCACCAAATGCGTCTATCGCGCATTATATTTTGAGATTGGAGGTTCGGTTTTCGGACGACCACATTTTTTATTGAAAATACAATTTTAGTTGTTTCATATCCTTTTCAAGAGTATTCTAGTTCTACATTGTTGCTAGCAAGATCCTTGTTATTCCATAGCTGTACTCTACCTGCTTCATCAGGTAAATCTGATTCAACTTCAATTGCTAACCCTCTATGAATCATACGTTACTAGTTCAGCTTTATCTATGTAAATGGTACCATTGGGTTTCCAAATTTGGAACAATAGTCACAACCCTGGGGGGTAATCTTGTAATTACCTATCTCTTGTAGACTGTTGGGGGGTTAGAGGTGGGAAGAACGGTTGTAACAGCCAGTGTAGGCTGTTAAGTGGTTAGAGGAAGTTGTTGTATGGCTAGAGGTCCTTTTAACAGAGACCTACGGCACGGCACACAAGGGATTCACCAATTGAATGAATGAATAATCCTCTGATTCTCTCCCCCCCCACCTCACTCTTCTCTCATTCTTACAATCGGCATTAATGACATTGCTAGTCCTAATTCAAGGGCTTGACAATTGTGGTATCAGAGCCAAATGATCTGGCAGTGGGAAGACTTGCGGTAACCGTGCCACGGTGGAAAAAGCATTGGACAAAGCGGGTCACTTCAGTGTGGTAAGGACAGAACGCACAATTGAGGAATTCAGTGTGTCTCAAGGTGCCATGGCCAAGGGAACGCGCTTGAAGCAGCTAGAGATCAGGCTGGAGTCCATGGAGTTTGGGATGACCCACACCCAAGAGGGCATACACCAAACACCGGAGGACTTGGCAGAGTGGAAAGAAGCCATGCAAGCGGCCATGGAGAAGCACCAAGAAGCGTTGGAGAAGCAACAAGAAGCGATGAACTGGTGTCAAGAAATGGTGGAGTTGCAGGGATGGAGGATCGACAGCGTGCTAAGTATGCTCTTCCCTGCCCCAATTCTGGTTGCCCCCATAATATACACCAAGACAGGCCTCTAACCCCCCAACAGTCTACAAGAGATAGGTAATTACAAGATTACCCCCCAGGGTCATGACAAATATGCAGTGGACATGAAAAGGAAAAGGGTGGAAACTTTCTCACTGTTTTTCTTTTTCTTGGTTGTACACTAAGATTACATTTTTGCTAAAAGTTAGGAATTCTTCTCCTTTTTTACAAGAAGTTCATTATTTTTGTCAGAGCTGGGATGGGGGGCAGGGGAATACTTTGTGTGTTCCCCCCCAACCAACCCCCAACCTATTGCTATTTGTAAAAAAGAAAAAAATACTGAACTAAAATCCAAACCAAATAACAAAGTTCGTTTCCAAATAACAACCGCTGGTTGAACCAGCGTTTTTTTAAGTACTTTTATTGAAAGCATCCCTGGTTCAACCAGCATTCCTTTAAAAAACCACTGGCTTAACCAGCTTCTTTTAAAGAAGCTCTTGACTTTATAACAATCTATCTAACCTTTATAGTTTTTTAAAAGTTTAGATTTTCCTTAGCTTTATAACACTATCTCTTCATTAAATGGGTATTAATGGTCATTTGTTGTTTTAATATCCTTCAATTCCATCCATTTCCCATTGCACTCCTAAACAATGATAAACGTTTCCCATTATTTTCCATTCTGTACTCTCAAACAAGAAAATATTTTACATCTGATCCCATTCCACTATTAACCCCATTTTTACTAGTTTTATTAGCTTTACGTAAGTTTGATTGAAAATTTGCCTTTCCCTTTTTCTTTATCCTTTTTTCTATATTTTCTCGGTGATTCATGCTTCCCCATAGATACATAGTATATAGTTCATGTGTGCAAGATTTCTCTCCTTTTGATTAAATTCTTATTTTCTTAGCTTAAGAAAAATCAATCGTTTCTGGATATTATGTTTTGAAAAGTTTCCAACTCTCACTTTTCAAATCACTTAGGCTTTTATGTTTTGAAGCATTAATGTTCCAAAGTCTTCCTAGATTAGCTTGTAATATTTCATTTTAGGTTTTTTTGTGCCTTTCCAAATCCCTGTGCTTGAAAATCCTGGCAATAAGGAGTCTTGGAATGTTAAAATTTGTGGGGCCTAAAAATATCTTGTAGAGACTAGAGAGTTCTTTTTTTCTTTTTGATCTGTGATGCACAGGTCACAATGGAATATGCTTACTTCTGTGTCAGTTTCTGCCTTGAATTTAGCTTTATTACATCGCTCAAAACTGATGGTCTGATAGCACAAAAGGAACTGTGCTATCTACCATTTCCATAATTTTTCCTTGATTTTGAGGAAAGCTGCGTAACGAGATGACAAATGAGTAGATGTGCAGGTATGAACAACTGCAGCAGTGCCTCTTATAAGCCAAGGGAAGAAGTTGGGCATATTGCATCATCCTTGGTTGCCGCCTATCCTTCTCTGCCCATGTTTTTCTCATTCGTCCACCTCAACACCTGTTTTATCATAAGGAGGTGAGTGACTCCCCCTTCTAGAAGCTTCTACATCTTCTCCATGTCCCTCCATTCTGTTGGAATTAAGGGGTCTTAAACATGTGAATTGGAAGAGTCTCCAAGGTGTAAAGTGTCCTTTAATGTGGGAAAAGAATCCCACATTGAAAACGCCTTATGATGTGCTCTAGTCATTAAAGTTGACTTCCAGGAAGTTGGAGTCAACTGTCATATGAGTGGGAGTCAACTGTCCAAGAGAGACTCTTGGTTAGATTGACTTTGCATAATACGCTCTTGACTAGGTCGACTATGGCTTTGCAATAGTCGACTCTGGTATATTGGGAGTTGACTATGGATGACTGGGAGTCGACTATGGATGCAGGGAGTCAACTCCCAGTTTGGTTTTTGGAGAAAATTTTCCAGAAATGCATGGTCGAGTGGCTCAATGACGTGGCAAGTAGACTGACGTGACAATGATGTGGCAGAGGCATTTCGAGGTGCATATGTGGAATGCCTTTGTGCAGTGGGGTGCCGAGTGGATGCAACAGTTCATACGAGGTGTGGGTAAGTGGACATGTTTGTTTGGATGTGAAAGGTACATGGTAAATGATGCAGACTTTCACGAGAGGGTGCAATTTGAACCGCTAGGTCGCCCAAATTTAAAAGGATGCAATCTGAAGATCCAAATGGATCCGGATCAAACAACATGACCTTTCACGATTGGACACTTAGAAACTATAAATAGGACCCCTCTAATTCCATTTCAATCATCCAAAATCAATTTGAGTTTATTGACTCCATGCATTCCTTCTCCAATATACTTTCTTATTTCATTAATCCTCTATTACGTCTAAGGGCAAGAGTTTCTAATCTCTTTCCTTCAGTCAAGAAGAGTACAATCAAGTTTGGTTTTGCCCGACAAGGTTAGTATTGTGCTATACTAATTTTTGGAAAAAGCATTATATCTTGGAAGACAGACGTCCATTGATCCTTTAGCACAATTGAGGGAGCAAAATTTGTCTTAAGGATATTTGTTTTGGCATATCTCACTTCAATCCAGTTCTATGTTCCTTTTCCAAATCTGTTTTCATTATACAATTGCGTTTCCGTTTTATTGTTAATGTGCACATTTTCCTAGTCAAATTCAGATTTGCAACAACACATTCTTCTTACAGCTGGACTTCACTAACCTTGCAGAATTAATCTTAATTACTCTTTATTATGCCGTTAATCTAACTCTCACAAATCTTAACCAAAATCAATAATTTTTATAACATTGGAATCCTCTCATTAAGCGCATTAACACATCCAAAATTCTGCTAATTATCTATTCAGTTAGTTTCTCAAAATTGAGTCAGTTAGATGCTTACTTGAGTTTCAACATGCCTGTTTCCAAATCAGTACTTAGTAATTTATTTATTTTTTTGTTTTAGAATCACACATCAATATGTGTACACACTTCCAGCCCAAGTTATATCTTGTTCATATAGTTATTTCTCATATTCATAGTTTTTGTTTGCTCAGACTTATTTCGCGCTATTATCCAGTACCATGTGTTTGGTTCGTTGAAATATATTGACATTCTTTTACATTTTAGTACCTTTTCTTGTTATTCTTTTCTGACAAATTCTTGATTTCCTGGATTGAGATAAAGGTTTCTCCTAACAAACATCATGCCATCTCTTCTTGAAAGCTAGAACTGCATGGACTAATTATAGGATCGAACCTAATTTCTGGTTTCTCAAAGGGATAATCTAAGTAGACTTCAATATCTTCTGGCTTTCTGTATAGCACTGTATGTTATTCTTCTCTGTTATTCTTCCTTTGTTTCCTGAAGTACTTGTCTTTCTGGTGGACTTAGCAAGCTGAAGTGAAAAGGAACTTTTGGAGAGCATAGCGCAAGTAATGGATGGAATCGTGAATTCATCACCAAATGAGTTCTGATCATTTACACGAAGTTATTGCCTCTATATTCAATGAGGTATTTGACGCCAAATTGCTGTTCAGATTCTACATGGTCTCCAAGCATTTTGCTGCCCTTGTACTATGTCAAGAACGTTCCTGCCACAGTGCCCCACGATATCCCCTACTTGGAAAAGAAGAGGAGAATTCAGTTCCTGGCTGCACTTGAAGATCTTATTTCTCTGGATTCTTTTTGACGAGAATTGGGATCTGTCATGGTTACCCCTGCTCAAATGGAAGAGAGTCAGGTTGAATGCCAACATCTCCACGGGGAGGATCCTAAAATACCATGGTTGACCCTGCTAAACTGGAAGATAGCCAGGTTCAATACTAAGATTGAAAGTTTCGTATTTTTCATCCCTTCTAGAAATGAATTCGTACAATTAATTTCTAGCATATTGGTGAAGCCGCACGATTGTCGTTCCTTTTACCATTCCATAACCCACCAACCTCTTCGACTAAAACTGAAGTTGCTTCTTTCATCAGGTACCCAAATATTAACAAATGCAATGATGACACATAAGACCTGTACAACAATTTTGTTTGCGAATTAACTTTAGGAACAAGTGCCTCTGACTTTGTCAATTCCCTCCACTCAATCAATTGTTTACCCGACACAGATCTTTCCTTGTTTCTTAGAATCTGTAATTGTGCTTTTGGTGGATGGAAGTGGGAGAGGCTTTGTAGGCAACCCCGCCCGGATATCCCAACCGCCCGGTCTATCCGAACGAGAGCGCCTACATGAGAGAAGAGAAACAAATACAAGACAAAAATACCCTGGCATGCATACATACGAAAAATACAACAGCGAAAGCAAAATAATATACATGCACGCCTACAAGTACCCTGCTGGAACAGCAGTCAAGGAGTATATAAAAATATACAGACACCTGTGCCAACGATAAAAGATACAAGGAACAACCGGGCACAGTCAAAAATGAGAGTCAGAACTCTTAACAAAACATCAGAGAAAACGGGAGCAGCTAACTGTACACCCTACCGACACGGCTGGCTGCTAGGTGGCACGGTCCTCGCCCTCGACTTTAGCCTTACCCTTACCTGGAATGATGGAAAGCAAGGTGAGTCGCAAGACTCAGCAAGTTTATATAATAAGGAAGGCTGTAAACGAAACAGAAGAGAAGATCACCCCAAATATAAACCCACATGTACACACAAGTCATGTGACGCAACAACGCAACAGTGCCGCATAATAAAACATATACCGGTCCTTGGGGCCCACATAGAACACCTGGCACCCAAGTCCCATACCAACCTGTCGCTGCCCTGAAAGGCAACATAAATCACCACAAACCTGTGCGCACTGTCCCGGGTCGGTACTCCCGTCACCCGTATCCCTGCCGGTACTCCCGACAGCCGAGCCAAAGGCTCCCTCGGAACGGTACTCCTGTCCGAGAACTAATAACTACCAGTAACCATGTAATGCATATAAAATGCAAGGCGTAATGAGCACCAACGTGATACAAGGCGCCCATACATCCAGGCATCAAGCCATGCTCCGCCCACGTAGTAAATCACACGCGATGCATATGCCCGTGCTGGATGCAACCTGACCAATCTAGAATGTCCGTGATCAAGCATAACCAAATCATGATGATCCCATCATGCAGCCCGAACCCATGTGCATACCAAACCATGCAACAAAAATGAAATAATCAAGCATGCTATAATCACATAACGGTAGAGTAGGTTAGCAGTGCCTGACACCGATCAGCGGTTAGTGACCAGGAGAGACCATCTGACGGCCTAAAATAGACCATACAACAGTTTCACCGTCACCGAACGGCTAACCCTTGCCCCCACTGCCCAACCGCTCTAGCCAATAAATAACCGAAAATCCATAATAATACCCGACAGTTAAGAACCTAGTCCCGGGTGAGTACAACATCATTCCCATAGGATTGAGGGTGATACAAACCCCCGTAGGCAACCAACGATTAATACCCTCGAAATCAGGTTAATAAATTAAATTTTTAAACACACCGTTTAAATTCCATAATTTATTAACAGCCAAATCTAACGAAGTGAGGCCAAATAAATTGACATCGAAAGAATCGACAATGAGGGTATATAGAACTTGCCTTTCCGGAGATAATCTTAGGCTCAATTTGACAAAACACGGTCAACGTTATACCAACTGCAATATTCCATTTATAGACAAAACTAATAAAATTGAGCCCCAAATGAAATTTCAACCACAGAGAATATTAATTACTAGTTGAGGTACATACCTGGATAATTAAATCAGGGATTAAACAGAGTTTAATTAGATTTTTGAAGCCCCAAAATTCTCAGATTTATGTCGCGCACGCTGCTGAATTTTCTGCCAAAATTTGCTCACTGTTTGAGCAAAAGAAGTGCCCGAAATCGGGCTTTAAATCGCGGCCAAAATCGGCCAAAAGAAGTGGCCAGCGCGCGGCCACGTGGCAGCGCTGGGGCGGCCACCGCCTTCACCCCGAAACGACGTCGTTTTGGGGTGCTTGGCTGATTAAAAATCAGCCCTCGTGCACAGCTGTCCCCCCCGCGTTTCGATCCCTCGACCTCGCCTATGCCTGCCTCGCGCGCGCCCGCTCGCGCCCGCATGCTCATTCAACCTATATAGGTTTTAACTTATATTTAAGGTGACTTTTTCCCTCTTCCACGATTCACGCCAGCACCCCACAACTTCCATTAAATACACAAACGCCCCCTAATTTAATTACAGTTATGCCCAAAACTTCTAAAAATCACACAACTTAATTTATTTTAATTTTTTTCTCTTTCCAGAAATTCCCAAATAACAAAATTAATTATCTTAATTTCTTATTTCCATAAAATCATATAATTAAATTTTTATTTAATCCCAACAACTTATTTTAATAATTCTTTTAAATCCAATTACCCCAAAATTAATTTAATTACCATATACGGGCGTTACAAATCCTCCCCCCCTAAAAAGAATTTCGTCCTCGAAATTCGTACCTGGCTAGGCAAACAACTGAGGATGAAGTCGCCTCATCTCCTCCTCTAGCTCCCAAGTAGCCTCCTCAGGGGTATGTCGCTGCCACTGGACCTTTACATAGGGAATCGTACGGTTACGGAGCACTTTTTCTTTCCGATCCACAATGCTAGCAGGCAACTCGGTATATGACGCATCCTCTTGCACCACGAGAGGATGATAATCAATAACATGCCCGGGATCTGCCACATACTTACGAAGCATAGAAACATGAAAGACATCATGTACGTGGGCTAACTGAGGGGGTAAAGCTAATCGATAAGCCAACGGTCCGACTCGCTCAAATATCTCAAACGGTCCCACATAGCGAGGACTCAACTTGCCAGATACTCCAAAGCGTCGAACACCCCTCATCGGCATAACCCGAAGAAAAACATGATCACCCACCTCAAACTCCAAATCCCGGCGTCGTCTGTCAGCATAACTCTTCTGACGGTCCTGAGCTGCCTTCATCCTAGCCTGAATCAACTGGATCTTCTCTGATGTCTGCTCTATCAACTCCGGTCCAAGCAATGCTCGCTCCCCAATCTCGGTCCAACAAAGTGGTGATCTACAAGGTCGCCCGTACAATGCCTCAAATGGTGCCATCCCAATACTGGCCTGGAAGCTATTATTGTAGGCAAACTCCACTAGCGACAAATGGTCATCCCAGCTCCCATAGAAATTCAATACACAGGCGCGGAGCATATCTTCCAAAGTCCGTATGGTCCGCTCCGACTGCCCGTCAGTCTGAGGATGGAAAGCTGTACTGAAAGTCAACTGGGTCCCCATAGCACTCTACAACGCCTCCCAAAATCGTGAGGTAAATCGAGGATCCCTGTCTGACACAATGCTAGCTGGGACTCCGTGCAGTCTCACCACCTCATCAATGTATAGCTTGGCCAGTCGATGAATATGATAGGTCTTCTTGACAGGTAAGAAGTGCGCTGATTTAGTCAACCGATCAATAATTACCCATATCGAGTCGTACCCCCGGCTGGATCGTGGCAATCCTGAGACAAAATCCATAGCTATACGCTCTCATTTCCATTCCGGCACAGATAAAGGTCGTAACAATCCCGCAGGCCTCTGGTGCTCAGCTTTAACTTGCTGGCACACTAAACATCGGGATACAAACTCTGCTACGCTCCTCTTCATGCCGCTCCACCAATATTGGCGTCGTAAGCCCTGATACATCTTCGTCGCCCCAGGGTGGATAGTATAGGGAGAACGATGAGCTTCCTCTAGGATCCTCTGCCTAATATCACTGTCACTCGGCACACAAATCCGCCCACGAAACAATAGCAAACCATCATCCCTCTGGTTGTACCCCAATGGACCAAATCTCTCCATATCAGCCATAACCGCGTCAAGCTCCACATCCTGTCGCTGTCGATCGCGAATCTGATCCTCAAGATCTGAATGGATACTCATGGCAGCACAATAGAGTGTAGGATTATCTGATGCCACTGAGATAGTAAGATCACTCATCTGCTCCAGTAAGAACCACTCCTGCACCATCATAGCTGCAACTGATGCTCCACGACGACTCAGTGCATCTGCTACAACATTGGCTTTACCTGGGTGATAGAGGATCTCGCAATCATAGTCCTTAAGCAGCTCCAACCAACGGCGTTGTCTCATATTAAGTTCCTTCTGAGAAAATAAATACTTGAGACTCTTGTGATCTGTATATATTTGGACTTTCTCACCATAAAGATAATGCCTCCAAATCTTCAAGGCAAACACGACAGCCGCCAACTCCAGATCATGTGTAGGGTAATTCTCCTCGTGCCTCTTCAACTGTTTGGATGCATAAGCATTCACTCAGCCGTCCTGCATCAAAACACATCCCAACCCTGTATACGAGGCATCACTATATACAGTAAATAACTCACCACACCTGGGTATCGTCAGTACTGGTGCTGAAGTCAAACGCCGCTTCAACTCCTGGAAAGACCTCTCACAAGACTCGTCCCAAATAAATCTGACGCCTTTCCTCGTCAACTTCGTCATGGGTGATGCAAGCCGTGCAAAGCCTTCTATGAATCGTCGATAATAACCGGCAAGGCCAAGAAAACTCCGAATCTCCGTCACTGTCATCGGTCTCGGCCAATCCATCACGGCTTTAGTCTTTTCTGGGTCTACTGAGATACCCTCATCTGAGACCACATGTCCCAAGAATATCACTCGGGTCTGCTAAAACTCACATTTCGAAAACTTGGCATATAACTGCTCCTCTCTGAGCTTCTGCAAAACCATGCTCAGATGTACCTCGTGTATCTCAGGGCTCGGTGAGTAAATTAGGATGTCATCAATGAAAACTATGACAAAAGAGTCCAAATATTCCTTGAATACTCTATTCATCAGATCCATAAATACCGCAGGTGCATTGGTCAGCCCAAATGGCATGACCACAAACTCATAATGGCCGTAACGTATACGAAATGCGGTCTTCGCAATATCCTCATCTCTGACTCGCACCTGATGATAACCTGACCGCAAGTCTATCTTGGAAAACACTGATGCACCACGCAATTGATCCAGTAAGTCATCCACACGGGGTAAGGGGTACTTATTCTTAATTGTTACCTGATTAAGCTGCCGGTAGTCTATACATAGTCGCATAGACCCATCTTTCTTGCGCACAAATAATACTGGAGCCCCCCATGGCGATGTGCTCGGTCGAATAAACCCCCTCTCCAAAAGATCTTGCAACTGCACCTTAAGTTCTTTTAATTCATTAGCAGCCATACGGTAAGGAGTCTTGGAAATAGGCTGCGTACCTGACAACAGATCGACTGCAAAATCAATCTCCCGGTGCCGTGGTAGTCCCAGCAACTCATCTGGGAACACATCTGGAAAGTCTCGCACCACAGGATAGGCAGCCAACTCCTTCTTCTCCCCAGCTATCACGGTCACGAACGCAAAGTAGGCTTCACACTCACGTCGAATAAGTCTCTCGGCGTGCATAACCGATATCATCGGCGTAGTCACCACTGGCTTCACACCCCGGTATGTAACAACTGGTCTCCCCGGATGCTCAAATGAAATTACCTTCCGACGACAATCAACCCGAGCATAGTGCCGTGAGAGCCAATCCATACTCAACAGTAAATCAAAATCCTGAATCGCCAAAACAATAAGATCTCCTAAAAATACCTGGTCATAAATCCTTATCTCGCAATCCCTGACCATCTCACTTCCCAACAATACCATCCCTCCCGGTGTCGAAACAGATAAATCATAGGGTAATGGGGTACACGAGATCGGGATCTTATGCAACAAATGGGGTGCTATGAAAGAGTGGGTAGAACCTGTATCAAATAAAGCACGTACATCGTGGCCATGAAGAGAAAGTATACATTGTACCATATCACTGCCCTCAGCTGCCTCGGCGGTTGACACTGCAAACGCCTTCCCTGCTGTAAGTCAACAAACTCGAACACCTTCTGCTCTCTAACCCAAGCCGGTATATAAGTCTCATTGAATGCCGCGACAAACTGTGCCCATGTCGGGCCTCCATCACCATATCGCTGTCTGGTGGTCTCCCACCATCGTTCGGCGTCTCCTCGCAACAAGAAGGTCCCCAGTCGAACTCTATGGGCCTCTGCACAGCCTATAGATCGTAGATGCTTCTCCACAGCCAATAGCCAATCCTCGGCCTCTGTCGTGTCGGCACCTCCACTAAACTCTGGTGGACGTAGGGCCATAAAGTCTTTAAGTAATGCGGCATCAGAACTGTCCCCTGCTCCCGGTGTACCTGAATGTGACGCCTGGGCCGTAGCGGTCCTACCATCATGACTGCGCTCCTGACGTAACTGAGATGCCGCCAGTACGTCTACAGCCCGTAGAAGACCTGCCAATGTCTCCTGCATGCCCGGAGGCCCTGGCTGTCTCTCATCTCCTGTATCTGTCGCCTGTACCTCAGGAGTAGGAACAAGGTGCCCTCTACCTCGCATCGGTGGTCTACCACGACCTTGTCCACGGCGTGCGTCCATGAGTCCTACATAACCAAAATTAATTAGAACGCACTTCGAAATTAAGGACACGACCTGACACTCTAACTCTACCTAACAGCCTTGGTGTACAGTTACTTGTCCCCCAAATTGACTCAATGACGCTCTGATACCAACATTGTAGGCAACCCCGCCCGGATATCCCAACCGCCCGGTCTATCCGAACGAGAGCGCCTACATGAGAGAAGAGAAACAAACACAAGACAAAAATACCCTGGCATGCATACATACGAAAAATACAACAGCGGAAGCAAAATAATATACATGCACGCCTACAAGTACCCTGCTGGAACAGCAGTCAAGGAGTATATAAAAATATACAGACACCTGTGCCAACGATAAAAGATACAAGGAACAACCGGGCATAGTCAAAAATGAGAGTCAGAACTCTTAACAAAACATCAGAGAAAACGGGGGCAGCTAACTGTACACCCTACCGACACGGCTGGCTGCTAGGTGGCACGGTCCTCGCCCTCGACTTTAGCCTTACCCTTACCTAGAATGATGGAAAGCAAGGTGAGTCACAAGACTCAGCAAGTTTATATAATAAGGAAGGCTGTAAACGAAACAGAAGAGAAGATCACCCCAAATATAAACCCACATGTACACACAAGTCATGTGACGCAACAACGCAATAGTGCCGCATAATAAAACATATACCGGTCTTTGGGGCCCACATAGAACACCTGGCACCCAAGTCCCATACCAACTTGTCGCTGCCCTGAAAGGCAACATAAATCACCACAAACCTGTGCGCACTGTCCCGGGTCGGTACTCCCGTCATCCGTATCCCTGCCGGTACTCCCGACAGCCGAGCCAAAGGCTCCCTCGGAACGGTACTCCCGTCCGAGAACTAATAACTACCAGTAACCATGTAATGCATATAAAATGCAAGGCGTAATGAGCACCAACGTGATACAAGGCGCCCATACATCCAGGCATCAAGCCATGCTCCGCCCACGTAGTAAATCACACGCGATACATATGCCCGTGCTGGATGCAACCTGACCAATCTAGAATGTCCGTGATCAAGCATAACCAAATCATGATGATCTCATCATGCAGCCCGAACCCATGTGCATACCAAACCATGCAACAAAAATGAAATAATCAAGCATGCTATAATCACATAACGGTAGAGTAGGTTAGCAGTGCCTGACACCGGTCAGCGGTTAGTGACCAGGAGAGACCATCTGACGGCCTAAAATAGACCATACAACAGTTTCACCGTCACCGAACGGCTAACCCTTGCCCCCACTGCCCAACCGCTCTAGCCAATAAATAACCGAAAATCCATAATAATACCCGACAGTTAAGAACCTAGCCCCGGGTGAGTACAACATCATTCCCATAGGATTGGGGGTGATACAAACCCCCGTAGGCAACCAACGATTAATACCCTCGAAACCAGGTTAATAAATTAAATTATTAAACACACCGTTTAAATTCCATAATTTATTAACAGCCAAATCTAACGAAGTGAGGCCAAATAAATTGACATCGAAAGAATCGACAATGAGGGTATATAGAACTTGCCTTTCCGGAGATAATCTTAGGCTCAATTTGACAAAACACGGTCAACGTTATACCAACTGCAATATTCCATTTATAGACAAAACTAATAAAATTGAGCCCCAAATGAAATTTCAACCACAGAGAATATTAATTACTAGTTGAGGTACATACCTGGATAATTAAATCAGGGATTAAACAGAGTTTAATTAAATTTTTGAAGCCCCAAAATTCTCAGATTTATGTCGCGCACGCTGCTGAATTTTCTGCCAAAGTTTGCTCACTGTTTGAGCAAAAGAAGTGCCCGAAATCGGGCTTTAAATCGCGGCCAAAATCGGCCAAAAGAAGTGGCCAGCGCGCGGCCACGTGGCAGCGCTGGGGCGGCCACCGCCTTCACCCCGAAACGACGTCGTTTTGGGGTGCTTGGCTGATTAAAAATCAGCCCTCGCGCACAGCTGCCCCCCCGCGTTTCGATCCCTCGACCTCGCCTATGCCTGCCTCGCGCGCGCCCGCTCGCGCCCGCATGCTCATTCAACCTATATAAGTTTTAACTTATATTTAAGGTGACTTTTTCCCTCTTCCACGATTCACGCCAGCACCCCACAACTTCCATTAAATACACAAACGCCCTCTAATTTAATTACAGTTATGCCCAAAACTTCTAAAAATCACACAACTTAATTTATTTTAATTTTTTTCTCTTTCCAGAAATTCCCAAATAACAAAATTAATTATCTTAATTTCTTATTTCCATAAAATCATATAATTAAATTTTTATTTAATCCCAACAACTTATTTTAATAATTCTTTTAAATTCAATTACCCCAAAATTAATTTAATTACCATATACGGGGGTTACAGGCTTTGTATACTTGTTAGTGTTCTTGAAAAGCATATGAAGCTTCAGAACTTTCCCAATTACAAATTCTAAGAAACCAGGGAAGATCCGTGTTGGGTAACCATCTGACTGAGTGGAGAGATTTGATAAAGTCAAAAAGGCATTTGTACCTAAAGTTAATATACTCAACAAAAATTACAGTTGAGGTATGCTTATGTGCTATCATTGCATTTGCTAATATCTGGGTACATGATGGGGAAAACAACTTCAGTTTTAATCGAACAAGCTGATGAACAGTCAAACAATGACCAGAACGACGATCCGTGTGTCTTAGCCAAAAAAATGGTAGATATTAATTATGTGAAATCAGCTTTCTAGTGACTTATTATGACCCTTGTGGCGTGTCTGTGTCTGTAGAGATTTAAGTTGTTTTTGTATTGTGAAGAATCCCGTATAATAGTATGTTTGTATGGTTATGGTGAAGGATGGTGGAATAGAATAATTATCCACATGAGCTTACTTCTTGCTGCTGTTCTTTCTGAGATAGGATTCTAATCAAAACTAAAAGCATTTATTGAATGTAGACCCTCAATTGAATTATAGTGTGATTCTTATTATTGAACCTTTTAAGTAATAATTTTATCAAAAGATATCGTCGTTGTTGATATTAGGAAGTTTACCTTGAAATTACAATAATTAATGATGATCAAACCCAATGGTGGGAAGAATAAGTGCAAAATTCAATTACTCACCCTTATTATAGAAATTGAGGAGTAAGTTACCAAAATGTCATTTAATCAGATTTACTGTAAATTAGTTATTATATTTTGATTTTGTTATATTTTCAGTCACTCACACTAATTATCGCTAAATTTGACTAAAAATGAAATCTTCACATTTGCTATGCCATATCATAAGTTCAATCAACAAAATTTGGTTTTTTTTTTTTTTTTTCACCTCACCACTCCATCCATCTAAGCTTGACCCATCCATTAAAAATACATTTTAACTCAAATAAAAATATTATTTAACACTTCTTTGTAAACAAACCTTCTCCATCTAAAATTGAAACTTGGAAAAGATCAAAGGAGAAATTGAATAAATAAATGTTAATTGGGTTTATAATATGACAAGATTATTCTACTATATTAACATTTCATTAGTGAAAATTGACAGTAATCAATATATGTGATTGAAAATATAAGAAAATTAAAATATAATTATATTTAAAACTCTTACCGTCTAGGGTCATTTAAGTGTAAACTCTTTATAATTTAAAAATACCTCTAGGTGTCTCTATAATTTAGGATTATTTACTTCTTTTATTTAAATACTCTCGTCAGTTTAAAAATGTATTTAAATAAGTTATCAAAGTAAAAAAATTAATTTATAAAAGACTTTCTGAGACATTTTTAAATCGCTAAAATTTATAAATATCTTTAAATGATGTGTTTAAACAAAAATAATAAACTATAAAGACATCTAGAGATATTCTTGAATTATAAGAGATTTTTTTGTAAATAATTTAAATCATAAAGAGTTTAAATGCAATTTACTTAAAAATAAAATTAATTTTCTTTTAACTCAACACTTTAAAATAATCAATCTTACAACTCTCACACGAATTAACATAGAATTTTGCACTTACATTTTGTAGATCGAATAATTAGTTTTGAAGAGTTGTTTATAGAAAAAACGATAAATTAGATGACAACAACACAAACTCTTGAGTTATAAAAAATTATCTTCACTAATGATCATGCATTTAAAATTTAAATACATAATAAATTATTATAAATTTATAATATCAATAGAATGACATAACGAGGCATCAGGGGGCCGACCCGACCCGGCCCGGGGTAATTACTTTCCCTCCCTCATTCTCCCGGGAGAAAATATTTTCCACCGTCTTCCACCAACAAAGGAAAGGAGGAGATGAATGAAGTAGACAATGGCCGACGTGCGAGCGCGGATCGGAATCATGAGATGGTTTGGTTCGATGGCGGCGGCGTCCCCGCACGAGAGACAGAGAATGCGGAGGGGAAGAATCAACGAACAAAGTAGGAAGTAGTCCGTTCCGATTCCGAGGAGGCAACGAATCCGCTTCCTTAATCTCTTCTTTTTAACTCCTCGTGCATATTACTGTCTCGTTGTTCAATTCCACAGCCCTAAATCTCTTTCCGTGGAACGCAGGAATCCAAACTCCTCCGGGGATGTAAACATCTACAAAATTTCGATGGAATTTACTGATACCGAGCACGGATCCAATCAAGTGTCTCGATTATACGGGAATTTTCGATTATCAATCACAACAGGAAGATCAAAGATGTTGAAGATATTCTTCTTGAGGTTGAATTCAGGTCCAGGATCTTCTTCACGAGTACTACTTTATCTCTATCGCCTTTCCCTACTTGCATATTACTCTTTTAACTATCTTGTTATTTTTATTATATTTTCCTTTCTATATTGCTGCCATGTACGTCCTCTTATGTAGGCTCTTGAATGGATATAATTTCAATAAGCAATGTTTCGTACGGTTAATGGTTGCTTTTCTTGATATATGTTTTTGGTTGAGTTTTCAATTTGTTTATTTTTTTTCTTTTGTTGAGTGGTTTTCTTGGTATTTTCTCGTGCTTAACTTACCCACCTTTTCTTGTTACGGCTAGTCTTCCAAGTAGTTTTGGATGTTCCATTACTTAATCTCGTAGAGACGTGAAGAGTTCTTAATTGTAGACGATCTCTTTTTGATATTTTAGTTATTTTGTCATTTTCTTGTATGAGGGAAATAACGAATTTAATTAATTTGTATTATAGATGGGACAATTGATACACACTATTTAGCACACATTCTTGTTTTACTTAGATAAATCTATCCAGTTTGATGGAGAATATGTTCTTACTTCACGCTTGATGTTACATAGAAGAGATGCAAACTTTTCCCTGTTGACCAACTATTTGATGACACTTGATTTTGAACTTTTTACCTAGTCAATTCACTTTCAACTATATCATAAACTATCATAAACATTTGTCTTTGTGTTATCCTAGGCATTTGGCGTGAACTACTAGTTCACCGATTAAGAGGCTCTAGGATGAAAAGTTGGCTAACAAAGCATTTAAAGTGCTCATGGTTATTATAGGACATTTTCTGGTATAGTTGTTAGATCTGTATAATGGGCATCTCTGTAAATGATTTAAAATGAAAGTCTTTTACTCATTGTGTTTAAAATTTTGCACGTATAAATATCTACAAACAAGAAAGCACACACGTGTAAGACTATGTCTATGTGTATTTAGGCTTAATGATGTTGCGTGGGATAATGGTTATCCATGTTTACTCCAAACTTGTGACCATGTCTACAAAGAATTTCTTAAGTGCATATTCCTACTCCACTTCATAAATAATGTTGAAGTTCCTTTGTATATCTCCTTTAAAAGTTGGCAAGGTTTAACTTTTAAATTTAAATCTTCTTTTGGCGTGGGTTTGGCATTTGTATAAATGTTAATTCCCAAAAGACAACTCAAAAAACCTTTTAAGTTGTCACTTTTAGACAATGTGAAGGATGATAAATCCTGACCTTGATAGAGCATATGGTTAAAGTAGCTGAAGTTTATAATAAGTCGTTAAGATTCTTGTTCCAACATGCTGGTTATGTGTTTGATTCTTGGACGAGCTCATGGTTTTACACAATAAACATTACTTTTTATCAATATATTTCTTTGCTGATTTTCCAAGTCTAAGGATGCAGTGCATAATTTTGTAAGCATAAAACTAGCTTACTTGGACTTGGTACACATGGTGAATCTCTCTCTCTCTCTCTCTCTCCCATTTCTTATTGAATGGAACTCTTGCTTGAATAGGTTTTTTTTGGTGGGAATGCAATCTAAGTGGCTTGGGTATTGTCTCCCATGGGATAAGATGGTGGAATCTGTCTTGAGATAAACCTTGTAGATTGCCAGTCACACTTGCTGAGAAAACCAACCACCAGAGCAAGCAGCTATCTCTTTCTTCTCTTTCTTACGTAAGTCTAACTCATTCACAATTTTGATTCTTTCTTTTTAAATGATACGGCTCTAAATATGACCGTACAATTGTCACAATCGTTCTTAGCTAAGCCTTACTCTTTGCCACGTTTCACAATCTCCATTCTTGCATTTATATAATACCGCAATATACCGCACTGTGCACTACAGAACAGTGGTTGTGATGGATGGCCTCATAAACTCGAGAGAATAGGTAATCTTCAAAATTCCTCTCCTAGAAATCCGAATTTTTGTTTCAATTAGAATGACCTACAACATGAGTGTGGGGATTTAGTTGACATTCATGTGGGCTTCTTTTGTTGCAGGTCGATTGTTGTTTGTGTACTGCTCAAGGTTCTCTTCAATTCTCAGCAAGCAAACAATTCAGGTACTTATCCATTTACAGATGCAGTCAAAGATGCTTGAAGGGATTGTAATAGTGAAATCGGGTTCATCTACTTCATTGATCTATCATTAAATGTTTTATCAATTCATGCATATGGCTTCATTGTTGTCTGATATGGATTTGAATTGAAATAGGAAGATCTGGGTTAAGTACATTTATACTTGATTAATTTGCAGTAAAGGTGTCTACGTCGATCACTAAATGAGTTTAACTTACATTATATTGTGATTGGAGGTATGATTTGTGAATGACTATATGTCATATATAGAAAATACAGTTTAGTTGTGTCACATCCTTTTCAAGAGGATTATACTTGTATAATGTTGCTAGTAAGATATTTGTTCAATAGCTGTAGTCTACTTGCTTCACAAGGTCGTTCAATTCTAATCCAATAGCTAACCTCTATGAGTCATATGTCATTATTTCAGTTTTATCCATGTGCTACTTTAGGCTTCTAATTGGGAACGATACACATTGGACATGAAAGGAAAAAAGAATTGAAACTGTGACTCTCTCTCTGTTCTCTATTTTCTTGATTGTACAAAAAAGATTATGCTTTTGCTAAAGTTTAGGATTTTTTCCCCCTTTTACTTACTCCTGCTCCTGCAATACCTTTTTTGAGGTGGGGTGGGGGCAGGAGACTACCTCTTGATCTTTTATTGGTCTGTGTGAGAATGAGATTCCTTCAACTCTCTTCATTTGAGATGTACTTGCCCTCAGAAGTATTTAGACTATGTATAGGTCCTCTTTTCTTCAACTAACAAAATATTCGCTCCATCACATATATTTATGATTTTCCTTCTCAAGAATTTTGAATTCTATCCAAATAACCTTTCAAATCTTTAGTGGGTCTGCGTGCAAAAAATAAAACTTCTATTCATTTTCTTTCTATAGATTAGATGGCGTTGATAACCTTACTTTCCAAGTTAGTTGTGTTAACCCCATTCTTACTAGTTTTAATGGTTTTTCTTTTTCTTTCTATATTTTCTGGTTGATTTGTGCATCCTTGTCGGTGCATAATCTATAGTTCACGTGGTCAAGTTTCTCCCCTTTTATCTACACCTAAAAACAACACGTCAAACCTTAATCCCACTAGATGGGTCAGTTACATGAATTCTAGCTGGTTTCTTCCCATGTTTTTCTTGGTGTTTCTCTACCTCTTTTGTTGAAACACTTCTTCCATTCCATCCACTCCTCTTTGGAGCCTCTGTTGGTCTTCTCCTTACATAATTAAATCAGGTTTGATGTTTGACATTTAAATTCTATCTAGTCATGCTGTAACTTACTTCCTTGCATAATTGCATTTACCTTCAATGTCAGTGAAAGGTAGTGGCTAAAGGCGTGCCATAAACACCAACCCAGTGTGGATCTATGCAAGGGTTTTATTTTCAACAGAAAATAGCATAGCGGAAGCATAAAACATACACAACGAAAACCAAAATCAACCATGCAAGACTCAGTTTCTATCACCCACATGCGAAACAGAAATAGCCTATGCCATAAGGGGTTTTTTTGGTATACAATGTTGTTTTACTTTTGTATACTTAGTTTTGATGATGAAAAACAATGTTTTATTTAATCCCTAAGTCATGAATCAAGGTTGTGGTTTTCAACATAAATCAATTTCAATATCAAGTATTACTTTGTGAGAATGAAAACCAAATGAAGTTCAAGTATCGAGATTTCAAAGTTATATTTTTCTAAGTCTGGAAGATTAGCACCTTATAAGGAGACATATATAAAAATGTTTTCTTTTTAGAAAACTAACTCTCGGTAATTCAATAGCTAACATTCATTAGTGATAAAATGATTTTTAACGAATTTTTCAAGAAATATAAAGTGTATATCTTGGAAGTGGTAAAATCGTAAAATCCTAAGTTCCTACTAAAACCCAAATTCTACTTTTTTATTCTTATGGATTTTGATTTTTTAGATATTTTTATTGAATCCAAGTGGGGGGTACTTTCTTATTTATATTTATGTATTAAAGTAAATGGAAGGTAAAATATAAATTAAATAAAATGAGGACATTTACTTAAACTAAAGAAATGTAAATATGTGGTGATGTTTTGTATCAATCAAATGTGCTTCTACATGTTATCAGTTGAGTTTTCAATTTTTCATAATGGATAGTCGACTATGTGGTTCTGCGCTGTCGACTATGCCCTAGGATAGTCGACTATGCTTGTTCAGTTTGTCGACTAGATATGGTATCTATCGACTATATTTGTTCATAAATTTCGAAATCCTCTTCATATTTTTGCATCTGTCGACTATGTTTATGTGCCTGTCGACTATGGGAAATTTATGTTAGAGATAGTCGACTATGCTTTCTTGTCTGTCGACTATGCCTTAGTTTTATTTGAAGAAATAGTCGACTAACCTATTTGATCTGTCGACTATGTGTTTCACAGAAACTTACAACAGCCAATTTTTCAAATCCCAACGGTCACAAACGACTACATTTCTCTTCAATCTTTTGGGATGCCTATATATATAACTCATGGATGATCAAGAAGTGGCTAATGGATGGGAACGAGTTGATCTAAAGAGTTCAGATCATTTTTACTCGAGCTTATAAAATTTGTACTTTTGTATTTTTCTCTCTTCAAGGCTTTGATCTAAATCTGTATACATTCATTTAAGCCTTGTTTAATCTTGAGAGACATTGTAACTAAGAGATCCTTTTCTTAGATTCTCTCTAATTATACATTTCTTGTATTTCCTAGCTTGTGTAGCTAAAAGGCCCATTTAATTGGGAGGTATGTAAATTTCCTAGTTGAGGACTAGAAGACCTACTTGGGTTGAGTAGGGGGTTGATAGTGGATTGTTTTGAAAATCCTTAGTGAGGAGCTAAGGTAGTGGATTAGGCTTGGGTTAAGCCGAACCACTATAAACCCTTTGTGTTCTTTTATTACTTGTGTTATTTGATTTGTTTATCATTGCTGGCATTTCATTATCATCACTTGCATTGATTTTTTATTTTCAATCAAAAGGATTTCAAGATTTTCTATCAAGCTTTTTTAAAATAGCCAATTCACCCCCCTCTTGGTGTGTGCCATAGCACCTCTCGGTTTAACAATTGGTATCAGAGCCTAACTCCTTATTTCAAGGTATAACAACCTAAGGAGAGATCCATGGCTCTTAAAGAAGGTTATTCTATAAATGTGGCACCGTATTTTGATGGCTCATTATATGATTTTTGGAGAAAAAGAATTTGTGTATTCATGACATCCATTGATTGTTATTTGTGGTATATTGTGGAAAATGGTTTTGTTTTAAAATCAAAGATGGAATGGGATGATCGTGATAAAATGAATTTTTTTTTAAATATTAGAGCTATGCATATTTTACAGCATGCCCTAAGTGATGATATTTATGTTAAAGTTTCTAAATGCTCCAATGCTAAAGATATTCTAAACACTCTTGATTCATTATATCTTTCTAATAATGTTGTGAGCAAGTTGATGAAAATTCACAGGTTGAAAATTCATTGAATCATCAACAAATGGAGGAGAAAGGAAGTTCCCGTGTCTCTAGTGAAGAAAGCTCAAACATGTTTTTCATGGTAAATGAAGAAGAGGAGGTAACCTCTACTTCTACTCTTGTTATTGATATTGATCATGAGTCTAGTTTTTCGTATGCTTATAATGATGACAGTGAGAATGATTTTTCAAATGAAGAGTTATTGAATGCTTTGAATGATTTATATGAAAATTTTGAAAAGTTATGTTTGAAAAATAAAACTGTTCAAAAGAAATTAGATTTATTGTCAAAAGAATTGGAAGTTTTAAAATTTAAGAATGAATATTTGATTACTTCCAATAAAGAATTTTTAAAAGAAAAAGTTTTGGAAGAGTTTGAATTGAAATCCTCAAACAGTGCATTAAATGAGAGATCTATTTTAAAAGAGGAGATTACAAATTCATGTGATCATGAACTAGGTGTTCAAAATTTCAATAGTCAAAGAGCTAATGTCAAAAGCTCACCTTTACAGACCTCTCATGATGTTAAATGCTTTTACTGCTGCAAGAAAGGCCACATTGCATTTTGTTATCCTTTTAAAAGGAAATCATCTAGTGGTCCTAATTTGAAATGGATTCCTAAGGGAACTAAGCTGTATAATATTTCTCATATTAAACCCCAAGAATCCAAGCATGTTTTGATACCTAAAAATTCTCATTTTAGGAGGAATGTGCATAAACATAAGAAGCAAACAATTTTCATAAAAAAGAAACAAAAATCTTTTGCTTCACATCCTAGCTATTGGTATCATTTTAGAAGCAAAGGTTTTGAAAGAAATAATTCACATAAGCTTAAACAAATTTGGGTTCCTAAGGAGGAGCTCTATGCTAACAATGGTGAACCCAAAGTGGTTTGGGTACCAAAAGCTTGTGGATGAGTTATATTTGCAGGTTGCTTGACATCCAAATGAAACTTAAAATGAAATCTTTGCGGATGAATCAAGCATGAAAGAAAAGGGGATGAAAAAGAAATTCAACCCCAAATGATGTATTGCCAACCAAGTGTAAGAAAGGTTTTATTAATTAAAATCTTGTTGGTATCTTTCTTTCCCTAAACTCTCTGTGTTTATAAGTTTTGATGATCTTGAGTTATAAGTTTGCCTCTATGATTTTGTTGAAGATCTTAACTAATAAGGGAGAATTATAGTGTTTTGATATATGCATTAATTAAGGGGGAGAATAACATTTGTTGATATGTTCTGGAAAATGTGTTTGTGATAAATAGCCTTAAAACATAACTTGATTAGTGTTACCAATTTATGTGATATGAATCATAAAATATGCATTAATGCTAATTCTTGTAAGGTTACATGTCTAAAAACAAATGAGACATAGAGCTAGTATGCTTAATGCTAATTTATGTGAAGTATTTTGTCTCATAACAAAAGAAATAGAGATTATAGGAAATATGATAGAAATTGTACTTAGACTTATCTAGTATAGAAAAATGCTCAGTATCCTCTATTTCTCAAAACTTGGCTGTCATAAGAGACTAGGTCATGTGAACATAAATGTTGTTGACTATCTATCCAACGTGATCTTGTTGAAGGATTGCCTAAAGCTCAAATATGAAAATGATTACATTTGTGGTGCATGTATGAAAAGCAAACAACTAAATGTAACTGTTAAACCTTCAAATGAAGTCTCCACCTCTAGGTCTCCAGCCCTACTTCAGTTAGATCTTTCTGGACTTAAGAGAATCCAAAGCCTAGATGGAAAACATTATGCTATTGTAATTGTAGATGACTTATCTAGATTCAATTGGTAATTTTTCTTGCTTTAAAAAGTCAAACATTTAGATAATTTGAAATCTTTTGATAAAGGTATATATTTCAAAAAATTAGAAGTAATCATGAGGAGAATTTTGAAATGAATAATTCAAGTACTATTGTGAAGAAAAATGATATTAATTTTCTAGTGCTAGAACAAAATGAGGTAGTTGAAAAGAAAAATAGATCTTTACAAGAAATGGCTAAGAATTGTGTCTTGTAACAAAAATCTTTTGATCTAAGCCATTAACACCTCATGCTATATGTTGAATAGGATTTCTATAAAGCCTATCTTAAAGAAAACCCCTATGAGTTATAAACCAAATATTCCATATTTTCATGTTTTTGGTAGTACATGTTTTATCCTTAATAGTGGTAAAAACTCTTTAGGAAAGATTTGATGTTTAGAGTGATGAAAGAATTTTTTTAAGATATTCTACTCAAAGTAAAGCATATAGAGTATTTAATAATAGGACTCTAACAGTAGAAGAACTATTCTAGTTATAGTTAATAATGTAAGAGTTGAAATTCTAAAACCTAATGAAGATCGTGATAATGAATTAGATCTCAAGGAAATCAATCCATCATTAAAATAATAATAATTTTAAATGCTTAATGAAGAAAATGTGGCTCATGAAGAGAGAGAATCATCGAAAATCTATGGAAGATGATGAGATCATAGAAAATCTTTTTAGAGAAATTAGAACATGATCATCTCCTAAAAATAAATGTCAATATGATGCCCTTATATCTCAAGTAGAGCCAAAAATATTAAGGAAGCTCTAATGGATGAAAATTGGTTTATGGCTATGCAACTAGGGCTAAATAAATTTGAAAGACATAAATTGTGTCAATTAGTTCCAAGACCTAAAGATCACCCAAACCATATGAGTGTTTAGAAACAAAATAGATGATAGTGGAATGTTTATTATAATTAAAGCAAGATCAGTAGCCCAAGGATATAATCAAGGAAAATGAATAGATTATGATGAAACTTATGTCCCTATAGTAAGTAAGATTGGAAGTCTTGAGAATATTGTTGGCATTTGCATGTCATAAGAAGGATAAGCTATTTCAAATGAATGATTAAAAATATCTTTTAAAATTGTTATATAAATGAGGAAGTATATGTGGAACAACCCCTTGGTTTTGAGAATCCTTAATATGAGAATCATGTGCAAACTTTCCAAGGCTCTATATTGTTTAAAGCAAGCCCCTAAGTCATGGTATGAAAGTCTTAGCAAGTTTAGTCTGGAGGAAAAATTTAAAAGAGATCAAAAAGATATATCATTGTCTCTAAACCTCATAACAATGATATCTTATGAATCTACAAGTGATTCATGTAGCATCTATAAATCCCTATGGAATCAAATTTGCCAATCTAATGCAAAGGGAACTTGAGATAAGTATAATATAAAGAAGATGAAGGGATCCTTATGTCTAAGCAAAAATTACATCTTCTTAAGAAATTTAATATTTTTGAAAAGTTGCATCTCAAAAGAATAGTTCATCAATCCTAGACAAATATGCGAAATGCCAAATGGTGGAAAATAAGCTATATAGAAATATGATTGGACCATTGCTATATTTGATAGCTAGTAGGATGAACATCATGTTTAGTGTTTGCCTATGTGCTAGACTTTAATCCAATCCTAAGAAATCCCATCTTGGAGGCAAAATAGCTAAAAAGAACACTAATGATCCATGTTAAGTTATAAGAAATTTCCTAGTGTTTTTGTTTTGAAGGAACTGAATTTCCATTCCATTCTCTTTCATTAAAAGTGATTATATAGTTGCTTGAATCCTATGGATGGAACAAAAAGACAATGGCATAAATCCCCACAATATTCCAAATTAAATGTGCCAATACAAATGCTATAGCCCTAGCAAAAATTCAAGGAATCTTGCTTGAAAAGAAAATATCAATTGGTATCATGTCCAAATCTATTGGAAATCAAACTCTAGATAAATCTCTATCAATCCTTGAGTTCAAGTGATTTTATCTGAAGAAGTTTCGAAGCATCATAACATTCTATTTCGAAACACAATTTCCATAATGTTTTATTTTGAAACATGTTGTCCCATGCTTTGAAACATGTTTTCCAGAGAGCTCCATTTTGAAACACATTGTTCTAAGTTTCGAAACCTTTGATTCAAAGAAGTTTAGATTCTTCATGTCTCTCAAATCTATCATTGGTTAAATCAAAGGGCTTCGCCGTTAATCTCTTAGATCTCAAAAAATTGATAAATGATATATTCTTGATGGCATATAGTATTCATGTCTTGAATCATTTATAATGCTATTTTTCTTGTATGAAATAGCTTGATTATCTTTGTGTGACAAATGAATACTTGGGTATGAAATCATGCTTTATTTGCTGAAGGATCATCTTGCTTCTTGAAGTTATCTATATGTAATGATCCTATGTGATTACAAGTATGGCTAAGATTATCAAAAGACAAATGCATGTTCTTAAAGCCTATCCTTAATATGTCTTGCATTAAATTTGCCATAACTTGTTTAGATTTATGTTTTTGGATGACCACTTATTCTTTGAACATATATATATGAGTGCATGTGGTTCATTCCTCAAATTTATGATCATTGTCATATTTTACTCTTGCGAAAATCATTTGAATTGAGACAAATTGCTATTCTATTTTTATATGAAAAATGTCTCTATATCTTATAATGTCCCGTATAAGTTTAAGGGGGAGTCTTTTTCAAAGAGAGTTTTTCTATTTGCTTGAAATGATTTATTTAACTCCTATATTGATCATTTAATGTATATGCCTCTTACATGATGAATGGCTATGGATTTGATCTAGCGCCTTGATTGCTTAAATATGAGTGATTTCTTGAAAAGATATAGATTGGCTCTAATATGATCATGAATATGTAATATGGTATGAATTTTTTTCAATTTTTTTTGGCATCTCATGAAAAAGGTTTCTTTGATATATATATATGACATGTGCTCAAAAATTATGTTTGATATTAATAATGTCATCTTAAGGGGGAGCTATCTCTAGTTTTTAAAACTATCTTTACTTAGTTATGTTTATCTCCAATTCATTTCTATTGAAAAGATTTTTTTTTTTGTTTCAAGAGAAAATTATTTTTTAAAGACTTACCTTTTTGATTTATGACAAAAAGGGGGAGAGATTTGTTGAAATTGATTTTAAGTTTTGTCATCCTCAAAAAGAGGAAGAATGTTGTTTTACTTTTGTATACTTAGTTTTGATGATGAAAAACAATGTTTTATTTAATCCCTAAGTCATGAATCAAGGTTGTGGTTTTCAACATTAATAAATTTCAATATCAGTATTACTTTGTGAGAATAAAAACCAAATGAAGTTCAAGTATCGAGATTTCAAAATCATATTTTTCTAAGTCTGGAAGGTTAGCACCTTATAAGGAGACATATATGAAAATGTTTTCTTTTTAGAAAACTAACTCCTAGTAATTCAATAGCTAACATTCATTAATGATAAAATGATTTTTAACGAATTTTTCAAGAAATAAAAAGTGTATATCTTGGAGGTGGTAAAATCGCAAAATCCTAAGTTCCTACTAAAATCCAAATTCTACTTTTTTATTTTTATGGATTTTGATTTTTTAGATATTTTTATTGAATTCAAATAGGGGTACTTTCTTATTTACATTTATGTATTAAAGTAAATGGAAGGTAAAATATAAATTAAACAAAATGAGGACATTTACTTAAACTAAATAAATGTAAATATGTGGTGATGTTTTGTATCAATCAAGTGTGCTTCTACATGTTATCAGTTGAGTTTTCAATTTTTCATAATGGATAGTCGACTATGTGGTTCTGTGCTGTCGACTATGCCCTAGGATAGTCGACTATGCTTGTTCAGTCTGTCGACTATATATGGTATCTGTCGACTATATTTGTTCATAAATTTCAAAATCCTCTTCATATTTTTGCGTCTGTCGACTATGGGAAATTTGTGTTAGAGATAGTCGACTATGCTTTCTTGTCTATCGACTATGCCTTAGTTTTATTTGAAGAAATAGTCGACTAACTTATTTGATCTATCGACTATGTGTTTCACAAAAAGTTACAATGGCTAGTTTTTCAAATTCCAACAGTCACAAATGGCTACATTTCTCTTCAATCTTTTGGGATGCCTATATATATAACTCATGGATGATCAAGAAGTGGCTAATGGATGTGAACGAGTTGATCTAAAGAGTTCAGATCATTTTTACTCGAGCTTATAAAATTTGTGCTTTCACTGTTGTATTTTTTTCTCTTCAAGGCTTTGATCTAAATCTGTATACATTCATTTAAGTCTTGTTTAATCTTGAGAGACATTGTAACTAAGAGATTATTCTCTTAGATTCTCTCTAATTATACATTTTTTGTATTTCCTAACTTGTGTATCTAGAGGGCTCATTTAATTGGGAGGTATGTAAATTTCCTAGTTGAGGACTAGAGGACCTACTTGGGTTGAGTAGGGGGTTGATAGTGAATTGTTTTGAAAATCCTTAGTGAGGAGCTAAGGTAGTGGATTAGGCTTGGGTTAAGCCGAACCACTATAAACCCTTTGTGTTCTTTTATTACTTGTGTTATTTGATTTGTTTATTATTGCTGGCATTTCATTATCCTCACTTGGATTGATTTTTTATTTTCAATCAAAAGGATTTCAAGATTTTCTATCAAGCTTTTTTAAAATAGCCAATTCACCCCCCTCTTGGTGTGTGCCATAGCACCTCTCGGTCTAACACCTTCGGATGAAGATCGGTGCCGATTGCCTATGCGTTGCTCTCCTCCATTTTTGTCTAGCTAGTTGCACCCTCCCTGCAAGCACTTGGGTGACCAGCCCTCCTCCGCAAACGTAGAGGACCTAGTTGGTCCACCCCCAAGCTGCCAAGGAATCCTCCAACGGAGCCATGCTAGGACCCTCTCGATGGCCGGGGGGGGGATCCGGAGCTATGTGTTGTTCCTTCTTCGTTGCTTCTTGACTATCCAACAACCACTCTTTAGGGAGAAGAAGAAGGGAGTTGCACTAGCTTGTCTTGGAGCAAGAACAAGAAGAAGCCGCAACTTTAGAAGAAGAAAAAGGAGACGGATAGCAAGCAGGAAGAAGAAGCAGAACAAAGGAAGAAGAAGAGAGAAGGTGGAGAGCAGCTCACGCGATCGAGTCCCTTGATTCTCTAATCCACCAAACCCCTTCAAATTCCTTTCCCTTTTGTCAACAAGCCGTTCACGCCTCTCCCCTCCCATTCCCTCTCTCATGATTTGCATCTGAGCATTTAACAAAGATGCGTCTCATTTAATGGCAGAAATGATCAACATATTGAGGAAATTGGTCGATCGTTTCAAGATGATCTACATTATTTCAAGCACCAGTTGACAGAGCACGAATGGTTGACAATATGCAAGCACTGGAAACGGTTGACCGCTCCATGAACTTGTCAATCAATTCCGTCTGCCAGCACCAACTTCATCTAATTGCCTCTAAGGCCCTGCTATCCAATAGCCATCTCCCATAACCATAGATCCATGTGTCCCACACATGATATAGCAACCAACATCACTGTCCAACAGCAACGAGGAACACACTAATAGCAATGGATCACTAACCCGCTACATTACTCGATATGCGTGTGACTTTCTAAGTTCATAGTCATGTAGCAATCAGGACATGTCAACTCCCTAACGTTGACCAATCCTATCAGCCTACTAAGAGGATCTCTCCAAATCCCTAGAACACCCTGAAAGATCCTGAGTATCCTCTAGCTAGAACTCAGGACGATCCTAATGGTAGCGAAGTTCAACTCCATATGAACCTATTAAGGCTCCTCAATTACCATGCACTATAGTTCTTCCACTAACTAACATCCCGACCGAGTGAGAGTCATGGATTGATTAAACTCATAGGATTCAGTAACTAAGATTGATCTAGTATGGTGTGTGATATAGGTAGCATGTCAGATCCAATCCAACATTTGGAACTCTTTCCAATCTCATGCTCACCTTAAGGGATTTCCAATCACAATCACCTACATGGATTACATAGGATGTTTGCCCCCATCCAATGGAGGTTAATGGATCCCATTAGCGAACATTTGTCTCCATACACTATTGTACAAAGACCGCACAGAGAGCATTTCCACTTCTTATACTAGATGGTTTCGCTCAACGACAAATCACTGATACCAGTGCACAAGACACTATGTCGTCTCTGGTCAAAAGACCAGATACACAATCAAGAGGCAGCGATAGATCATTAATCCTCAAACCATGTGATATGTTGCAGGCGTCACATTTAATGGATGTTCTTCCAACACCCACCCACATGTCTACCATATGCATCCCATGCAATGTGACATGTGACTCACCACTCCATCTCATTAGCATCTCCATGCTAAACAATGGTAGTAACTCATGTGTCAGTCTACTAATTGATTAATTATAGTCCTTTTCTGATAAATCTAAGGACTATGAATACCTTTAAGAAATCCTGGACTAGATATCCAATTCACACAGTCTCAAACTTTTGAGAGTAGGAAGTCTACCAAAAAATCTAAGAACTCATTCATAAAGATGAGGGGGAGAGATATGAACGAAGATATGATCTTTTATTAATATTAAGAATAATTAACAGTGCCATTCACATACATCCCATATAATGTAAATCTAGCATCTAGGGCACTATCACTAGTAGTTAGAAGATCTACTTTCTCTTGCTTCCATGGTTCTCTCCTCATCCCCTAGCGCTGTCAATCTCAGAATATCTATTTTCACTTTCTTCCATGATTCTCTATTCTTTTTTGTTTTTTTTTTCCCCTAAAGAATATTGTCTTTAAAATTTAAATCATGTTTGATATTTAAATTCTATCAAGAAACCTTGAAGCTTTCTGCATTGCATTTGCCTTCAATCTTAGAAGATCTATTTAATCTTGCTTCCATGATGTTTGCCTTTTTTTTAGTTTCATTTGGTGGAGAGTAGCTGATAAATGGGCATAGATCTATAAAGTAAATGAACTCCATTTAGCCCTCCATCGTGTTGCAAAGCTAATTCATGATGTAAAACATTCTTATTGCATGGCCCGTGGATAGCAAGAAAGGATATACACAACCCATGCACTATGGTTTTCATATGGCACATTTTGATACCTTCATCCATTCAAGGATATAAACACTGATGCAGGACAAAAGGGGAAAATTGCTGGAAGTAGAGAAAAGAAAGAACGGGGAAGAAGAAGAAAAGCAAAGAGAAGAAGCAAGAGAAGAGAAAAGCTGAGAGAGGAGGAAGCTCAAGTAGTGGAAATCAATCTCATTTAATTATCAAAAACTGAATTTCTCAATACATTATGTTGCCTATTTGTAGGCAATGAAAAGATTATTTATCTAAAAGATAGTAATCTAGTAAAAAGATGGTTCTAATCTCTAATCAAATATAACTCTTATCTAATCTCTAAATCAAATATAGTTCCATCATCCAAACAACTATGATAAATCAAAACAAAACAAGATAAGTAACTCCGAAAATAAATCCCTATCATTATTCTTATCACACTCCAACTTGACACTTATCTTCAACTCAAACAATCATTCAAATGATATAGGCACACTAGAGCTTGTTGATAGGAACATCTCACAACATGTGGCTTGCAAGTCCATCATCCTCTACTGGTTCCCAACCTAAACTCGTGGTAATTGTTGAATTTTTGTAGTTGCCATCACTCTCTCTAGCACATTGCATAAGGTGTTGCCTGACACTCCAACCTTTCTAATGCTAACTACGAGTGCATTTCTTAGGATTGTAATTGAATTGAGTCGAGCTGAGCTTCGTTGAGCTTCGGCTCAACTTGCGAGCCAGTTTCTAGGCTAGTGCTCGAGCTCAACCAAAACTCATGCACCTGCTGGTGAGCTCGAGCTCAAGCTTGAGATTGAGCTTGCTAGCAAACTTGGGCTCGCCAAAACCTGTTATTTTGCGTAAACCTAATTTGCTATTTCGCTTTATTATATATACATATATTATACTACGTTAAATGATTAAATTAATATATATAATACATATTCAAATTAATTATATTATTATAATAATTTAAAGTTTTATAACTTTATGTTAAATAATATATTTATAAAATCATAAATAAAAGTATTAATGTATTTATAAACGAGATTGTTCTCAAACTTCTAATCAAGCATATTTATGAGCCTCAATCAAACATGTTCGCGAGCTTTAATGAGCCGAGCTTTACTGAGCCGAGCTTTACTGAGTTTAAGCTTCGCTCATTTACAAATCAAGGTTCAAAGTTAGTCTCAAGCTCAAATCGGTTACCTTAACGAATAAACTCAAACGAGCTTTGTCGAACCGAACACCGAGTAGCTCATAAACAACTCAGCTCATTTGCGACTCTAGCATTCCTTTGTTGTGGCTTCCTAGTTAAGCACAGTTTGTTATATCATTGCATATTGTCCCATTCTATTAATGATTCTATCCTCATCTTGGACCTACTCTATCCTTTAGTTATGGTAGATGACCAACATTTTTCCTACAAACCACATAGTCCGCTATTGATATCTCAACTTTGTTGTCACTTTGTGAACTAGGAAATGTGTGCCCTTAGGCAACACAGGTGTACGCTCTTGTGCCAACACTTTTTGTCCTTGTCCCTTGAACTTCACGAATTTCACCTTGAGTTAAGAACACACAAAACACACTATTCTAGTACCTTAGCTTGTTAGGCCTTCATCTTCAGACATCTCATGAGTGTTTGTCAAGTGCAGATTTTAAAGCTTTACTATACCATGTGTTACGAAATTGGATCGATAACAAATCACAATCAAACCAATCAACCACACACGAACACATAATTTACATGGAAAACCCAAATTGGGAAAAATCACAGGCAGAAAAAACAAAATATCACTAACCAAATATTGATAATACAAAAGTGATATAGGTGCAACTGATTCTAGAACATTAAACACCTATTTAACAACAACAACAACATATCCAGCCGTTATCCCACTATGTGGGGTTGGCTACATGAACTCTAGACTTCTATGTGGGTTACATCCTAACAGATAGTTTGTCTAGAATTCATATTTGGATCCGACTAGGTTTTACGCTGGCTATCGGCTACCTAACGCAACCCTCCTCCTTTATCCGGGCTTGGGACCGGCAGTGGATAATATCCCCTGGCGGAGTAATGATAAAATGAAGTTTGAACACTATCTTCACATGGAGAAGTTTCATGAGATGGTGAATGAAGATAATTGATATAGTTGTGTTCCATCACTTAGTTGATATGGTGAAACCAACAAGTACAATATGGAAACACAACAAGTACAATATTGAACACCTATTTATAGACCTAAAATCATCTATGGATGAATACAGGAAATCATATCCTGATAAGAAGATGATGCATGATGATATTTCTCCAGATGAGATAAATTTCACATAAAATCGAATTTGATAACACCACAATCACAGTCAAATTAGGAGTCTCAATCTCAATCAAATTTGAATTCCAGGTCACAATTGTAACAAGCTTCACCTTGACACGAAATTCAAATATGGAATTATCCAAAATTCTTTCTTCCAATAAAATCACGGAGAGTTAATCTCTTGATAGATACCAACCAAAAACTGCACCACAGGAAATACTACCCAAATCCAGACAAAGTTTACTGTAGTGGATATCTTTAGCTGCATTTAAAGCTTAGTCAGAGACCAGTCTCAACATATCTTTGCTCATCTTAATAACTTTGCATTTATCAATATAAATCTCCCTTGATAACTCCACCTTCATCTAAATCCATCCGTCCAAAATTACACGCATCTTAACTAGATCTGGGCAACAAATCTGCGCAAAAACATATCTGAATTTGGGTTAGCAGATTGGTTGGCCAGATATGGCCTGATGGGTCAACCCTGGGCTGACCAAATCTGAAGCGGGTCTGGACCTGGTAGTTCGGATCTAACCAGATCTGGATAAGGATTTGGGTGTGCTGAAACAATGGTCTTCTGCAATGGAGAAACCCAATCGACAATGGCGGCTGTGTTGATGGACGACAAGCAACAAGGAAGGTTGATGGCCGACGGCAGAGGAGCAAGGTTACGAAGGCTGACCGATGATTGATGGTGGAAGAGATAGTAGATCGGCAACAAGAAGCTTGATAGCGACTGACGATGTTCCAAACGACGAAGGGGCAAAGGGTGAATGGCAAACCAACAATGAGGTGGAGGAAGATGATTGGATTTGAAGCGACGATGAGGGTAAGGGCAGTCGACGGTGAAGGCGAGGTCGTCGACGATGGAGGAGGAGGTGGACGTGCGGCGGCGACGACGGGGGATGAACATGCTAGGCAACTTGAAACCAACTGATGCAGATGATGACGATGATGCGAATCCAACGGATGAGATCTGCCAAACATTGATGGTTTGATCCAATGGCTTTGATATCAGTTTGTTACGAAATTGGATCGATAACAAACCACAATCAAACCAATCAACCACACACGAACATAGAGTTTACGAGTAAAACCCAAATTGAGAAAATTCACGGACAAAAAGAACAAAACATCACTAACCAAATATTGATAATACAAAAGTGATATACCTACAACTAATTCCAGAGCATTGGACATCTATTTATAGACCTAAAATCATCTATGGATGAACACCTGAAATCATATCCTGATAAGAAGATGATGCATGGGGATATTCCTCTAGATGAGATAAATCTCACATAAAATTGAATTTGATAACATTATAATCACAGTCAAATTCGAAATCATAATCATGATCAAATTAAGAGTCTCAATCTCAGTCAAATTTGAATTCCGAGTCACAATTGTAACACCATGTAACCCTAGTGCCTCTCGTTAGGAAATCAACATTGAGCAGTGGTGCACTTAACTTCTACCTAATTGAGTCTTGTCATAACATCAGGTTGCTAATAGATCCCCATTTGTGAATAATAGTGATTTCACCCAGAGCATATACATTGAGATGCCTCTATACAGGGGTCGCTAATAGAATCCCCATCTGTGAATAATAGTAATTCAGGAATCTGTATTACCTTGCTCACACAGTTCTTTACCATATTAATAGTTTCTTTTTAGCCAAGTATAAGACTTACCCCTCTGTTTTATTCATGTGATCACACTGTTATCAAGTAATATATCTGCATTTGTTTCCTTGAAATATATTGACTTATTATATATGTTTAATACCTTCTTTGATTGTTCTTTCTGACAAATTCTTGATCCCGGGTTGAGATAATGGTTTCTCCTAACAAACATCAAACTATCCTCTTGAAAGCTAGAACTGCACGAGTACTTATAAGATTGAACCTAATCTCTGGTTTCACAAAGGGATCATACGAGTGCACTGCTAGATGTTCTAGCTTCCTATTTACAGTACTGTAGATAATTCTCCTCTTGTTTCCTGAAGTTCTCGTCTTTTCAGGTGGACTTAGCAAGCTGAAGTGGGTGAAACTTTGGGAGAGCATAGCCTAAGTAATTAGGGATGGTGAATTCATGGACAAATGAGTTCGATCCGTTAAACGATGAACTTATCATCTCCATATTCAACAAGGTATTGGATGCTAAATGGCTGTTCAGATGCTACATGGTCTTGAAGCATTTTGCTAATCTTGTACGCCGTGTTGAGAATGTTTCCGTCTCAGTGGCCCGCTATATCCCCTTGTCGGAAGAAGATCAGACTTAAAGTTTTTTGCTTCTTGGATGCACTCAAAGATCTTTTTTCTTTGGATATCCAGTTACCCTTTCTCTTTGACGGGGATTGGGAAATGTCATGGTTGGCACTGCTCAAATGGAAGAGAGCCACGTTGAACACCAGCCTCTCCGAGAAGGATCCGGAAATGTCATGTTTGACCTTACTTAAATGGAAGATAGCCAGGTTCAGCACTAACATTGAAAGTTTTGTATTTTTCATGGCAACTTCCATTCTTAGAAATGAACATTCAAGGCCCTACGAAGAAGAAGAAGAAGAAGAAGAAGAAGAAGAAGAAGGTGATGCAATAAATATGATGACAGAGGAGCTGAGAAACCGTCTTGGATTAGCAATAGAGTTATTAATTGATGCAAGTGGGAGGCTTTGTGTGCTTCTCAATGTTCTCGAGAAACACATGAAGCTTCAAAATGTCACGATTACAGATTCTATGAAACAAGGAAAGATCTGCGCATCCCATAAACAATTGGTGGAGTTGAGAAATTTGACAATGACAAAGGCAGTAGCGTCTAAAGTTGATGATACAGAACCAGAATTGCTGGTGAGATATGCTTATCTGCCATCATTGCATTTGCTGAAGTCTGGATATGTTATGAAGGAAGCCACTCTAGTTTTCGTCAGACAGGTTGATGAGGTGCCACGTGGTGATGAGAGTGATGATCATGCAGATGGTGAAATTTTAGCCGGTTCTTTTGACGGCGACGAGGAAGGGGCTCTTAGTGAAGCTGTGGAGAAAATCATGGAGAGCCACAAAAGTTGGATGACTACGGCATCCATAGAGGACATGCTTTAAAATGTGGTTGCAGTTGCTCAAAGACCAGCAATAGCAAGGTGTAGTAAGTAGGCCCTTCTCAAAGTATTATCATTTGCCCCTTTGAATTTGAAGTTAAAAGAGAGTTAAGTCTGTTAAATACTTAAAACATATACTTTAAAAGTAAAATAAAATTCTGTTTTGAATTTTAGAATCCAACAAGTTCTTTCCAATGAGCTTCATAAATTGATTTTAAATATTACTTTTAAATACTGACTCAAACCCAAAGCCCATATTTTAAGGAACCATTGACATTTTAAGGAAAAATATCAATGGTTCCATTAATGTTCGAACACAGAAAATTTTAATTTTGGGTGTCAATATTAACACACCCATGTTTTATGTTATAAATGACAAACTACTTCTTTAAAAGACAATAATTTATAGCATTTTGACTCAAACCCAAAGCCCATATCTAATTAGAAGATTCGATAAGTTTAAGAGGTATATTTTGACCCAAAAGAGTTCGATTTAGGCCCACTCTGTTTGCCCGCCAAGTTGATCCAAGGATTTAAATCCAATCATCTATATGGTGCGATTATAGTCTTATGCCATGCTAACATTCTACTGTTCTCATGACTTAATAGTGACTCTTTACTGCCTACACAATTTGTGTATAAAAAGGATGCATTTTTAAAAGTTAAATATCTCATTTATTACATAATTATTACATCACTTAAAATTTATATCTTGTGGTTGTTAGACTCTCTCTGTCTATATTTCAATTTGTCACTCTCCATCGATCTGCTGGCGTAACCAGTTGATTTGGCACTGCACCAAGAGAGCAAGAGTGGTGGGTATCAATCATCATCATCATCATCATCTGTAGATGTCTTTTGTGTCTAACGCAAGGTTGTCTTGTCCCCAGGACAGGACAGGACATACTCTGCGAGGCTCTTTCTACACTCAATGTGGAGCCTTCATTGCTCACTTTCTTTACCTATTATGTATGAAAAATGCTATTTGTACAGATAAGTGACTTATCAAGACAACGATTGAAAGTCTCAAATCACAAAAATGCCCTTCAAATCACAAAAATGCCCTTATTTAATTTATAGATTCATCACCCTTGTTTTTGGTTATCTCCTCTCTTCTCAATCGTGGCCGCTTCCAACAAGTTTCACCTCACCTTATTGTCGCCTCGCGTTGCCTCACGACGCGCCTCGCCACCTTCACGTCGCCTTTCGACGAGCCTCGTCGCCTTCATCTCACCCTGTGTCGCCTTGCAACGCGTCTCGCCGACCATCAATACATCTTGTCATCGCTCCGTTGTAGTGCCTCATATGATCACCACTGCATCCTGTTGTCATCTCGCCGTAGCACCTCGCACCGACCACTGTTGCACCATCTCGTCAACTCGTTGCTGCTGCCTCTGGATGAAGCCCTGATCATGCTTTATGAATTAAGTTCGATCACTGATTAAGCCCGATTAGGCATTATGAATTAAGCCCGGTCGGGGTTCATCCAACATGATATAGCACAATCCATTATGTATTATGTGTTGTGAATAGTCGCGTGTAGTAAAAAATAAAAATTTTAAAATAACTATTTCCATTTGACTTATTTTCACTCATTATATTTATTGTGTAATAAAATCAACTAAGAACATAAACAATAAAGTTACTTTGTTAAAAAAAAAAAGAAAATCTCAAATTTCGTTAAATTGAACTGCACAAACATTCAATCTCTAATGGTGATTCACACATAAACCAACAACAAATTTCTAAGTTCGAACTCTTTAATCTTGGAGTGGATTTTCAATCTTGAATAATGCTAGTTCTTCGTTTGACATTAAAAACCTAAGAAATTATATGGTGTTGAATTGATTTTTCATTTTTTTTTTAGTGGAGGCATAATAGGATATTTATAGGCTTAAGTTTAGGATTAGATCACAATGCCTTTTAACTTAAGGGAAGTTTTATTTGCATCTACCTTTTTTGCTTTCCACAACCACCTTCAATCGTTGCAACAATTATTTAAAAAAAATACCATTTAGTATATACAACCATCCCATGCTCTTCGCACACACCATAATTGCTGGCAATCGCCCATCATCGCAAAACTCCCATCGGTGGCCGTGGCGAATGTGACCGCCCATCATCTCACTCGGTGGCGATTGCATTTGGCTGCCTATTTTCACACTGGCCAATGTTCGCGAAGAACGTGACCAACTGATAGCCGCGTTACTCCCACCAGTAGCCATAACGAACGCAACTTCCAGTGGGAGCGATGCGATAATGGGTGGTCGCATGGAGTTCCTTTAGGCCGAATGCAGTTGCTGATGCCTCGCTGTCATGCCACCGTCGCCTCGTTGCAATCGCTTTGTCTCTGTCGCCTCGCTGCCATCGCCACCTCTCCTTGCCTCCCCGACTGTCGCTGCATCTTCCAGTGATAATTGGCGAGGCGAGACGGCATGGCAACGAGGCGCCGCAAAGAGGCTAAGGCAACGGAGGCGTGGCCATGGGAGGGGAGCGAGGAAAGAGCAAGGGCAGGGGTAGTACTTTGCAAATTTGCAAAATTTGAGATGGTAATTTTGTCTTTTTGTCCTATTTTTGTAAAGCACTCGATAAGCGCATCTAGCCTTATAGTAAAACCCTTTCACGGGTCTTGTTGTGGTTGCAATCGTTTGTAACATAATATTTTTTATTAAGATTTTTCTACACAATTGGTGACACTTATTAAAAAAATATTAATCGAACGTGTATATATATGTGTGTATAGTCGTTGGAAAGTTCCATCCTACCCTTTTTATCTCATCTTGACCATGTCTGTCCCCATCAATACTACAGAAGTTTCAAACCTTATAATTTGGGTACAGATTTAGACTTAACCAGAAAGAAACAAAATTGAAATTTCTTTTTCTTATACATTGTTGGAAAATGTACCGTTCCAAACCCACCACCTCGATGCTGACTTGACTGACTAAGTCTTCTCAGTAAAAACTTTTTAAGTGACAGAGGAACTCACCCTCCCATTGGGGAGATTGTAATTTGTACCTCACCCAAAACTTTTAGTGATTCAAACATGAGAGTGTATTTTGAATTAAAGAAAATTAGTGGTTATTTTTTTAGATTTAAAATAATTAAATAAATTATTCTTTAATGAGTTTTTTTAAAATTTAATATTGTGTTGTAATTTTTCTATTATCGTCAATTATTCTAAGTTAAATATTTAAAAATAATCAAAATACTTTCTTATCTTTCTCTTTTCGACTTGATTAATGCTTTCTTTATTTCTTATCCCTTCATCATTACCTTGAGTATTATTGTTTGTCACCATTTTTATAAGTTTTTTCTCTCTTATATATGTTTTCTAGGTTTGAGAGAATGTAAATGAACCTAGATTTAAGGTTCCAACGTACCCAAATTTGGGGATCTAAGTTTGTTCAAACCTGAGATCTAGGTTAGATCAAATTCTTAATCTGGTTTGTGGTATGGTTTTATTGGAAACCACTATTTCTTGTCTCACCAAAAAAATCTAGATTTGGGTTTGCTTGATTACTAGGAGTTTAAAGGTACTATTCTCTTTTTCTCTCTCTCTCTCTCTCAAATTTAGGTTTATTGGTTATCTCAAACTCTCACACATTTTCTCTCTCTCTCAAGTTTGGATTTGAGATAAGTATCTTAAACTATATCTGGGTTTTATTCATTTCGAACTTAATCGGGACGATGAACTTATCATGAACTCATTGGGTTCATTGTTTTTTTTATTTATTATTTTTTAAATAAAATGAGAGAGAAAATAGAGAATGAAATGTTAAATGGTCATTTTACCCCTTTATCTAATAGTAAAAGAAGTTTTACTATTTCTAAAACATGAGGAGTGGTTGATGCAATTACATCAAAATTTAAGGGTGATTATTGTAATTTCTTTCTTTAAATTATTATTTCCAAATTTGTCCTTATTACTAATATGCAGTAATATTTTATTAATTTGAGACACCACAAAATTTTACTAACACAATCCCTCTCAGGCACAAAATACTTTTTAAGTAAATTGACTAAGATATATCTTGGATTATCGTTATTGTGCGGTCCCCTATCGTTTGTACTTTCGATTTCGACATAGTAGATAAATCTTAGGTTAAGACTTTGTCTCATTGTGCAGAGTAAAAAATTGAACCCATAATCTATTAGTGTAAATCCTAATTTATCGTAATTCAACCATTTGACATGTACTCTGGGGGCAAATGTTTTTTAGTCTTTAATCGTTTAAAATTTATTCAATTAATTATTAATTCTTAAAAATTAGTCATAAGTTGTGATGCATGAAAATCTCTCAGGGATGCCGTTTCGGCATTTTCAAAACATCTCTATTTTTGGAAGGCCAAAAAATATTTTTGTACTATTTTTACAAATTTGAAAATATTTTAAGATCGTTTCATAATCTTAAAAAATATCAAAAATGCGTTTCCATCTACAAAGTGATTAAAGACGGGCTTAGAATCTAGTCTCTAACCTAATAAGAGACAAAAAAAATTATGTCTAGCTCAAATTTTTTAGTTTTTCTTTTTTGAAAAATTATTTAAATTTATTATGAAATTTACTTTTATTTTTAGATTGAATAATTATTTTTTATAATTTTTATATTAAAAATTATATTAACAAAAAGTTCCACATATTTTTTTTATTTACAGGTTTATCCGCATTTTCGTTTTTGAAAAATACAATTTTTCCGTTTTCATTTTATTTCATATCAATTTTTTTTTTTCATTTTTGCGCAACCTAGATCATGAGACCCTTAAATTAGATAAGGTTTAAAAATTAATTAAATTTATTCTAAAATTTGGAAAATACCCGCAACCCTAAATTAAGGATAAAGTTAAAGAAATGCATTGGCAATTAATTGACCCAACAATAAATTTTCAAGCCGTTCCACCGCTGAGACCGAGTGTGGCGACCGGCTTATGATCTTGCCCATTGTGTGGCTCTAGCTCGAGCCCTTACCTGTTATTTGTTGATTATTATTATATATAATATTAAACCAGTTGAGTTGAACAAGCATGCATGGTTGGAGACCCAATGGCAGACTTTAATTAGAGTTAGATCTAGAGGGCAGGCCTCCTCCTCAATACAATAGCAATCCAAAACTATATATATGGACCTTTCTATATATATATATATATATATATGTAACATGTGTCACCAAAGGACCTATATATATCTATCAAATTAATAAACTATAGCAAGCTCGTCTTAATTCACAAAACCCAACTAGCAGCAATCCAAGTCCATTGTGATTGTGAATGAATGTGTACACAGCTATGAATTTTCAGCCTTATAACTAGGGAAGAAAACCCCAACAATTCATATTGGTTGAATATACAGACAGCACCTTCCAGATGTACGTAGACTCCCAAGTTATTGGCAGTCTTTCACGTCAGTCAAGAGACTTTATAATCAATCTACATCAAAGAGATTAGTCTAAACAATATGAGTTGGCTAGCTGGCTAAGTGATATAGATCCACATTCACCACACATATTTTCATTCATTTGACAAGTATTAATTAGGAGGGATCGATCGTATGAGTTTGTTATGACATGAAAATTGCCTGTATATGTATGTATGGATAACGGGTTGATTCAAATATATATATATTTTAAACTTCAGTCAAACAAATAACAGTATTTATTTATTATTTTAAGGGTTGGCGATGGAGATGGAAGAAGGGGTCTAGTGGTTTATAGTGTTTGCTAGCTCTTGTTCTTCATAAATTTATTTTATGTATCATGCTCAAAGAGTAATAATCAAAATTATATAATTAAGGAGAATTTCGCAAGTACATGCTAACTATATATATATATATATATGATCAATGCCAAGAGTGTTATAAATTTAAAACCAAAATTAATTAATGTAAAACAAACTTTTCTTAATGTATACTCTATATTTGATCATTTTCTTTTCCTCCAATCATAAAATAGAGAGAGAATAATCAAATTAGCGTAAAAGAACAGGAAAGAAAAGAGAATGGAATTACATATATATATGTAAATGAGGGAGGGACTTTTCTTGTTTGGGAGAAAAGAAAAGAAAAGAAAATGTGGATTAATTAATTAAACTGCTATATCCTTCTCAATTAAAAAGAAAAAAAAAACAATTAAAGACCAGACGTACAGTGGGATTTTGACCAAGTCAATTTCCTAATATGTATAAAGCAATCAGCTGGAGCCAAGACTGTAATCCAAATCAGCGATGGGGCCATTATCTCGTCGTTATCAGCTTCTTCTTCTCTGCTTCTTGATTGTTGTTCAGAGAGCAGTTACGGCTTCGACAGATCCTTCATGGCCGGCTTCAGCGCCACTCAAACGCAGCAGTTTTCCACATGGTTTTCTCTTTGGGACGGCCTCAGCTTCTTATCAGGTGCGTTCGTTAATTAGTTAGGTTCCTTCTTGCTTTTGCTTTATAATTATCTCGTAGTTAACGGTCGAAATTCGAGATTAACATAATCGTAATTGGTTCGGATTGAGTTTATATATATATAGAACACCAGAACTAACTCCACCCACCAACACCTTTGCACCAAATTAATGCCGGCAGCTGGCCAGTGACTGGCATTTGCACCGGCCACCGATTGTCAACCGGCCGGCGTGCGAGTACATGGGATGAATATATATATATATATATATTCTTTACCCTGAAAATTGTTTCTCGTCTTCATTTTCTTGGACATTATTGCTTAATTACGTTTTCTTTTCCTTTTTTCTCAGTACGAAGGCGGAGCCAAGGAAGGTGGCAGGGGCCCAAGCATATGGGACACCTTCACTCATAAATATCCAGGTCTCTCTCTCTCTCTCTCATGAATTAATTAGTTTTAGAAATTAAGTTTATATATCTACTTGCTAAATTATTATATTTTGACTTAATTAGGTGTAATTATGAAAAAGTGAAACCACGCCATCTACGTACGTACTAACATAATACATAGTGGAGTCTGCGATTAGTGTGAAGCTAGCCATGCCAACCATTAACCAAGATGTTTGCCCTAAGGCTGGGTTGTTAATATAGAAAGAAACTGAATTTCGTCACGTACAGTTTTAGTAGAACAAGACACACACGTGAACGTACCATATTTGTCTGCGATATCATATATATTGACAAGAAGCTAATATATATAATACTAATCTCGTCAGAATAATCTATATATAAGCTTGTATTTAATCCTAGATACATGTATCTGTCTATTGTTCAACCCGCAAACCCAAAATTTGGAATCTGTATATATAAAAATGGTTTGTATTCCTATATATAAAATAATCCGATAATTAAGGTTGCTGTTTAGCATTGTGTTGGTGGTGGTATTATATATATGTATGCATATATATATGATCCATGCAAATTAAGATCAGCGGTATTAAATAAAAACTAATGGTTTAATTGTGGTGATCGATGACAGGCAAAATAAAGGATGGCAGCAATGGAGATGTGGCCATTGATTCGTACCATCGATATAAGGTAAATAATAATTAATGTTTGGCGGACCTAATTAGCTCTCCAATTCTGGGATACCGATGGGGACATGCTCTATTACATTAATGGCCGTAGCCATCAAATTTGTCTTATTTGGGTTTGACTATGAGATATATATATATTTAATTTCACAGAAAATCCTCAACTACAGAGATAAGTAAAGTAGAATTTTCAGACTTACTTGGATCTATTTATATATAATTTTGACCCAACCCAAGTAATAATTTTATTAGTTCTATATACTTAATTGAACTATCAGAATTAATTGTCCATTTCAAGGGCTTCAAATTCTCCAAGACTCAGCCAATTAACTTCCTTAGCTCACCCTAAGATGGTGCCATATATATATAGTTGGATCAGATCTCTCCGTTGAGGCCGTGGCTTGAATTTCTCTAACCCTTCTTGGAAATCTAAGGTGGGTCTTGAAGACCCTCCAATTCCCATTTGGTTTTTGTCTTCTTTGGCCACCAAATAAATCGGAATTGACAATGAATCGCTTATTTATCTGTTTTTATGCTCATTTCGTAAATATTTAAAATATGTTTTATGTCTATATCCTTTAAATATTAATTAAATAATTAAGACTTATTTTAATAAATAATGAAATAAATTCTTATTTCTCTATAAACAATGAACCATGGTTTTCGCATTGGTGAGGGATTTCCCCCTTCTGGTTTTCATTCATTACCCCAAATTAAGCATCCCTCAAGTATTTTTTAAAATTTCTTTCTTTCCCAATTCTTAATTCTCTGTGTACCCATAGTTTTTTTAACCTTTTTGATTCAATAGTGAAATGGGTATTTGAAATTTTGGAAAGATCTTGGACTAAAGATATATAAAGTTTAAATCAATGTTATAAATATAGAAGATTAGTAAACGATTAGGGTTTTTGAGTCATTGAATTTTTTTCATTTAGTTTGTCTCGAATTCTTCTTCTTCTTCTTCTTGTAAGGTGTGTTTAATAGTACATATTTGTCATAAAAAATGTCGAATCATGAATAATTATTACACATATTTTCGATAAAAATAATCAAATACCTTTCACTTTTTTATAAAAATTATATGTATGATACAAATATTTAATTTTTTTTATATGAAATTCATTTTTCAAGAAAATAGGGTGATTTTTGTTTTCTAGACAATCATTACCTAGAATTAATCAAACACATCCTAAGAGTTTTCTATTTCATATTTTTCTCCTCCATTGATTTTCCATTCAAATGGTTCAAATGTTCATCTTCTCCCTCTTGTTTTACCCATTCAAGTCCATGTAAGAAATTATTGAATAACAACTTGTTCGATTTGTTTCAATTGGACCACACGACTTTGCCATGTTGCCCATTGTCGGGTAACATAGCATTTGCCTGGCAATGAAGGGGCGTGGCCCCATGCACGTGGGGCCTGCACCTACACATGGCCCCACGTGCATAGAGCCCATGCCCTCTTCACAATATGAAATTGATATAATTTTGAAAAGTCAAACTATAGAATGGATATTCATTTGAAAAAGTATAAAATTGATGAAATTTAAAGCTCGTTATAAAATTAATACTCAATTTCTTTTTTTTTTTTGATAATTTGCCCAATATGAATAAAATAAAAGCAAACAAGAAGTTGAAAAAATTCTAAGAAAAGGAATTGAATTTGGAAAACTTAAGCTTATAATTAATACTTTATGAATAAAGTTTTCTTTTGGTTTTTAAATCTTTCAAATTATTTTAATTATTAGTTGGTGTAATTTACAATCTAATACGTGGAACACATGGTGGGGGGAAAAACTTGTTGATAAGATAAAATATTATTTTTAATTTTTATATGAATTGATTGATCGATGGAAAAGCCAATGTGAATAAGCATGAGAGAAAGGGTCTTTGGTGCAAGGCCATTTATTTCCATTTTGTGTCCTTCTACTAGACAACTTAATTACATAAATAATTCAAAATTTGTAGAAAAACTATAATACCATTATCAAATTAAAAGGAAAATTGGCATATGTTATTATTGGTCTTAATAAATAATATAGGAAATAGAGTAAATCAAAATTGTTCTTTTTTTTAGCATATTTGAATGTGAATAATGCTACACGAACAAGAAGGTAAACAACTTGATAGACAATTCTAACAAAATTACATATCTAACCCAGTGTAAAAGACAACTTCACCCTTGACTTTTCACTCTCTCTTTCACTCTCTCTTTTACTCACCTTTCACTCTCTCTCTCTCAAAACCCTCTATCTCTCAAAACCCACGACGCGGATTGTAGCGTCATCTGTCGCCCCACCCTTGCCTTGCCATCTTGACGAGCACCGTCATCATCCCCCCATCTAGTCGAGCACGGTCTCCTATTGCCCCCTCGTCGTGAGCATCGTCTGCCGTCGCCCCTCCCTCTAGTGGTCGCACTGCCTCACCTCTACCAAGTCGCCCTCATCATCGACCACGAACTATCGTCGCCTCCCCCCACACTGTTGCTCGAACCACCATTGGCCCCCAACTAGCAGCTCGCACTGCCTCACCCCCTCCCCCTGGGGCGTCTGAAGCAATTATCCTTAGGGTGTTAATTGATTACTAACCCATTTACATTTTTGTTTTGTACTAAATATATTTTAATAATATTGCAGGAAGATGTTGGGATTATGAAAGAAATGGGTCTGGATGCTTACAGATTCTCAATCTCATGGTCTCGAATATTACCCCGTAAGATCATAATCATTCAATTAAAGATTCAATTAATGTGAAAGATATATGATTGTATTAATCATTTTGATTTAATTTCTCTTTTTGTGTCGATCTTGCATTTGTCTAACTTAGGTGGAAAACTAAGCGGTGGAGTGAATAAAGAAGGGATTAAATACTATAATAACCTCATAAATGAGCTCCTAAGGAAAGGTACTTCCACAGTTCACACTCAACAATATCTTATCATTTACATATATAATATGATATATGTGAGTTGTGACAAGCTTTTTCACTTTTATAATATGACGATATATAAATGTTTCTTTTAATATGTTGTTATCGTAATATATTATTTTTTAATGCTCATAGGAATAAAGCCCTTTGTGACTCTATTCCATTGGGATCTTCCCCAAGCCCTGGAAGACGAATATGGTGGTTTTCTAAGTCCAAAAATTGTGTAAGTAATTTGATTCATATTTATTTTTGTTGTTTTACATTAATAGATGATTTTGTTTGACACAAATTAATGATGGATTCACCTAATTAATCTATAGGGATGACTATCGAGATTATGCAGAAGTTTGCTTTAGAGAATTTGGTGATAGAGTGAAGCATTGGATCACATTGAACGAGCCATGGTCATATACCACGGCTGGGTATGCGACTGGTCTCTTTGCTCCGGGCCGATGCTCCTCTTGGCAGCAATTAAATTGCACCGGCGGAGACTCGGCGACGGAGCCATATATGGTGGCGCACCACCTGCTTCTGGCTCACGCGGCTGCAGTTAAACTGTACAGACAAAAATATCAGGTTAATTATACAAATACATTTTGAGATTCATTGAACATAAATCTTATATAATCTAGATTTAACCTATGGACAAGTTTAGCTGTACGTAATTACGCAAACATGCATGGTGATGGGGCTAAATAACAGGCATCTCAAAAGGGCAAGATTGGAATTACACTGATCTCACATTGGATGGTGCCTTTCTCTGAAGCAAGGCTCGACCGGCATGCTGCACAAAGGGCCCTTGACTTCATGTTTGGCTGGTGAGTGTTGTTATACTGATAATGTACTCTTTGCTCATTTAGTATTATATATCGCAAAATTTTCCAACTTTTTTGTTTTTTGGCATGGATATATATATATATATATATAGGTTTATGGAGCCCATAACAAGGGGTGATTATCCGCATTCAATAAGAAGCCTTGTGGGGAAGAGGCTTCCAAAGTTCACAAAACAGCAGAAGGAGATGGTGAAAGGATCAATGGATTTTCTTGGACTCAACTATTACACTGCTAATTATGCCGCACATTCACCATACTCCAACCAACTTCACCCTAGTTATTTAACGGATCCTCTCGTTAATCTCACAAGTAAGTGTCTGTTCCATATTATTGTAATTTTTAAGCACAATGCCATTTAATCAAGTGTTATATATTGTGCTTTAAAAGCACAGCCGCCTCTCAGGTTAAATTTTTGTTTCTTGTTTTCATGATTTTATAAACTAACTAGTTTAGTCACGGTTTCTTTGTTCAATTAGCTGAGCGGAATGGGATTCTCATTGGTGCAAAGGTATTTTCTTTCTTATATATATATATATATATATTTATATGTTTTTCGTTATCCAAGTCTATCTTCATGCATGCCATCTATCTTCTTGCATGCAGGCGGCTTCAGACTGGCTCTATGTTTACCCCAAAGGCATTTATGATATTCTTCTATACACAAAGGAAAAATATAATAATCCGCTTATTTACATTACAGAGAATGGTAAGAAATTTGTATTAAGAATTTTCGTGTTTGTGTGTGTGTGTGATTAAGATGTTAATTAGGAAGAGTTGATCAGAAGAAACCCAAATCAATGGTTTGTTTAATTAGTTCATTTGTTTCATATAGGTGTTGACGAGGTGAACAATGCTACACTCTCACTTGAGGAAGCCCTTATGGACTACATGAGGATTGAATACTACTACAGCCACCTCTCCTTTCTTCTCCAAGCCATCAAGTGAGCTCTCAACACCCATATCAATCGTTTTCCAAATTGATTCACTACCTGCGATTACTGAAATAGTAGTGTCTTAATTTGGGCAAATGGGACTTTCTCCCTGACAAGTGTCCATGAAAGTCATTTCTTTGGGTTGGGTGGGAGGAGTTTATATTCTAATGGCCTAAACACTTGTATGCAAAAGGGCCGGGTAGTCTCAGGCCCTTTGCTCCACCACCCATTACGTTAGACTCAATATTAGAGCCAGTGATTGTTAACAAATACAAGTTAAATAATGTTTTGATGCTGCAGGGATGGCGTTAATGTGAAAGGATACTTTGCATGGTCGCTACTGGACAATTTCGAATGGGCTTCAGGCTACACTGTTCGTTTCGGCATCAACTATGTAGACTACAAGAATGGTTTGAAAAGATATCCAAAACTTTCAGCCAAATGGTTCCAGGATTTCCTCAAGAAGAAGAATTAGTAGGAGTATTAATTAATTAATGTATGATTCCAAATTAAATAATGTAATCTTTCAACTGCCAGCCGACGACTATATATACAAATAAGGCAGTCTCTTCTCTGTACTTAATTTAATTATTATACGGACGTAATTAAGGTTTGATTTTAGTCACTTAATTAATTTGTATGGTTATTATCTATATATATATATATATTGATGGATTAAAGGTAACCCTCCTGTTATGGGGGTAATTAATTGACTTAGACCACTCTTCTAATTTGTGTATTCAGATTAGGTATTTTTTAAATTTTTAAATTTGTTTAATTAATTTTAATTTATATTTTTAAAAAAAAAAATAATCACGATATTCCTTTGAGAACTTTGGTTTTTGGAAAATATAAGAATTAATTACTCAAATTTTAAATTTTTTATTTCACAATATAAAAAGGATTTTTAAAATTTAAATTCGTGAGTTGAGTTTAGTGTATTAAGGTGAGGTGGGTTTATACAGTGAGAGGTGATGCGAATTTAATTATAAAAAAGTATTTGATAAATTAGTTACTTAATTAGTTAATATGAGTTTTAAAAGTTAGCATTTAATATATATTTAATTAAATTAAAACGATACCCCACCACCACCCATAAATACACCACCACCATCCATCACCATCGCCAAGGCAAGAGAGAACGCGAGAGATATGGATAGCGCTAGGTTGCTGGGGTTGGCAGTACTACTGGTGGTGGCTGTAGTAGTCATGGCATCCGGGAACCACCGGGCTTGGGCGAAAAGCTGCGACGACGACGTTGTTGGAATAGCGGGAGAGTGCAAGCAGTACGTGATGAAGGGAGGGCCGTCGGCGGAGGCGCCATCTCCGGCTTGCTGCGCCGCGCTGCAGAAGGCAGACATGCCCTGCGTCTGCAAGAAGGTGACGCCCTCCATCGAGCGCTTCATCGACATCAACAAGGTCCTCTTCGTCGCTGATTCCTGCGCCGTACCCCTCCCCCACGGCACTAAATGTGGCAGTAAGTATATATATATATATATATATATAACCTTGAAGCTCTTGCTTGGGTTTGGTTTGGTTTATCTTAATCTGTGGCTATTTCTTTTATAGTCTCGTTTGATCTGCTGCAACACATTTGTAACTCATATATATCATGCATACCTGTGGGATCGATCTACTTTTTGCTAAGTTGTTACATATATATATACTTGTTTCTTTCCCTAGCTAGCTATATATATATATATATATATATATGGCTCATGATCTTCTCTTTCATAAATATTGACCAAATCATCTGCGTTAGTATGTCACCTTAATGTTTACAAATAATTAATTAATATTGATAGAGAAAATAAATGAACAGTGTTGTTTGGTTTGTGGGAAATTAATGTGTATAATATGAAAGATATATACTTATATGGTGTGATGGTGTTGGTGTTGGTGTAGGTATTACCATCCCCAGGGCATGAACAAGAAGAGTTTATGGCTGGCTGTGGCTGCTGCTGCTGCTGCTGCATGGTCTCTTTTAAATGTTGCTTTATTTTAATTCTGTGTTTGTCCTAGAATTAATTATTAATGCTGTCTCATCTTAATTTTGTGTAATGTTAAAACTTTTGTCTCTTTGCCTTTTTCCAGTCAGGAATTTTAATTTTTACCAATATGTATGTGTTTTGTCAACAAGAACCCAATCCAAAAGAGGTCTTCTTTTTCTTCCCTCCCGGCACGTGGCCACACAAGCATAGATTGAGCGATTAGATGAGTAATATATCAGTATCAATCCGATAAATTACAAATTCGATTCTCGTTCCGTCAAAGACTAAAAGTTCAAACTTGCAATTATGGTGACGTAATCTCGAAAACATGAGCATTGAAGCTTTGCAATTCTCATGATGAGATTGTTGCTGATAGGAGAATAAGCTCTGTTTTTTGGATGCTCACCCTTGTACGGCTTCAATTATAAGACAGTTATCAATTAAAAACAGCCATAGCTACAAAATCATTTATTTATTCTATCTTTACCCCTTTTTTTTTTTGTTAAAAATATATGAAGGGAGGGACTGGAGCCTACTTTTATAAAAAGAAAAATCAATTTCTAACAATATCTTATTTGAAGTTGTTCTTAATAATATTATCGATCCAATTAAGGAAGCCTAGAGGGTCTTTTAAATCTTTGATGAAAACAGTTTTTTTTAATTAAATTTATTTATGTAAACTGATTAATTATGCTTTAAAGGATAATTTAGTGTTTTATGATTCAAATCACAGCAAAAATTTACACACTAATTTGCACATAAAAAGGTATCTAGCTAGTTCTGTATTTTTTTTTTTTTTATGACAAGTGTCTAAATTTTACCCGAATAATCTTGGGGATAGCAGCCTTTCCCCTGACCCTCCAAGTAAATTCAAATGTGATTATAATCTATACACATTTAGAGTGAACTTTCAAAAATTGGTTATCCTTCTTGTGGACCCCACCTTTATGTCATGCAGACGAGACTCTCTGAGGGGCAACAAGGTGCACCATGACCCTATCTCCACTTGGACGACTTGCCTTCCAACTAATGTTGTCTTTTAGCAATAATTTTACTTTTCAAGACGCCACAACCATTCGAACCTCCGATGCTTTTGTTAGTCTCTTGTGCTTTACCGTTGGACTATGCCTGTGGAGGCTAGTTCTTGCATTATTTAAAGTTAATTAAAGGTGTACAAGTGAGAAAGTATTGTAATTTTGTTAATCGTAAATTTGACATAGTATTTTTTAAATTTGGTAAAAAAGTATTGAATTCTTGTGTAATTTGATAATGACATTTATCTCCCTCATCGTTAATAGAGTACAAAAATTAATCGTTTTATCTTTATATTTAAACTCTATACTCTCTCTTTTTTTAAAACTCTCCCACTTCTTTTTCTTTTTCTATCTTTTTTTTTTTTGTTTGTAAGAATTCTCTCTTCTTGACAATGACAGAACATTCTCTTTCCCCGTTTCTCCCTTTGATATATAGTTGATGTTGTAACCATCAATGCGATGCGATACTAAACCCCATTACATCGACGATCATAATTGAAAAACCTCATTGATTGTTAGTATGATATGAAACCCTTTCTTTATGTCTCTCTTCATTCTTTTTTCATTTGCAATAAAAGCGACAATATTGCATTCCTCTCTATTTTTAAAGAGCCCACACTAGGTTCTTAATAGTGGTGGCTAACATTACTTGGGATTGCTAATTTTATTGTGTGTTTTCTACAATTACATTGAAAATAGAAAAGAGGTCATTTTTAAAATTTACAAAGAGTACCAATCATTTATTAACAACTAAAAAAATGATTTGCGATTACGAAATTCAAGAGATGACATGTTATTTTTTATAACACAAAGTCTATACTTTTTTTTTTTCAAAATAACCAAACTTTGAGGATGTCACACCTTTTACGCTAAATTAGAGAAAGGACTCGTGACGCAAGTAAAATAATAAACATATTCTCACGAAGATTCACTTTGAAGTGTTTGATGGTTACATTTTAGTTTTATTTTTTTAAACAATTCAAAAATGAAAAAATAAGTGTTAAAAGTGTCATGGAAAAGTTATTCTTAAAGTTTATTGTGATTTGTGGGTGATAAATTTAATTTAATTAATAAATGAGTCTTATATATATAGTTGTGTTTTTTTTTATTTTTTAACAAATATGTAAAAAATATTTTAAAAATCACTTTGTTTATAAAATTCTCAGCTATCACACTCATATAATTTTGGTATCTAATTATTTTTATTTTTTCATCCAATATTTGGTCTTATACCAAATAAAAATAAAATATTAGGCAAAGGTGGAAATATGTGAAAAATATTATGTGAAGTGGTAAGAGAAGGAGATGATGTTGACTGACATAGTATTATAAAAATCTACCTCAAATTAATCACCATCTAATAATGCACAAGAATATTAATAACATTAAATAGACATACTAAAATTATAAAAGATTATGATTCAATAATATATATATTTTTTTTTATTTTCTTGAAATATCTAAATTTCGTTTTACTAATCTCTAGGGACGGATGACATTCCTCTCTAATGTATCTACGAATAAATTTGGATACGAATACAATGTATACACTCAAAATTAAATATTTGGCATAATTTATACAGAATTTTTCTTCTAAATAAATGTTACATTCCAACAATAATTATGTCTTTTAAATTGTTAGATTGATTTAAATTTTAATATAAAATTTTAAATATTTTTTCACTATATTATATCCATAGGGCTTAATAATATTTTTTAATTATTGCTTTCACATATAATAATATTATCCGGCTGGGCTGGCGGCTAGAAGATGGATACAAGGGAGCACGTGCTGTCCTCGGCCTGTGTGTTAAGAGTCACGTGCCTCAATCCCATTGGAAAATGGGATGCTCGACTTTCAGAAAGGGTCACGGGTACGTCGGTTCTTATATAGATAACTATACAAGACTATCATTTGTTATAAGAATCATTTTATTTATTATATAAGCCATCCAAATTACAGGCACAATTTACAAGGGGCCGGGCTTCATCAGATCTACTAACAGGGCAGCTTTTATTTCTTAAACCCATTAAAAATCGAAATCCAGCACTCCTAGTCCCTCCCGTAAAGTACAGAACATGGGGGATATAATTTCCACACAGAGAACACATAGTAAAGAGTGCAGATGCCAACTGACACAAGGATAAAATAGATTATAGTAGTAGAGAGTAAGTACAGAACTGCCAATTGACAGAAGCTCTCATCAATGCATTATGGATAACACTTAAGCCCCTTCTACCCCCTTCGAAGGATATGGATAATTCAGCTGCAAGTACATCCGATCCGAAGGGTTGGGTGGTTGTAATCACCTACCTGAGTTTGAATGGCATCATCAGTCTGTATGTTAACTGAAACTACATTAAATAACACAGCCTACTTCGTTAGCAGTGTGTAAAACAGAGCATGCCAAGATCGGGAGCAGTATGTAAGGTCAGATACATGAATTTTAGCTCACTGGAATACTGAATTGGACTAATTCTAAATAATCACTCCCATCACAGAAGTAGCTGCGAGTTCAACTGTGGGAGTCTAGCAGTGGCAGTGGCAACCACTACTCAGCCGCAGAGGACGAACAACAAAAATAATACAGGTCTCAAAAATGTTAGGAACCATAGACAATGTAGTACCCTAATTACATTCGCAAACAAGGGTGCAACTTAGCTGCCAATGCATGGCTTCCAGACTCATGCGGATCTGAGAGGTGTTTGTAAAAACTGCAACAAGGTTTGTGCAAGTCAAATGTGATTTTACCATTATTTTCTAGGGAGAGGCTTAGACCGCACCTTAAGTTATAGCTTCAACCAGGGACATGTATAAGAATTCAAATGACAGACTCGCTTAACAACTCCATAATTTATTATTTGATCATTGACAATAATTATGTTTCAGTTGGTCATATTGCAATTATAACAATTATGTTGCTTCTACTTACAGAAGCATGTACATTGCACTTGCACATGCCATTCACTAGCCATGGACTGTCATGAATTGTATGACTTAAACAATTGAAATTCAATCATTGACAAGAGCACAGTCCTTTATTGGATGACTCCAGCCCATTTCACCAGTCATGTAATATAGACCTAATAATGGAACACACTTTCCGCTAATCTGACGTTGCCAAATAACTATAAGAATTTCTAGAACTAAATAGCAATGATGCAGAAGCAAAACTAGTAGAACAAAATAGTTGGTTGGACACGTATCCAGGGATTAGACTGATGACATTGCTGGTGAACAGATATATGTAAGCCACATATGGCGACGAAATTATCATTTGAGAAAGAGGAAAGGAACCTGAAGGAACTACATGCATATAGTACAAATAAATATGTTGGGCTTTTTTATCTATGCTTTGCTATTGGCCAATAAAAGTTATTTTGGAAGTGTCATCAGAGTGCTACAGCTGTGTTTGTTCGTCAAAGTGTAGGCTAGTCATTGAATTAGAAGGGAGATCAGACTGCACCGTTTAGTCCATCGAACAATTAGTCCAAACAGGAATTTATTTTGTCAGGGTGAAATAGCAAAAAGGGAACTTAGGGTGGTGGTACATAACTGCGAGGGATAAAGGGGAGAACCGATCACCTTATCCCTTTGCATATATCAATGAAACAATATATATTGACAAAATGAGGTAACATTAATGTCATGTAGGTTTTTAGTACTAAATTTGTGTATATTGTAAATTGTTGTAACATGCTGGCATCATACATAATAGAAATATTACTAGACTACCACAATGTTAAAATAGAATACATTACTACTACATTAATATATCTTCTAGCATATGAAGGGAAATTCCACAAAAATAGTCAATACACTTCCTAAAACCCCTCAAATGATTTTTTTTTTTTTTTTTTTTAAGTTGCAAATATGAGGGATAGTTATAGACACCTAAAACCCCTCAATGATTATTGTTGGACTCAGAACTTCACCAACACTTTTATATACCATTGAGAAGCTAAAATAAAAATTTTATAAGATACTTGGACAACTAACTTTTGTTATATGGCACAGAATGTTGAGCAATAAAGCACTACCATGTGTAAAATCTAAATGCAATAGATATGAGAATGTTACAATAAATGTATGGCCATATAACAAAAGTTAAATTGAAAAAGAGGATCATATATAATAAAATCACAATGGCTCGTATAAAAGAAAAGATATGTGAGATAATTAAGATGGTTAGACCATATGAGATGAAGACATTGGGGCTCTTGTGTGAAGAGTGGATAAAATAAAACAAGTCTTTAGCAAAAGAAATTGAAGGCAAAAGAAATTGAGGAAAACCAAGAAAAACACAGCATGAGATTCTTAGGCAAGATATGAACTGCACAAATCTTACAAACTCGTTAGAATTGATTAGTTTGTTATAATTCATGTACCCCACATTGGGGATTAAGGCTTGATATATTGTTGTGTTGAAAGTTGATTAAATCAATCATGGTTATGATTTCAATTAAGCCATGATATGTATAATAGTGCATCAACTGGGATTTGAAACCTGGAAACGACCTCTACTTAATGAATGGCCGAATTGAAAGTGGGCATCTTTTTTCCCAACTACTTGAAGTCGTTTAAATAGATCAACTTTTTCATTCCACTCTGTTGCTGGCTGTGCTGTGCCGTGTATAATAGCATACAAACTGATAATTGAAACTTGGAAACTGCATCTCAGCTACATGAGTGGCGGCCACAGATACCACCCAAGTTGACAGTTGCACGTATTAAGTTCGTGTTAGCAACCCACATCTGTTTAAAATGCTTTTGATATGCGGAACACGTGACATGCAAGGTTGCACATTATGTATTAAAATTTTTAAAGGCCGTTTGGATGAGTTTGCACTAAATATACTAAAAAGTATCTCGGACTAAGAGTTGCATAATTAATATATATCTGATATTAGTATCCCAGTCAGTAGTAATGCAGCACAACAAAAACTGCGTAATTTCATGCTTCCATTGCTTTTGGATCGTACGTCTTCAGACAATTTTGACAAAATAGCAGAAAACAGCAAACATGTCATTCTGTGTAAGTACTCTTAACTGCAAACAGTTTTACAAGTGATTTATTTATTTATTTATTTTTTCTTATCATTCGATTTGGTCCTCATTCAACTTGTCACAAAATGAATTTCCCAGTTTTTGTCGCATCCCTCAATTCTCATTTCCAGATTACCTTAAATATAAAAGCTTACGCTCTTGAACCAAAATAATACATTGAAACTTAAAATAATAATTGAGCAATCTGACTTCATCATGATGAAGTTGAAATTCACATGGGTGTACTCTAGCATCTACATTCAGGGGAAACTAAATGGAGACCTATCACACATAATATTAATAATCATGGTTAACCACAGAAAGCCATGATGAAGTTGAAATTTACACGGGTGTACTTCTAGCATTTACATTCAGGAGAATCTAAATGTAGATTAATTAATATCATACCCATCACACATAACATTAATAATCATGGTTAACCAAAGAAAGCCATGATGAAGTTGAAATTTACACGGGTGTACTTCTAGCATCTACATTCAGGGGAATGTAAATGTAGATTAATAAATACCATACATATCACATATAACTTTAATAATCATAGTTAAACCACAGAAAGCCATTGGTGTTGCTTACAGTAATTACCTAGCTAAGCACAAGGCTCGGCAGGAGCATCACCAATGAGCTTGAATTCTTGCAGCTCCTTGAAGTTCATCCATGGCTTCACCCAAACCTTTGCCTCATAAACTTTCTTCTGAGTACCATCTTTCGCCTCCAGTGTTATATAATACATTGTTCCAGCAACAACCTGCTCTTTCGTATTCACAACTTTTCCAAACTCGAGAAGCGCATTCTGCACATAAAATGAAAATAAGGCAAAGAAAACTCCATCAATGAACCATATAGTTGAAAATTTTGATAATGATCACGAAGAAAGAAATACACCTGTACATGCTTAAAAGATAAAATTGCAATCAACAGTGAGTGCAAGTAGATTGATTACATAAAGTGAGAACTTTCAAAAAAAAAAAAAAAAACAAAGCATTTACTTCAACCTCTGTTAGCTTGAATAATTAATTTCAAATTCATCATGGGAAGAACATACGAATATCATGTAGAAAGATATGGAACTGAATTGTTTGTTTTCCCATAAACAATTATATTTTTCTTCTCTGGATTCCTTGAGCGTGTAGTTGAGGAGCACAACCCTAGTTCTTGTTATGTACCCCGTTGTGAATTTGCCTATCAAATCGACTAAGAATTCCATTTCGTCCAACAACAAACTTGAATCAGAAATCCATAAGTTGTAAATCATGTACCAATTTTCAGCGATTAATGATTGAAAAGATCTAAAAGCGCAAAACTAAGCGACGAAAAGGATCACCGCTCATTTGATTACTCCGAAATCCTTCAGATCCTAAATTTAATACAACAATAACAGTAATAGCAGTACGTCGGGGTGAAGATGTAAAGACAAACAAACATTTTCAAGCCAGCCAAAATTTCCTAGAAGTTTCGAAACAGACAGTTGGCGCCTACCTCTTTCTTGTTGTGTTCATCGACAGCGAAGCGCGCGAGGCTGTCGATCTCTACGCTGTTGGCGCTGCCCCCCACTTCCTTAATTCCTCCAAGCTTCGCCATTCGCTACCCTCTCTCTCTCTCTCTTTCTCTCTCTATGAATTACTTTGGTGAAGCAAAGCACAAGATGCAAAGGAAAGTGAAGAGCGTTCACAATTTATAGGAAGAAAGAGAAGAGCACAAAGTGATTAGGATAAGGGAACGCGAATCGAAACCCAACGCGTAGGAAAGGCGCGTTCATGAAGGAAGCGCGTTGAATAATAGGGATCCAATTGGTCGTTATCGTCGCCGCCGGTGTCGATGCTTCATACAACAACAACAACAAACGTAAATATCTTTGACACCGCCACCGCCACGTAACGCCGCTGGTTTTGCATTTTCATCGCCGCTCTTCCGTGGATTGAATTGAATTCGGGGTTTAAAGTCGTCTGGCATTTTATTAACAATACTCAGGTTTGATCTCCGGCCCGCGTTCAACCACCCCCCACCCCCCCCCCCACACAAATAAAATTATCCGCATAGATAAATAATTTAATAACTTTTTAAAATATTATTATAATATATTTTAATATCATATTTTTATTTATTAAATAATATTATAAATAAATTACAACTTAAGAATATTTTATAAAAGCCAAATTTAATCTATTACCTGTGTCGAGCATTGTTTATATTGTCCAACACGAACACAGATATCGACTTAAAACAAGTGAACCATCATGAGAAATCATTATTGAAATTCATATATATGGGAAAGATCATAGTTATTACCGGCAATACTCGTGAACTCATCATTTTGCATTCCATCAAAAGAATACTAGGGATGATATATATGGGTCATCCAACCCATCCGATATGAAAAGATTGAAAAAAATGATAATATGAAACGCGTAATACAATTTGTAAAATAAGTTAACTCAGTTCAAATAAATAATTTAAAAATACATTATCTATCACGCAACGACGAGCATGTCCTTTTGTCATGGCTACTAACATTACATATGCAGCATGTTCTACTAAATTAAGACGTCATTACCTTTTCTTTTAATGACTTTAATTGCTTCCCACATCCTTTCGTTCTAACGACACTCAAATCACATACTGCTTGGGTCTTTTCGTGACTTTTGCTCTTATTCTTGCTCATTTCGATGTTTTCGTTGTTGTTAATATTTTTAAACCTAATGTGTAAACGTTTGAATTCATCCAGTAAAAAAGTGTTGCAAGCATCTGTTAAAGACACATCATTGACCAACAATGAAGTCTTGTGTGATAGTAACCCATGCCTAGCCATTAATGACTGACTAGAACCCTCATCGACTAATAAATCAGCCAAAGGTTCGTGTACGAGTCCAACCTTTTCATTCTTTGTCCATTTCTTTAAAATATATTTCTCTAGTAACAACAACATTTGTTTTTCTTCCAATAACATAGCATGTGTCGGCATGGATAACCATCGAACTGAAATATTTGACAACTGCATGATATGAAATCATACTTTGGGTAATAAGTCAACTCTCGATGCATATCAAGATTCTTCCCTTGCTCAAAACGCTCAACGATGTACATTTTAACATTTGCCGAGTTTGATCTCTTTGAACAAATGTAGAAGTTACTTTGCTCAACTTCCTTCTAAAACAACACAAATTATACTTCATGTATATCTACACAATCTGTTGTTCCATCATAACAACTAAGGTCAGTCTCGGTGTTCATTAAGATCAATATGGTTGGCAACTAATTCCTCATGGCGTTGATGAGCTAACACCCTATTGAAACATGTGATGAAGTCTATCAATGAGTTATTTATGTTGACATATCTCTTCAAAAATGAGTGGCTGCTCTCAACCCTTTAGCTGCTAGACATTGCTACACTGAATACGTATTTGACATACGCGAGTACTTATCGATTATATATTTCGTACATATTGATCAACCATTCATTACTGCCCAAATTAGTGGTCTCCATTATCTTAGTCCATCGTTGTTCAAACTCCTCGGGCGATTCAGACTGTTTAATGATATTTACCAGCCTGTGATACTGCTCCTTATACAGCATGGTATTGATTTTTTTTCTAAAACTTGTTCAAAATATGCCACAGGAAAAATTGGTGCAGAGTGAATGGTAACACCATCGAGATAGCCTTTAAAATTACAACATTTTGATCAGTGATTATAATAGTAGGGGTCACTTGGTATGTCATGGCTTTTAGCAATTTCGAGAAGAACCAAAAAAATGATTCGGTCATCTCATTACTCAGTAATCTGCAACCAAAGATAATGGTCTGGCCATGGTGGTTTATACCAACAAATAGGAAAAAAATCATCGAGTACTTGTTGGTGTTGTAGGTTGTATCGAATACCACGACATCGCCAAAGAAGGCATATGATCTTCTTGACTCAGAATCAACCTAAAAACAACGAAACATCCTATTGTCCGAGTCCGTATCGTAATCAAAGAAAAAGTTTAGATTCTTTTCTCTCAAATGTGAAATGCTCAATTAGTGTTTCAGCATCATGACCCATTTGTTGTTGACGTAAATCCCTTTCATGGTTCCTGATATCTTTCTCAGTACAACCCATTGATGATGGACCGCCCGACTATATCTCCATGAGTCACAATTATTAACATGTTTGTATATTGGCTTTCAAAAATTGTTGAGTAAGTGCCTTTTTTTATGGCTGAGACATTTCGGTGTGATTTTAACAAATGTACTCTGTTAGGAGTAGTTAAACCATGGTAATGTTCCTCCACAAATTGTCTAACCACCCAACTATTGCCAGTTTGTTGCTTCGCCACCGACAATCTAGCATTGCACCCAACTCATGTATGTCCACGATTTCTTTCGACAACCCATGACACAGCATTTTTACGACCCATCTAATAGGTCTCGTCTGTTTTCCATCCTTAGAACAAACAAATAACTTCCATATGGTTTTACTTGTTTTCTTATTCTTTTTGTTGTTTGCGATTCGAGTGTTAAAACTCGTTTCTCATGCATATGCATTGTAAAAAGTGTACGCCTCCTCATGTGATTCAAATACCTGGCCAATTTTCGAAATTCAACCAATGAAAACTTGAGAAAGATACACATTATCAGAACTTTACAATTCCATCCCTATAAAAAAAGTTATGCTCCAATTAGAAACAACATATTAGGACAACACAAGGCATATTAATAAATTAACCACAAAGTATGGTTTTAATATTATCAGTAAATGATAATGCTTATTAGGCAAAATGAAGAAGGTAAAATTTATAAAAACTTTTTATTATGTGTTAGTTAATTAATGGTTTTCTAAGCTGGTGAAAATTAACACTCCAGAATTGATGAAAATTAAATGTAAATAAGGGTGCGTTTGATTGGAGGGTGAAAAGTATGATGGAATTTCAATTCTCACCCCACTCCCTAGGAATTCCAATTCCTTGCTTTCAAGAAAAATCTTCACTTTTTGAATTAAAATGGAATTCGAATTCTACGGAATTCCTTGATTTCAAGAAAAATCTTCACTTTTTGAATTAAAATGAAATTCGAATTCTATGGAACAAAAAAAAAAAGCTATTTGATAGAATTTTTTGGAATTTGGGTGGAAAATGAATTCCACTCTCATTTTCCACCCCCTATCAAACACACCCTAAGTGTCATTTAAGCAAAAAGAAGAGCGAAAACAAAAATAAAAAATATAAATAATATACCAAAACTGGTGACATAATGAAATATATTAAGGTAGAAAGAGATGAAAAATAAATTACCAAAATTAATAAAAATAATAAAGTAAGAAATCTTCAAAAGAGGAAGTGAGAAATCCTCAAGGGATGTAGTGTTTAAATGGAGTGGAATTCCGTGAGAAAGTTGAGGTTTAAATACTACTGGGGATGGGGAAAACGAGAGTTCTGATTTAGGGGTGAAGGGCTGATTGACATGATTTTATTGGGAGGGAGAGGTTCTAATTTGGGGACGAGGGGCCAACTGATATAATGTTATTGAAAGGTGAAGGGGTTATAATTTGGGGGTGGGGGGCTGGCTAACACAATTTTATTAGAAAGGGATTCTGATTTGAGGGTGGGGGCTAACTGATTTGGGGGTGGGGATCGACTGACATATTAATTTTTATTCGCGAGGAGTTGTTCTTATTTGAGGGTGGGGCCGACTGATTGCGGGGTGGGGGTGGGTTAACATATTGATTTTATTCGCGGGGAGTTCACATATTGATTTTATCCATGGGGAAGGTTGTTCAGAGGGGTGGTAGAGGGTGGTTTTGATTTAATTAGAAGGGGAAGATGTGTGTGTGTGTGTGTTTGGGATGGGGGGTTTGGGGTGTTGAGGAGGGGGTGGTTTGGGGTGTTTAGGGGGATAGGGGGTGTGTGTTCAAGGAGTTATTTTGCACTGCCCGAATATCTCATATCGAGAGCTTACCGAAGCCAAATTGTTCTAACAAAATTGCCCCTCACCCTTCAATAATATTGCAAATTTTCCATTGAAGGTTGTGCTGCAAGTTCTTCCTCATTCTCCCTCTGTCCACTTTCTCTCTCTTTTTTTCTTTCTATCTCTTTATCCACCGTGACGTGCATCCCCTCCACTTCTGATGTGCGTCTCCTCCTACTGTCGACATTTTTCACCAGCAACGACGTCTCTCTCTCTCTCACATGCCATCGGGCCTCCAGAGTGCCTTCAACTCGTTCTAATGGTCGATATCTCTAGCTTCGTTCCCTCTTCAGCAACCCAAAGGCTCATTCCGGAAGTCGCTCTCTCTCTCTCTCTCTCCCTCACACGCACGTGAGCATCTCCGGTGAACCTTCAGAGCGTTTTAGTCATCCTTAGTCCTCCGATGTGAGTTGTTTATTATATATTTGTAATTTTAGTTATTATATATTTGTAATTTTTAGGATTCAGCCGATTGATTTTATTTGTATTTGTCTTAGTCGATTAATTTTTCAGACCCTTCACATGTTATATTGATAGCTCTCACTAGTTTACAATGTCATTTGTTTGGCTTTTGATTTGATACTATGGTGCTTAGCAATGGGGTTTGTTTGAGAAGTGATATCCTGTAAACAATGGGGTTTGATTTCTCCGACGACCCTTCACATGTTATTTGTATTTATTTGTTTAAGAAGCAATGGGGTTTGTTTTGATACTATATTAATAGCCTGTAAATAGTATGATACACAAAGTGATATCAATGGGGTTTGTTTTAGAGATTTTGCACGCGCATATTTGTTGAACATTATGATAAACCAAGTTGGGGTTTGTTTTCAGTGAATGTAAAGGTAATGTAAGGGAAGTGAATTTGGTGGTATTTTGTTTATTTATATCAATCCCTTGCCAATGCCTGAAAATTACACTCTAATTGAAAACAAGTGAATTTGTTGGGTAGATTATTTACATCGACTCCTCTTCTATTAGTAGATTGTTTGCTGATTTGATTACTTTGAGTCAATAAATATTGTTTATCTTTTTGGACATCAAGAATTGTAATGAGAACCATAATTATGAGAAAGAACAACAAAATATGCCACAGTTGTAGACAGTTGGGGCACTGGTTAGATTACCCGAAAAACGGCGTTGCCCAGACTGTGGACAAGGATTTGTAAGTTGGATAGAGGTGGAGAAGATGTCACCGAATCGAGAGAGGTTGTTCTTCTCTCGCGATAAGAAGTGTGAATTTTTTAAGTGGGATGAAGGGGAATCAAGTGGACATGGCTCGAATAAATCAAGCAATAAGGCCGACACTGAAGATTTGGCCCGACTGTTGAAAATGTGTGCACAGATAAGTGATGAAGACAACGTGGAGATATCTCTTAACATAACCATTCGAAAGGGTAATGGAACTGTGCATGGGAAAAGGAAAGAAAAGTTGTAGGTGGGGGTAATTTTAGTTGTAGTTGTTCACATTGTGTGGAGTTTACTTCCTCTTTGTCTTCATTATGTATCTTATAATCATGGAAGTTGGCACTAAATTTTACTTCATTATACTCACATGTCATTCTGTTCCCTCATGACAATCATCTCAATACAGTTAAACAACTATTTTTCAGAACATACAATATTCCAATGAAAAAAACTCAGTTTAGTTTCATCTTTGTTCCCTCGTAACAATCATTTTAACATAGTTAACCAACTATTTTTCAGAACGTACAATATTCTAATAAAAAAATAAATTTAGTTTCGTTTTTGTTCCCTCATGGCAATCATTTCAGCACAGCTGCAATTAACCCATTTTCAGATCTCTTCCCACCTCCACTGTTACAATCCTCCTCACAACCTGCCACTATCTTCATATCTTTTGTGACTGTAGTGATGACACACCAAGATAAAAAGTTAACCAAAATTTCAATCTCTAAATTTGAATCAAGACAGTATCAGAGTGAAATATCAAACGCCTGATGCAACAGAGAAATAAAAGATAAGGAAAAAAAATTTAATTAATGAACTTAGAAGCAGTATGACGTAATGTCAGGTGATGTGAACCCATTGACATAGTTTATTAAAAAAAAAATAGTTAGCATTGTGATGTAACTAAATTAAATTAAATTCAGAAGGATAACATTTACTTTGTGAATCCAACAGTTTTTTAACTAAATTAAATTAAAAAAATAGTTTATTAACAACTATTTATATGCCAAAAAATGTATGAAATTGGTTTCCAAGCGTGTAAGACTTTGGCATGACATCATTGACATGTATTTCAACATCTATCCAAACAAATTTGCAAAATTAATTAGAAAACCAATTTAATCCAATATAGACTAGCGATCTTAACCACAATGCAAGAGCAAAAATAATAGATATGACTAAAGCACAAACCGCTTTCCTTTCTCTTTTGATGGAATTTGGTCAAGGCAACCTCTATTTGAGCAAATCGGTGTTCATCAGCTCTATCCCCACCTCATCTTCCTCGGGACGTCATTGTAGCACATAGGTTGGCATAAATGGTTGACTTAGTCCATAAGTCGGTATCCAATTCACTCCATAAGCTTGATAGTTAGCACCCTGCAAAGAGGATAACAAATTTTAGTTTAATTACAAAAAATGACAAAGTATAATATATAATATATAAGTATACGATCAAATAATCACGTACCATCAACTGTTATGAGTAAGTGAGTGGGGTTAGCACGGGATTTAGTGCATCTTTTGCTACTTGTATTAGAGCTTGACCAGGTTGTGCATTATTTTCCATTGGGCATTTTCCTTTGCTTGACTTTGAAGTTACATATGCAAAAAAACAGTATGGGTCATTATATGCGAACATTTATTGGTACTCATTTATTTTAGTAGATAATAGATAACTAAAATAGAGTTGTAAACATACCTTGCGTTTATTGGTACTCATTTCCAATGACCCATTTTGACAAAGTTTTCTAGGAGCTCTCTTTGTTTTTGTGCATTACAAATCCAAAATAGGATTGGATGATGTCCTTCCAGCTTCGCCACAATCAGAGGAGATTTAAACACTGCTTTGGGAAAGGAGATTACTGCCACAACTTCTTCTCGATATCAATATGGTCAGATTGTTCAGTTGATTTTTGAGCAACTCCGTGAACTCATGGGTGCATTCTTCATCATCTATTACCAAATTTGCCACCTTAGTAAATAAACTTTGCAATTGATCGTATATTACCTGCTTAAGAGTACTAACTCAACCATTGTAATTGATATTAACCCTTGTGTATGCTCTATACACATCTCTCATCCATCTCCTCAAGATATAAAGAATAAATTTTATATCATTTCAAATCAATACTGAAAGAGCATATCTACAAAGTATCCCTCGAAACTTGAACAAGTGACAGCTGCAAACAATGTGACACTTCTCTCCTCAAACATAACCGTAAACCTCTTTCTCTTATTTGCTTCATTGAATATGATATCTTCTTGGACTTCGGACCTAAATTCAATATAGTCAACCTCGGTAGAGATAATATCGCAATACACTTTTCTAGTGAGCTTTACTTAAAATTCTTTGAATTTTGAAATTGTGTAAATCTCTTGGAACTGTTTCTCCATACAGTACCTAGTTGCGCATGGTACCATCTGTGAATATGACTTAAAATCTTCCTGGAACTCCTTCTCAACTTTACACCTCAAAGCCTGCTTATACTGTTCAACAAATAACTTCAACGAGGTTTCGATTTCACATATTCATCGAAAAATGAATTCATACTTTCACTCTGTTGCATTGTTAACATCTCAACCCATAAACTTGTTCTCAAATAACAAGGTATCCAATGGCCTCGTTCTCTAAAAAGCCCAGACAACCAAGCATTGTCATGCAATGTGTACATATCAATCAATAAACCTAAACCCTGTTCAAATTCTTCCTGATGTTGTGATTCGTAGACCACTTTGTGCACAACCGAGAGTATTGAACCCTTATGAGGTGGCCCTCAAATTTTTCAGGCAACTTCTTAAGTATATGTTACAAACACCATCTATGTCACGTGTTCGAAAAAATAATTTGAATGACATTTTGCATTACCCTATCCTGATCAGTTATTATACCAATGGGCTCTTGACCTTCCATGCACTCTAGCCAAGTCCTAAACAACCAAACGAAAGTCTCAGTATCCTCATTGGATACTAAACCAACCAAACAACGTTGACTGTCCATGATGATTCACACCAGCAAAAAGGCCAAACGACACGTCATACTTATTTGTCAAGTACGAGGTATTGAATGTCACAACATGGTCAAACTCGGTGTATGCTTGTCTACACCTATTATCAGCCCAGAATACATTCTTCAGTCGACACTCATCGTTCAAATCCACACTAAAGAAAAAACTAGGACATTGTGCTTGCTTTTTTTAAAAGTAGACTTGTATCGCAGTTGCATCTCCCTCCCCAAGTCTTAATCGCCTAATCTTATCAATGTAGTTTCTATAGTCCATTTCAACAAATGATAGATTCTCATTTCCACCCGCTTCAACGACTGCTAAATTGTAATTTTTGTGCATTGGAATACCAGTTATATCATTTACTTCAAGCTTTCTTTTCACCTGTTCACTCAATTGTAGATTACATTGATACAACCTGGATTTTGAAGGACTTGCTTTGTGATTATGCTCCAAAATAACTTTGGTAACATGCCATGTTCCTATCACATTTATTGCAGCTGTCAATCTAACTAAACACCCTATTTTTTTGGTTGGTTGAGACTTAAACGAGCTATTTGTATCACTACTTGTCAGGCCTTCTCGACTACAAGAAAATGTCATATATTTCAACAACCCATTACTACCCTTTTTTGAAGTTTTTTTTTCTAACAAGGAAACTCACACTATAAGCATATGCTTTGTAAAATTCAAAACTCTTATTATGGTCCCTAAACTTCATCCCAACCGTAGACACGATCTCCCTGGCCTCTGATATGCATTCTCTTCGTCAACATACAGAAATTGATTTAAGAGACAAATTTATTAGCCTATTGAATTTTAAATCAAGAATTTAATCTGTCTAATTCAAAAACTCATATCATCATAAACCAAAATATAAATCTGATCAAAGTAATTTATGATTCAAAAAATTGGTTCAAATCGTTTACTGACTACCTTCAAAAATATGAACAAATATTCTTACATAACTTCTATACTAAAAATATAATCAAAATACTAATAACAGATTAATAACATAGTTGTTAATTTAAATATGTTATTAATTTGTATTAAATCTGTTATTAATTTGTATCATTTGACGATCTTGAGTTGTTATGGTTAATTTTATATGTATAATGAATTAAATTCACATGGCTTGTGGACTTACTGCTTACTGAAATGTTTGAATAATAAACAAGGGCTTAAACCATAACAAAGCCATTATTAACATTTAACCAAGCATCTTGTAACTAAAATAAGATAACAGCTAATGAAATCCATTAACAAAACACAAGGCCCTAGAGAAAACCTAAAAGACTAGGGGCCAATCTTATATAGGTCTGACATTGTTGTTGATGGTGAGTAGAGGCAAAGGCAGTATGACTGGCGGCGATGGCAGGTGGCAGTGAAGGCAGTCCGATTGTAAACTGGTGGAGATTTTAGATTGGTGGTGGTGAGAGGCTGTCAGCGAGGAAGAAGGAGAAAGAAAGAGATAATCGGCGAGGAAGAAAGAGGAAGAAGATTGTGCTTGAAGGAGGAAGGAGACTCTGCTCAGGAGGCTGTGCTTGAAGAAGGAAGAATGATGCTCGTTTTGTTTGATAAAATCTTGGCATGTTTTTTGATAAAACCTGCTCCGAAATGCTTTAAAAAATGGCGATATCGCGCAAATTTGGCTTCAGTAAACTCTCCGTATGAGATATTCGGGCAATGTAGAATTGCTCGTGTTCAAGGGGGGTGTTGAGAATGGGGTGTTCTGTACATGGGGCGGGGGGGGTGACACGTCCACGTCAGGCAAGATAAGAAATGCCCAACGCGAGCAGGAAATCAAACCTTTAACAATATTAACTAATATATTTCTTATTAAACCTTAGTTTGAAAATTACTCCTAAAATAATGTTTCATATATTTGTGATTGCAATTTATATGGTTATTATATGAGTAATGCTAAGAGTTATGATTAATAATGGTGCCGGTCATGTGTCTCATTCTCATTAGAATATGTGCTAGGCAGATGAGACAATGGTACATGATCTCCTTAGCCCCCTCCAATGAAGAGACGTCACATAACTGATGATACAATCATTAATCATCACATCTACCATAATGGTTAGCATGACTTTAATAGAGCGTTTGGTATAAGAGAAGTGTTTAGATTCTTGAAATTCATGATTCTTGAAAATGCTTTTGGAAATCTTTGATTTCTAGGATTTATGCAATTCTATATTTTGTTAGTTTTACACATTTTTAGAAATGTTAATATTCTTTTTTGATAATCTTACATTCTTATATTTAGTTTAAATACAACATTCTTTGAAATCCATGTTATTTTTTTAAAATTAGACTTGTTTGATTTTTTTTTTTTGTTTAAAAATAATAAATTCCTTTTAGTATATAAAATATTATGACCCATAAGAAAGAAACTGTGAGGGTTGCGACGTGTGAGAAGCATAGCAAGCTATGGCGAAGATAATCATTTATAAGAGAATAAGAGGTGTTTTAATCTTTTTATTTATTATTTTTTTTTCTAATTCATGGGAATCCAAGATTCTCAATCTCATAAAAATCTTTTTGTGTAAAAGTTGATTAAAAGTAAATTAAGAAATGTTATTTTTTTATTTTATTTTTTTTAAAAAATTATACCAAACATGGGAATATAGATTTCCAATTTAACATTCTCATGAATCGATCTAAAAACTTATCCTATACCAAATGCTCCCTAAGTGTAAAAATATAGTGATTTATTTGTTTTTTTCTTAAAGCATAGCAGTCAATTTGACACTTAGCCTAATGAAATTAAATAATCATCTAACAACATCAAAATAACATATAATATAATGACTATCGTGACCTCAAGTTTAAATCACATAACATCTCCTTACGAATAATTTAAACTACAATAGCTTAAGCTGCAATTTACCCTTAATACATTTTTTATGGGTACAAAGTACCTTTCAAAAATATAATCAATTAAATCATTGAGCATAAATAATTAAATTATAATAAATATCAATCAAATAAAAAGTTAAAAGAAATCCTAAGAAAATCTTACATGCAATAGAAGTTGAATTTGAGATCTAAAGGTTGATTTGAAGTCCTTTAAATAATTTTTAATTTATAAAGCTTTATAAATTCATTTAAATTTGTTTAATTTCTACAAATTCATTTCAGTAATAACGAAAATAGAAAAATGAAAGGGCACTTATTTTTGATAATTTGATGAAAATTTATTTCAATAATAAAAACTTAGGTCAGTTTAATATAATTTAATGATAAAAATAAATTGAATATGAATTTATATTTTATTATTTTTTAAAATATTATAAAATATGATATAATTGATAAAATATATCTTTTGTTACCAAAAGCTTCCTCCACCTCTACCCTACTCCTTCTTCCACCTCTATTTCCACTTGAGACCATATTTGAACTATTAGCAATAAGATTGATAGAGAAATTACCCATCTAAAGTGTTTTGGCTAATCCTTTGTTCATGGTTTAGGAACAAATTTTAAGGTGGGTTTTTTTTATATTTAAGTTTTAAGTTTTGAATTTATTTTTAATTTTGTGTTTTGAGTTTCTGTTTTAAGATTTTTAAAAACGCGTTTTTTTTTGTCATTCTGAAAAAATATTTCTTAAAATAAAAAACTAGAAAATGTGTTTATTTTGAAATTTAAAAAAAACTTACTTTATGATATTTTATTCAATGAATTTAATTATTAAATAATAAAATTAACTCTTTTTAATAAAATTCTATTATTAAAATAAAATAATAAATTTGATTAATAAATTATTAACATATATTTTAACAATAATTTATATTAAATTATACACTTAATAATATACTGTATGTTATCATATATTTTTAATTATAATACAGATATATTACATTTTTTAAATTTTAAATAAATATATAATTTTATTTTCAAAATTTAATAATAAATTTTTCTTCTTTTTTTTCTTTTTCTTTTTTCTTCTCCGACGCCCTGCATCTTCTCGATCATCGATGACCATCACCGGTCGATCAGAGCCTACCATTAGAAACTCCAAACCAAATGAAGTTAACATATACAAAAACGAACTAGAAAGTGAAAAACGCACTAACAATTGCCACCAGCCACTATGGCCGATTGTTTCTGGCGATCAAAGGCAACCACCAGACACCCAAGGGTTTATTGACCAACATACCCAAAAATCATCAAGAAAAGAAAGGAAAGAGATGAGAGATGAGACAAAATCAGCTTAAAAGCAATGGGGGCAATCAATGGTGGCTCGCACCACTGGTGGCAGGCGCAGTCAATGGCAGTGGTGGTGGAGGTCAACGACCGAAGAAAGAGGAGAGAAGAAAAAAGAGAAAATAGATAAGAGTGTTGGGTCTGTGTGAGATCGAGGGGGGGGGCTATGTGTTTTTTGTGTTTTGGGTGTTTTTAGTGTACTTTGCCTGAAAACACCTAAAATAATAAAATATTTTCCTTTAGAAATGTTTTGTTATTTTTGAAAATAGCAAAGTAAATATATTTTTAATACTTTAAAAAATTCAAAATTCAAAATGGGTTAAAAATAAAAAAGAAAACGCAACTTAAACGTCTTAAAGATCTGCGTCTTCCATTTAATAATTAAGTAATGATTGAAACGCTGCTTTCATATTTGAATCCAAACCAATGATAGCATGGCCTATGATCCTGATTTTCAAGATATAGTCCATAACTAACATTGAACCTTTCTTTAGATTTCTTCTAAATTATTGTTTAAGCTGAGGGATTATTAATTATTAGCTATTAATTATTAAGGTAATATTTGTTAAAATGTGTAAGATAAACCTCTATCAAGATAATTTATTTGTAAAGTTTAAGATAAATTATTTAAAGAGAGAGAAAGGATAAATTTATCTTTGAAAGTTTAGGATAAAAAATTACGTGACTTTTTTTTAAAAAATTTAACAAATATAATAAAAAATATTTATATTTGGGATACTTTTTATATCTCACTTTTTTCGGTTTATATTTTAGTTAACAAACACTACTTAAAAATATAACATTTTTAACATGAGTAATGCTATTTATCTAAGTTTGCATCTTTTTATTAAAAAATGAAAAGGTATAATACAAACATAAACACATGTACTTTTTTATTTTTTAATGTAAATGTACTAACTAGACTAAAGATATCTTCCGTCTAGATAAATAACATTACTTTTTCAATATAATTCACAAATCAAATGAAAATTCATAAGGAACGACCCGAGTTAGAACTTCCTTGGTTAGTGTAGAAAACAAACAATTAAGAAGGAAGTGATAAGATTTGATCCAAGAGTGATGGATATTCCTAATTTAGTTTCAATTCAACATTGCCATCAAAATTTTCAATTCTTAGAAATTTGGCAGGAGATTGTCTAGAAATGAATCTATTTAGATCAAAGGCTCTAATTGTCTGATCGATCAAGTTTAATAGGATGAAAATTGAGTACCCTTTGCAAGAGAAGAGAAATCATCATTGGATTGTGTTCATGCGAAACCATTCAAAGTAGATCCAGATGAATTGGTAGGATTGGGGGCCATGTGACTTCTATGTTTCTCTTGTTGGTCTATGGCCAGGTACGTAACAATAATAGAATATATATATATTACAATTATAACAATAACCAACCAACGTCTCAATATTATAAATATTAGCAGCAGTTTGAAGATCAAGGACGGCGAACTAAAGACTAAAACCAAGTTGAAGGCAACTAAGATAGTTGGATCAGATGGATAAAATAGATCAAGTCGTGACTTAACGCTATCCTGAAAGCAAGATTGTCCTGTAACTAGCAACTAACAGAATACGATAAAGTTTTAGCAAGATGAAACGGTTTCTCTAACAGAACGACGGCCTCAAACGGTCGGAGCTGACAAAACTCAATAAATGAACTTGCTCTTTGAGATAGACGTGGACATAAGATGGAACTAGAGAATGTTAATACTTTGATAATGAAAAATGAGACTCTGGCAACCTTTTATAGTTGAATAGATCAAGTCGCGACTTAACGCTATCCTGAAAGCAAGATTGCCCTGTAACTGGCAACTAACAGACTACAATGAAAGTTTTAGCGAGATGAAACGGTTTTTCTAACAGAACGATGGCCTCAAACGGTCGGAGCTGACAAAACTCAATAAATGAACTTGCTCTCTGAGATAGACGCGGACATAAGATGGAACTAGAGAATGTTGGAATATTTTGATAATGAAGAATGAGACTTTGGCAACCTTTTATAGCTACAACGGAAGCTCTCAACAGTCACAAATTCAATACAACAATTAAATGAAATCATTAAAAAATGTGACTCTTGGAGCAAATGAAAAGCCTCATATTTAATTCAGAAAATATACTCCAACTGTTTAAATTTCTGCAACAAATAAATAATAAATCCAAACCAAATACACTTACACTCACACACACCTACCCAACATCTCTTTCATGTTTTGCTCTTTTTGTCTGTTATGTTGAACATTTTCCCTTGAGTTTTAGTTATAGATATCTAGACATGTTAGGATGTTCGTTCTGAATATTTATTTACTTTTAAATGTATAACTAAATAACGGTCTATATTTATATTCAAATTATATTGTTTCATACTTATATACCTCGTGGGTATGATTTTTCCAACATAAAGGTTTGACACTACAAATGATGTTGGCCTCCATGTGGGTGGGCATTGATGGAAGACGCCTTTGGCCAACGGTTTTCCATAGTTTTATTGTATGTATTTCTCACCCTATTTCTGCATCTAGTGGGCATGTACGTAGTTCACCTGATCCATGTGGTTGTTAGACATCTTCTATATTTGATTACCAATCTAACCCAAGTTGGCATCTTCTATATTGCCTTTCTTAGAATGGCACCAATTACAAATCTATTACTTTTATTTTCCTGGGTCAAAGAGAAAAGAAGAGTGATTAGCTTGATAACTCATTTGACTTTTAAGTATTACCATAAGTGCCCTTCATAAAATATTCGATTTGAGTGTAATTATTATCGGGGACCCTTCTAACCTGATAGCCTCACCAAGAGACTCATCGAATGGCACAAAAATTATAAAAATGCTCACACTTAATTTACAAATTTGTTTCCCTTGCCCCTACCCCTACCTCATTTCTTCTCTCTCTCCCTCTTCATAGTCACCTCCAACAAACGTCAACCGCTGTTGCATTGCTTGGCTACCTTTGCCTCTCTGTCTCGTCTCGTCGCTTCATCGACCATCGTTATGAGACAATCGAGTGATGCAACAACGGTTGACGCTTGCTAGAGGAGATCATGAAAGAAGAAAAGAGATGGGGATAGAAAAAGTAAATTTATGATTTAGGTGAGAACATTTATGTCATTTTATGCCGCTCGATCAATCTCTTCGTAAGGCTGCCGAGCAAGGTAGATTAATCCATTACCAAGAAAGTGAACCCAACACTGTGGTCCCACCATAATGCACACAATCAAACCCTACATTTACTGCTCATTATGGCAGTATTGGTACAAGTCACCTTGAGAGCAAAATAAGTTTAGAGTTACTTTTATGTTATCTATTATGTACAACAATAAATTCTAATAGTAATGAAAATGTCTTATATGATTACAAATAAAATATTTAAAATTAAATCCCTAAATTAATTAGAAAACTAGAAAGGGCCCATACCATGAGTACGAACGGTATGTCCCCCCCGTGAATTCATGTCGTCATCGGTTACTGAACCGGCAATGGCAGCATCTCCGGCGATCAAAATTATCTGATGGAAACTCAGAAACGGAAAGGTTGTTAACATTGAAGAATTCAACGAACTTCAAAACGAATTCATCTCCAGGGTATACGACTGTTTCTTCTTCATCATCTCCCTCACGGCTTCGCCGAACGCCGCATCGTCGTCGTTATGTTCTTCTTCTTCGTCTTCGTCTTCCATATTACACACTCTCCGCACCAGATCACGATCTTTCTCCACCTTCTTGGACCCGACGACGGGCTTTATCACCACCAGCGTTGCCGCCTCCATCACACGCCCCGACTCCGGCAACTCCAACTCCGGCACATACCACAGCTTCATCATCAGCGCCGGTACCGGCGTCCTTCCCGGCGCAGGCGACAGATCCGACGTCGAATTCGCCTGCTCTTCGACTTCAAGCTTGCTCCTCAGATCTTCAATCTGTTCTCTGGTTCTCATACACAGCCTCCCTTGGTTAGTCTTGTCCGAAACCACCACTCTCTGAAGCATCCGATGCTCCGAAACCACTTCCTGCAGCATGTAATGCCTCGAGGACGCAGAAATCAAGCACGATATCGTCCAGACCACTCGCAGCTTCAGCTCATCGTCCGACAGCAGCAACTGCTGTTGTTCGCCGGTGTTCTTTGGAGTTTGTGAAAGCTTGCGCAGAGATTTGGCTCCGAGCACCACACAGCTCTCGAGCTCGCTTCCAAACTCGGCTCTCCACCGGAGCAGCGAATCGCCGCCGGCGTTGGATCCGATCTCGCCGACATGTCCGGGAAGCTCAATTCGCAACAGCCGGATTTCCTCGAAGTTCTTTAAAACTTGATTGGGCGAATAGTACAAAGAATAATCGTCGTCGTCCTCGGGGAGACACGAGGAGGATTTAAGAGTAATAATTTGAAGAAGACACAGCAGCGGCCTCGTGATGACTCTACGAATCAGATTCCTGAAACGATTTCTAGATCCGCCGCCGGATTGAACAATCTGATGATCGCGATCGCGATGAGAGCGGTTATTGGTCTTGGGAGGAAGCCTGACAACGACGGCGTCGACTTGAGGAACAACGGAAGCGAAACGCTTGCAGACCAAGGAGCATCGGGTGAGGGATTCGGCATCCTTCAATCTGTTGAAGATGAGGCGGAGAAGAGCATCGGGTAAGCGATCGAACTGGTCAGTTTCTCCTCCTCCTCCTTGCCCCAAATCCATCTTTTCTCTATTGCGTGCCTTGAACAAAATTCGGGTTTTTCAAGGGTAGAGCTTGGCGGTTAAAGCAAGAAAAATCTAAACAGAGACGCAAGGAAGTTGCGGCGACGGTGAGAGAGAGAGAGAGAGAGAGAGTACACGGCAGGGCCGGAGACTGGACCACGAACGTCTAGATGCTGCCTACTACTAGTTTCTGACTTTGAATAAGCTTTAATTGATTAAATATAAACACATTCAATCACTCTTACCCTACTTGGGCGGTCTCTTACTTGGAACGAGGGTCTTTCCACGGTCTTTTTAGTACTGGCATCTTTGATTATATCACAAAAGAGGTAAAGGTAATAATTCAACTCGAAACTCACTGATACATTATTCATCTATCTGATCGTTCGATTTATATCCTCAAATCACTCCTTCCTTCCTTTTCATGGCATAAATATGAAATCATATTCAATTTTTTCATGAAAAATCAGCCAAAGATATTGTCAAAGCCACACACGTTGCCCTCCTCGACTTGCCCATATTGGCCTTTGCAAGTCGATTCCCATTTCTCTTTCTCTTGGCATTGAGTACATGTACAGGAAGAAACACAAGACAAGACAAGACAGTATAGCTCATGCTGCATTGCTTCTATCATGGGCAGCGTAATAGTGGTGCAAAGGTAAGAGTCATGCGTGGCTACTGGGCCGACGAAGACCTCCGAATCCATTAAAAAATAAGATCAATCCAACACAAAGACGAGATATCACATTATAGACAAAATTAGATAGATATTGAAGAGATATAATGGATATTATTCAATTCTATCCAACTCCTCGTTTTCATTAAGCATGATTCGACTAGCAACTTTTCTTTTAATTCATAAACTTTTAACTTTTACTATTGACATCTTTTTAACTCTTTTCCTCTTCGATTCAAATCTTAGCTGTTAAGAAAGATATTAAGTTATAACATGCGTCGAATCCCCTGTTTTACTGACTCTTCTTATTATAAGAGTGGGGTCCACATCCCAGTTCCGATTTATTAGGCATCAGAATAGGGATTCAATACCTTCACGGGTTTGGACTTTTGAGGACTACTGGCTGGTAGGCTTAAACCATTAAGGAAGGCAGCCGAGCCGACTTTGTTAAAAAAGAAAAGAGGTAGGCGTAGGGTTAGGATTTTGGGTTTCCTTGGTGGCGACGACCTTATCCCCATAGACACAGACAGCCGCGCATGGAATTCACGTGCAGTTGCCGCAAGCCAACAGAGACCTCCCGTTGGTTGGTATCCAAAATATAAACATACCCACTTGGTGCCAACTTGTTCACCCCCTTTACGGGGTTAACGTAATCCCCGCCCCCCCGCCGCGGGGGGGGGGGAGTTATTTAAAAATCTATTTTTTTAAGAAATTCATATGTTTCTCTCTCTTCTCTCTCTTTTTTTCTCTTGCTGTCACTGTCACCGTCACCTCACCTCTCGCCGCTACATCCTCTATCTCTACCATCACCTTCTCTCTCATCACCGCCTCGTCTCTCGTTGCCTCACCGCCTCACCCCTTCATTTCTCACGTGTTGATCGTCGCTACATCTCGCCTCACTATGGAGAGGGAGGATACAACGGAGGTCAGCACACAAGAGGCGAGACAAGGCAACGATGATGAAAAACGGTTATTGGAGAAGAAGATGGAAAGAGATGAGGGATGATAAGAGAGAGAAATTTTGGAGTGCAATTTTGTGCACCCTATTTAGTGAGGGTAACTTTACCCTCTGCTAGTTTCGAGGGGTAAAAAAGTCATTTTGGGGGGTCTCTTCCCCCCTCCTCTCTCTCTCTCTTTCTTTCTCATCTCTCTTCCGCCTTTCTCTTTTTCTCTCTCCCCTTCCCTTGTTCTCACTACCGACCCTCTCGCCATTGCCACTATATCATCGTCGCCTCGTTATCTCATTGTTGTCACTGCATCCATCCTCTCCGAGGTGAGGCGGTAGTGAGAGAAAGGCGGTGAGAAGGTTGCTGAAGAAGAAAAGATAGGGGAGAGGAGAAGAAATGAGGGTTGCGTGCAGTAGCGACCAGCGTGCAAAAGGCAACGTGACAGCAAAAGGAAAGGAGAAAGGAGGCAGCAACAATGACAGTGATGGTGGTGAGGCAACTGTAAGCCCACTTTCGAATATTCGAAAGAAGGTTATTACAGTGAAGATATGGAACAAAACTGAACTCAAATTATAACTCATTTCATTTCTAACAGCGAAAATTAAATAAGATTTAATTACACTCTTAATATCTCATGACTCTAGACTCGATGGCCATATAATATAATAAGAGGCTCAAATGTCAATAAACATAACAAATCCTTATCGTTATAAATCTCACCAAATCACTAACTATAATCTTTAAAGTTAGGACGTGTCTCCGTACATCACTATTCCTGATTGTAGTCCTATTGGACTCGCCCCCAATAATAGTCCTACATTTACTTGGAATGGCCAAGAAAATCAAGTGAGCCACAAGACTCAGCAAGTTCGAGAATAAAGAATAATATATAGGATCCAAGAATATGATGACACCAAGAAGAGTAATCAAGAACTCCACAATTATATACAAGATTCATAATTCATGAATTTATCAATTCAACTTAATACATCATGTCACCCTGTATCAATATGCAAATATGCATAAAATTTCAATGTCATTATCAATTCTCATAGGCTTGTAAGCCATCAACCAATACATGCAAGAGGGCATCATTTCATTATCAATATCAATTTCCCCTGCTCTCAAGTCATAATTCGATGCATGCAAAAGTGCATAAGTTCCATAAAACCTCACAAATAAATATGAAGCCAACTTGTCGGGCTATGGCCACCTCGCCCCGCGTCAAGTGCTCTAGGGTATCCTTTATCTCTCGGCACAAAATAATAGGTGCGCAAAGCATATATATATGTAACATGTACATGTATGCATCATGTATGCATTTGTCAACCACATGTATTTAAATTTTTGTTTCTTAATATTCATACCTTCAACAAGCATTTACCCATACTGGGTATTTTACCATCATCAGATAATTCATCATATCTTACTTCATAACATTTTTCACGTTTAAGATCTAAATTATAATCTAAAAATAATTTTAAGAGATGTTATTTAAGGTTAAAGCTTGATTCAGTATTTGAGGAGTATTAGAGATTTAATATGTTATTTTTCCTTTCTTATAATTTCTTTGAATTCACTTAACTGGATCTAGTATACAATTACTTGCATTTAGGCTTATATCCCAATCATAAGAAAGAATGGCAACCCAAAAAGTATTTCCTCTCACAAGTTGATGCCATACTTATATATATTTTATGTCCATCTCACAATATTAGATAACTGATCACTCATATCAAATGTTGTTTTGTTCAAATGAAAACCAAACTACCTTCATTCTTATACATATGAGGAGTTTAAAAATATTTAAAAGAATCTCCTAAAATGAATTTCAAAATTCACTTTGAAATTTCATGTCAAAATAAATCTGAACTTTTTCTAAGGCAAAGGGCCAACTAGAACATATTTTTGTAAATGTCTTTATTTTGAAAAACTAACTCCCGGTATTTTGATAACTAGCATTCATTGTTGTAAGAATGATTTTTAATAAATTTTTCAAGAAACGAAAACTATGTATTTCGAGGGTGGTAAAATTGCAAAATCGTGAATTTGTACTAAAATCAAAATTCTATCTTTTTATTGTTATGCATTTTGATTTTTTTGATATTTTTATAGAATTCAAATGGGGATTATTTTCTTATTTACATTTATGTATTAAAGTAAATTAAAGATAAAATATAAATTAAAGAAAATGCAAACATTTACTTAAGTTAAAGGAATGTAAATGAATGGGGTGTAAGCAGAGAGCTCGCAAGCAAACGCTTATGGGAAGAGCTCGGGACGAGCTCGAGATCATGAGTTTGCGGCTTATGGGGAGAGAGAGCTCGAGGTCATCAGGTGAACAAGAGTTTTCTAAACGAGCTCGCGGTCAAGGGGTTGAGCAAGAGCTCACAGGGCGAGCTCGCACCATGAGCTTGAGGTCAAGTGCGCGACCAAGAGCTTGAGAAATGAGCTCGCGAGAAAGAGCTCGCAGAAGGGACAAGCGGAAAGAGCTCGAAACGAGCTCGCTGGAATAGCAATGAAGCTGAACGTGTATATATATATATATATATAACTGGGTTTACCGAACAGAACAGAGGCATTCGAACGATTGTTTAAGCATGAGTATATGGTGGATTGGCTAGGCAGGGCATGGCTCGGGTAAGCTTTTCAAATCAGTGAGAGGTAACAGCTCGCTATGCATGTATTTATATGTGTATTTATAAGTGAGTCTCATATATGGGTGAACAGTATATATTCTCAGTTGAGCTTTTACTGTTGATGCGAGACCTCTGAATACCTCAATGAAATCATTCGAATGAGTGGTAGATAACTTAGCATTTTACATTCCGACATAGCACATACAACTATAAGAGGCATTTGGAACAGCGAGCTCATTCAAATGTGATATACACGCAAATATATATATATATATATGAATACATTTAACACTACTTCTTTGGATGGAGAACGAGCAGAGGTTTTCATCATCACCTAGCTATATAAAATGCCATTTACGAAGAAAGCATGGGGTGAAAACAAACCCCATTTTGAGACCGCAAGAAAACCCACAAAGAGATACAGGAACATAGGTTGAACACAATGAGCTAAAGTGAGCTAAAATGAATACATTGAGCTATAATGAACACACCAATCGTAACAGAAGCAAAAAGATACAGGCTAGCTCGCACAAGGATATAAAAGGATGTATAAGAGAACTTGCACTGAAAATCAAAGGAGAATGCAAGAAGAACTTGCCTGATGACTTCGCTATGCAGAAAAATCCTCTCTTCCTGAAACTCCTATCGGCCAACATGAAAATGGGACCAAAAAGAAAAGAAAGAAGAAGAAGTAGGAAGAAAGGGAAAGCCAGGCACACAACAAATAAATGTCGCCGATACAAATGAAGCATGAAGAGGGAAATGCATAGTCTGCACCTGCAACTTGGTCGAAATGACCTGATTGCCCTTCACCTTTACAATGGTCAAGTGGAAGACCAAAGGCACTATTGACATTTAATGGTTAATTTATTTTATTATGATTTTCCTTTAAGAATTTCAAATTTCATTTCTCAATTGAGCTCAGCCCATGCCCAACTCACTAACCCAAATAAATTATCATAATCCAAACCCATTCAATATATAATTAAAATTTCAAACACATCTCAATGGCTCATTCTAGTTGGATTTTCCCCACAGTTTTGGATTCCATTTAGATGGGCTATCAAATTCTCATTTCCACTTACTCTTCATTCCATAAGTAAAGAAAAATATTTTCAACCCTCAATTAATTAAAATAAAAAAATTTTGAACCCAAAATAAAATACTCGAAAATGTCTAGACCCCCAAACAAGTCGTTACAGCAATGACAGCAAGTGACTTGTTGGGGAAAAAGAAAGAAGGGGAGAAAGGAGAGCGCAGAGCCCCCCTCCCTTGCGATAGCGGTGGTGAGAGGCGAGGCGACGAGCGCTCACAACTCGTTGAAAAAGAAGAATGATGGGGAGAGAGCCCCCTGGCCCGGTAAAATTAACACAGCGGGGGGGGGGGGGGGGGGGGGGGACCATTAAATGGCACTCCACTTAGATACTTCATCTGTAAACTAAACGTAGGGCTGCAGCAGGCTGAAACTTCCCCAGGTTTCAGATTTATCATATTTTAAATGCGCAGGTTTTACATTTATCACATTTTAACTATATGTGGCCCTCAGAGCAAGGCCTAACTAAATGGGTGTAAGTAATTAGAACACAAACTTACTAATTATGCTGATAATTCTCTGTATACAGACACTGTGAGAAGTACTCAATTCACGTGTGTGTAATCATTCTAACTCCTCCAAACTATCTAAATATAAGTCCACCACAATTCCAACTTATGATTTTCTAAAATCAAGAGAACAACCTTAGCTTGGAGTACACAAGATTCCAGCACAATTCCAGTGGATTCCTTGGAAACATCGAAATTCGAAATTTGGTCACTTACCCACAAAGTTGTAGCCCTTTTAGGTCTTATTTCTGAAGTCTAAATTTCAAATTACAAATCAAGTGATATGTTTAGAAAGGGGGGTTTCCTCTACGCCACTGTGTTGAACAAAATACTGAAATAATGTTATTAATTCAAGTTAAATCTTACAGTTTTATGATTGACTTAAGCAGAATCCTGTGATGTTTTTTCTTCTTTTGTATATATGATTATCTAGAGATAATCCGTACTACTCATGGATTAATTAAAGACTGCAAAGGACACTAAAGATGTTATACTAAAAACTTGGGACTATTGACCGAATGGGAAGACATTGAGATCCATATGAGAATAGCTGATGTATGAACTCTAAATACCAAGTGCATGAATTTAACAGGAAGTAATTTGGGTTTGTGACTTTTGACTCAAAAATCTTTAGCTTTTAGACTTTCTTCTTGTGATTTACCTGCCACATACCAAACATGCTAGTTGCATTCTCCCCAGGGAATCACTGAATTCATGTGATTTCAAGCTATACGGTCCGTGTATAGGCATAATGGTCTGAGTGAAAACAATAAAATTGTATGTGACATGAAGTACATGATAGAGAGCATGAACGTTTCCAAAGTAGCTAGGATGAGCCTCAAAGAGTACCAGAAGAGAAAGGAGATAGATGGTACTTTTTACAGAGTGCCATGAGAGTAAAAGACTATAAGAGGAGAATAGTTACATGCAGGGATTGGTAACTCAAACTCAAATCCTGGAAGCAATCAGGGGAGTTGTGTTCTGTAGGTAAGCAGACGCCGCTCCTACTCCACTCCCGAGCTTCACCGGGTAACCGACATCCTTGAGTATCATTTCCACTCCGGCAAGACACCCCAGCAATTGCAACTACATTAACACGTACAACAACAGATTCAAAATGTATTCATTTATGAGAATAACTTGAGAATAGAAGTTCATAGAGAGCATAGTTTAGAAGCAAGTGACATGAAGAAGAAACACTGGCAATATAGGATTTCAGATTGATGAAAGCAATTCACAATTTTTATAGTGAACAAATAGGTTGCCCATCATGGATATATACAAAATGTAAAGCTTCATTATCATCTGCAATATCCAAGATTATGATAGAAACAAATGTCAGCATGTTTATGATAACTCGTTGGGGAAATAGTGTATACCTCAGGGCTTCCTCAGACAACTCAGGGATCCCAAATCTCGACACTGGTAAACTACCATATCTATAGCTATTAGATGTGAATGCCCGTGAGCAGAAGCAGATGCTTGTGCACACAAAAATTATGAGAGAACTAATGTTTTTCACCGTTTAATGAACTTTTGGATCCTGCAGATAACTGTTCTAGAGAAAGTTGCTATTGGCTCAAAGCACAATGAAGTTGATGACAGCCAAGATTGGTGGATGTGAGGTGACACTAATGCTCCCCAATGGTCATGAAACAAACTATGGCAAGTGTCCCTTTGACTACTTTTATGTTTTTCTTTAAAAATTGATTACAATATTAAGCTATCTTGTATATGCGTGTTGATCCTATATAGTATGTTCTACGATCTTCTTTAAACTGAAAATTTGTCCCAATTGATGTTTGGTTGATACTAGATAAATTTTATAGAAAAACATTATGCAGGCTGTTATCAGACCTGGCATAGCAAGTGTATATATGATTAAAATTATGCAAGCTACTTTTACTGAAAGGCTTTTAGAAGATAATCATGCAGTGTTTTCCAAAACTTTAAGGAATTCTATGATAAATGAAAAGACACTCACGTTTATCTCATTTCTACCTGTGAAGACACAAGCAACATCCCCTGTTCCTTATCCGAAGAACCACCCACAGAATTTGCTTTTAACCTCTGACCAAGGAATTGGCATTCCTATCACTAGTTTACCATTTCTACTCACAATATGAAAATTATTCTACATGTGTCAAACTTGTGACATGGCCACTGTGATATAAAAAGGGCTCCCCAATTCATGAAGCTTCCTGCTTTGTGAGGGCTGGGGGAGGGTAAAATTATACGGGTGTTACTCCATATTTTGGGGTAACTCACAATGTGAAATCTGTGAACTCACTGGAGGCTGCCTCTGTTTGACAATTTCATAGAAGCGACTGAGGGCATTTATTTTCCAATCTAATCATGGAATAATACTATGTGATGAGCTAAGTTCATTTGTTTTAGGGGTGGGGAATGGGTTATGGTCATGTCAGCGATCAGTAAGGATTGTCAAAGGTGGACTGATAGGGATTGGGATTAAGTGGACTATGGCAGTGGTCTCCCAGCTGGGTATGAGCACAGATGATACAGAGATTGTATACACAAGTTTAAATTAAATGGGTCCATAAGGGTGCAAGCGAATATCATTTTTGTCTCACCATTGACCTCCTGAAAATTAGAGGGATCTATTACAAGAAACGAGCCATCTTAAACCACTTATGAGGTGCAGGCCCCTAAGAGAGAACAAAAGCAGGGACTTTGTTCTTTCTAACTAACCTATAAGCCTGGAAATCAAAGCTTTAAGTTATCATCATTATGAGAGCATTGTAGCCATAAGTGAGAACAGAAGATCTTGTTTGGCCTTAGTTGGGAATCTTGATATCAGTCTACTTCGCATCCAGAGTTACATGAAATTCAATCTGTGATCATTTTCCCCAGTAACCTGATTTTCAATCTTACTTGTTTTCTAAACTTCAAGTAATTGGTATCGTAAGACATACAATACAGAAAATACCTCATTTAGGTTGCCAAGATGCCCGATTCTGAAAACCTTTCCGGCAACTTTATTTAGGCCCAGCCCTAAGCTCAAGTTGTATCTTTTCCATCCCCTTCTAACAATTTCTGAACTATCAATGTAGGGAGGCACAACCACTGCAGTGACTGTGTCACTGTACCATTCCTCTTTCTGAGTGCAATTCTTCAAGCCCCATGCCTCCACGGCAAGCCTGCATTTTGAGATTGAAAATACTTTCAATTTACTCTTTAGAATGATGCAAGAGAATTGCCATGGGGATTTATTACCTTGTTGCTTTGCCCAAGCGGCTGTGCCTCGCAAACACATTTTCAAGTCCTTCCTCAAAAAGGAGATCCAGTGCTGCTCTCAGCCCATATAACAATTGGATGGATGGAGTGTATGGCCAAAATGTTCCCATCTTATAGAACTTCAAGTAATCCTTCCAGTCAAAGAAAACCCTTAGGGATTTTGCAGTTTTGGAGGCCTCAAGAGCCTTTGGGCTTGCACAGACAATGCCCATTCCAGTGGGCATAGAAAGGGCTTTCTGAGAGCCGGTCAAAGCCACATCTACACCCCATTCATCCATCCGGAAATCAAGTGCGCATATGGAGGAAACTCCATCCACAAGATAGAGTGCCGGATGCTGATAGTGATCTGAGAATCATGCGATGAAATCAAACAATCTGATTAGTCCAGAGAGCAAGAAAAATCAATAATCACATAAAAGCATTTCACTGACCAATGGAAATAAATGCTTCAGCAAATCAACTCTATAAGTATCTTAGTAAGCAGACGAGTCAATCAAAAAAAATTTTTTTTTTTTTTTTCTCAAAAAAGGAAGCATAAAAGAATTAGGCAGCAAATTTCAAAATAAGCATGTTGCATTTAGATAAAGATGTAGGTCCTTCTGACTAGTGATATGGTAGTGTAGTTCAAAAATAAAAAAGTTTTCGCAATTTCATTTTACTAAGTTCAGCCAATCTATATTTAGCAAATTATGCATTAATAAGAAAAATTAATAACACCATATAGTAGCAGGCACAGAATCATGCAATCCACAATGCAATTTCAAGAAGAGCATATAAGGCATCAATACATATTTCACCATATGTGCATGCTAGGATATGCTAACTTAGAAAAATGTTGGTAAGAGCCTAAGACCAAAACTGTTTTGAATACCTTAAAGACTCCACCAATAACTATAAAAACAATAAGAAGAAAAAACATAAAAAGATGCACAACAAATATAAGTTGAATATCAAAAGTTCACTAAAGTTCCCCCAACCAACATCTCAAAGCTCTTGTAGTTTGACTAGTCCTTGGAACTGAGCTCAGATTAGTAGATTGAAACTCAGGAATGCTGGTAGGAAGATGACATATTCTCAGTATTCATAGCCATCCAACATATAATACAATAATTTCTTACCTAGTATTTTTCGCACAGCAGCTAAGTTGTTGGTAACTCCAGTGGCTGTCTCATTATGCACAATGCAAATGGCCTTGATAGTGTGTGCAGTATCTGCTGCCAGCTTTGATGCCAAAACTTCAAGATTGGCACCTTGACCCCACTCACTTTCAACAACATCAACATTGAAGTTGAGGCGTTGTTGTTGATCTATCCAGAGCAAACTGAATTGACCAATGAGGAAAGACACAATCCGGTCTCCAGGAGACAATGTGTTTGTAAGTGCACTTTCCCATGCACCAGTACCTGTACCAAAACAGCAATACAATGGCACAAATCAGAAGTAAAAACAACTAAAAAGTTATTAACCACGACACCTAAATCGTAATACATGCTTTGATATTCCTTTGGAGAAGTAATAAGATTTAGTCACTTTCTGTTGCATTCAAAGTTTTAGCTTCAGCCTCATCCAAAATATGTATTTCAAACTGCAGAAAGACCATGATAATTAAGTATGGAAAGAAAATACAAGTCTTTATAAACCCTACCAGATTGTGAATCAACTTTCAACCATTTACATGAACAAAATTTCTACCATTGAGACTAAGCATGCTATCCATCATACTATCTATTAACTAGTCAAAAATGACTCATCTATGAGTCTAGATCCACTTGTTCCACATAGCAATATCCATCAAAACTTGAGCGCATAGTGGAGAAACAGATGACAATGTCGAGAAATCAGAAACGAGTTGTTTTCCAAAACCTAATACAAACATGTATACGCTATGAATAATCCATATTCCAAACACCTTTCAGCATCTTTTTGAAGCAATACCTGTGGTTGGAATCAGAAATGGGGTCCCGCTAGTAGTCTTGAAAATCTTCTTGACATCCTCAATCAAAATTTTTGTCATTGCTGGAATAGCAGGAGAACGATAATCCTCATTGTTCCTGTTCATTGCACGAATAACCTGGTCTGGGATATTGACCGGCCCAGGAACAAAGAGCTGGTTCCTTCCAGGTCCATAGACATAATCCATCTTTCACTTCTTTATTGAAATTCAACAAATTTCTCACTTTCAAGGGCCACAACCTACAGAAAACCATCGGATAACTAATCTTAATTTTGTAGTACAATTACTTGAAAAATTTTGCACAACTATGAAAAAGTGGAATTCAAACTTAGCTTTCATTTTATAGCCATACATTCATCTATGCTATGAACTACTACAAGTGGCCTCTCTTCTTTAGCTTCTCAAACTCTTTGGGGACGCCACTTTGTGGCTCTTCTCCTATCCTGTCCTTGTGTCACATGCTTTGGGATAAAAAACTAACAAAATTTCTCAATCCCTTATAATTAGAAAACATCAGTTGCTTACCAAGAATATATGTTCTTTCTTGTTTTTCAGATCATCCCCTTTAAAAACGAAATTGTATGATCCACACTATTGGGTGGCATACTTCTGGAGGTCAATGGCTTGTATGACGACTTCCCAAAATCAATCTAGCTTAGATACAGAAACTTCCCACTTTGAAACCAACTTTCCATGCTTAACAGATGATCAACCCAACTTTGAAACCACTTTGTGGAATTTGGGAGGCAAAGTCTAACGCCACTTTACACACAAGTATTACTTACTTAGGGAGAAATCGAGGAAAATTCACATGCTTCTAATTTTTCATTTCATTTCCTGTCAGGTAACCATGCCTCAGTATGTGGCCTCCTCTTATTATTTGATTTCTTTCTTCTTGACTACACATAACATGACTACAGTACATGGAACATTTATAGACTTGGACTAACATATATCTAATTCATAAATGTACCTATGAACAGGCACATACATGCATGACTCTTCACCTCTAATTCATGAATCCAGCATACGTATGTGTACAGAAATTTCTAGACTACTAAAATAAATTTTTTAACTTTCCAACCACCATTTAACGATGAAAACAAATATTGTAGAACTCAATATATGAAGCATCATTTTTCCATGTTGGCCTCCATTGAATAATTTTTCTCTATTTCTTTTTATTTTCAGTACGTCAGCCATTATACTTAATTTATTTCTCAATTTTCTAGAAATTACATTTATCATCTTCCCATATTTCTATTATGTTTTGATATATCAGCAATTTTACGTAATAAACAATGAATATTATTTGTTCATGTTTCCATAAATCTGGGATAATTTCATTACTTACAATAAATCATTCTAGATAAAAAAAAATTACAATATTAATCATTAGAGTAGAAAATAATATGAATAAGAATGTCTACTCTACATATCAAGAATGCCCCATTCTGCAATGAGGATTGCACATCTGGGAGAAACTTCATTTTGCTATTTAAGGTCATAAGCACACACATGAATACCCACTAATATTAATACTTGTGACTCTAACTTGGCCAGTAAAACCTTTGATGGAATGCCAGAACAGAAGGAAGATACAGAAGCAGAAGCCAAGCCAGGTACAAGACAACCATGGACCAAGTAAAAGGTAGCTAATTGTAAGTTAGTTTCCATTCTATGCAAAACTCTTAATCTGTAGTTTGAAGGCCAGGACACAATTACAATTAGTACCACCATAATTCCCAATCTCCTAGCAGACTACTTTACACACTCATTATTTTTATTTTTTCATTTCTCGAGCTTCGAGTTGTACAAATAGTCTCTTTACGACAAAGTAAGAGGAAGGTTGTGTACAAAATACCAAATAACTGTCGTATATTGTGCACTAGTTGTGACCCTTCAATTTTGCTCAAACTTATTCTATGAAGGAAAAAACAAAAAACCACACAATAGACAATAGGTGTGTGATTTATGAGTTATTGTGCCCACACTTTAGAAAACCAAAAGAAGATAGATTTTGTGACTTCTTGTGTAGCTTTGATCCATTTTAACCATCAAACCAGTTGGTTTCAATTAAGCAAAACAAAAACAAAAAGCATACATAAATTAAGATTACTCCCATAAAAAATAGTGAAAACTAACAAGTTTCAGGCGATAAGATTACTCAGAAAGAGAGAAGTGGACTTGCCTTGGGATGAGACCACTGAAGAAAGAGAACTGAAACCCCCCACCCACCTTTGGAAGAGGAAGATGGAGAAAAAATTGGGGAAGGGAGAGAGAGAGAGAGATGACAAACCAAAACCAACAAAGGAGTAAATTTTATAAGAGGGCGGGATGTCGACCAGCTTCCTGAGTGGGTCCCACGTGGCATCCATGTGGCAGATAAGAATTGCCCCGAATTTGGAACCCCAAAAGCCCAAGGGGAAGAAGAAAATAAAAGAAAAACAAAAAGATTAGGAGAGAGAGGAAGAAAGGGCAAAAAGAGTATGAGGTTGAGGAGGACTAAGTGAAAGATAAAGTGATAATGGGGTCTGAACCACACCCTCACCTCTTCAATGCCAAGCCACAAATCTCACACACCTCATCCCTTGTTTGCTTCTTGACTTGATTCTATTCTAACCCTCTTCTTCTATTTATATTTGCAAAATTCAACTCTCAAGTGAATTGACATCATCAACACACAAAGACATTCAACCCATTACTTCTTTTCCCTCCTTAAAATAATACTTCATTCAATAAGAGAATTTCAAATGGAATCATAATTAGTTTGAAATTTGTGATTTGGAATAATCTCATTTCAAATCCAAATTTTAATATTTTGAATCTATCATTAAGATAATGTAATAAATAAAAGATTTTCAAAATTAATCATTCTAAATTTGGACTACCTTGACCTTTTGTATTTCATAAACAACAAATCGTTTTGCTATATGTAATAAATGATATCTTATATTTTTATATAATTTATGTTTTCCGTACTAAACAAATATTAATATTAATTACATATATAAAAATATTAGTAGCATAATGCTAAATAACATTATCTTTCTTGAAATGGTTTACTTTTAGGTCAAATCGAACCAAATTATTAATTATGCTTAATGACAAACTTTTAAATTAGTTATTTTTGTAATAATACAAATTAAAATAATATCAGTACCCTTAATATTAATATTTAAATTTTAGATTTGAATTTTGTTTCATGTAAAAAAAAATTCCAATCTCTTGCTGATAATTAGTTTATATTATTTTATTTTAAAAATTATATTCTAATTTAACACTTTACATTCTTAAATTATACATTCCACTGATACTCTAAAAAGAAGAATATCAAATGAGAAGAGGTTCTCACTCCTCCACGTTGGACGGAATGAATGAATGGCATTGAATGGTGAATGCTCCGTTTCGCTTTTACTTATATTTGGGTGAAAAATAACATATAAACTATGATGATAATATTTTTTATGTAGAATTAAATTTGTTGAATTGAATTGGGGATTTTTTTCTAGAATAGATTATACAATTGATAACAAAATCAACGGAACCCAACAAGGAGGATATATAATTGCATTCATTATTAAAGAGAAAAAGAGAGATACATTAAACTATTGTTTTTATATTTAAATAAAATATTAGAATGATATAAATATTATTCAAAATATGTATAATGCCTAATAATAAAATTATTCAACTTAAGTTTAATCTAATTTTTATTAGGTAGATGTCAATTCTCTAAAACAGATATTGAATTAATAATTTATTCTCATGATACGAATATCCAATTATTATCTCAATGATCATCAATAGTTGTTGAACAAAATGAGTTGTATGTCAATTTTTTTTCTTATATCTTTTTGTCAACGTGTTTATGAACTTTACTCTTCATTTTACGATAAAAAAAAATTATATCATATAAAGGTTTTTAAAAATGCACGCTCTTTTTTTTTTCAATACTAATCAAAATAATGGCATAATTATAAACTTTTTGCTTATTATTTTGCGGTGCAATTTTTAGTAAGGATAGACCGTTCTTTTCTTTTACACAATTAAAGAAAATTTTTATTTCTAATAATACCGTATCTTAATTTTACTAATAATTTTAAATATTCTTTTTTATCATGAGTCAAATGCAACAATTTATTTACCAAAACACCCAAATTCATAACCCTTAAAATCTTCAATTAGTTGGCTAATTTTTGTAGGTATTTGTAGCTGCAAAACACAAAATATTTTTCTCAATTGAACTAAACATGTGGTGCACAAATAACAAACATACATAGAAAACATACTTAAAAATTATTTTTTTATATGTTTAAAAATCTTGTACTACAGCTTTAATTATTATTGTTATTCGTATCTTCTCAATGAGTCTCTTTTTTTTAATTATTTTTCCAAATTAACATAAAATTATTGCCTCATTATATATATATATATGTGTATGCATATATAAATTATTTTCTGATCAAATTCATTGTTACCTTTTTAAGTGTATTTATTTTTGAGATATTCTAACAAGTTTTTTATTAATATGTTCATGAATTTTTTTCCATAATCTATATGTACTTATAAATAAGAATTTAAATGCAGTAAATTATTATATTAATGCATTAATAACAATTTTTTTAGACCGATTGAAATGTTAGCTAGTTATGATTGGTTGATTATGAGTTATAATTTATTTTATTTATCAATAAATTTAAATATTTACAATTTTATCAAATAACTACAATATATGTGATTGCTATTGTTTTTATTTTTTTACAACCTTTTAGGTGTCTCCCTTCAATTCTCTTCTTTCATTGTTACTTTACATAGTTAATTAATGACTCAAATAATGTATAATAAGCAACTTGAATAACAAAAACTCCCAACTAAAAAAACTAAATAATGCATAACAATAATAATAGAGTTACATAGCGAATGAGAAACTCTCCGACTACTAACCCCTTCTCCAACTTCATTTTATGTAATATTGTTTTTTTATTTTTTAACAAAATTTTACCCAAAAAAATAAAAAAAACTACCCTGTTAGCTCTTCCAATCATTTTTTACTAAAAGATGAAGGCAAATTATTGTGAAAAGCATTTTTTTTCTAAAATTTAAGCACCTATTCAATTGTAAAAACTTTTTTTTATTTTAACTTGAATTTTATTAAATAATTAAATCTCTTATTAATAAATAAAATTTTAAACTTTATACTATTTGACTTTTTGAAATATAAAATTTAGAACATCTTTAAAAAAAAAAAAAACTCTTTGACAACGAAGCAAAAGACCATATCAATAAGTTCATTATACAACTACTTGAAACTGTATATAATTTAAGCTAAATCTATACAACTTCAAAAGTTCCACTTCAAGCCCATAACTCATCAAGTAATCATGCAAGGGGAATATGACGATGCCCAACAACTCAAACAAAGGCCTCCAACATGGAACTTACCATCTTTTCCACAAACACATGAGCAATTACCAGACCTGAAAGTACATTGCTTCAATTGTTCCAGCCCAATCAGCAAAGATCTTGGCCGAGACCAATTCCCCCCATTCTGCTGCCTGTTCATTCCTTTACACAAAGAAAAAGCATATTCTCAATTAATACATTAAGCCAAAAACAAACAGGGGCAAGTAACAGGAAGCAACAGCTAATAATAATCCAAAAAAAAAAATCATTCTTACTTGCATCTTCAAACCGACCAGAGGACATATCGCAGCAAGAAGGATTAAGAGACTAGAGAACGAAGGCTCCTCCCGGCAGTTGAAGACTTCGGCTTGACGTGTCCAGTGAACAGCACAGCATTCACCTGTAAACATAATCGACCAGACCACACCCATGCAACCAGCTAGCATAACGCCCTGACCTCCATCCATAACATTCCAATAAACAGCCAAAAAGTGGTCTCAATTTATAGCAAAAACCAAAATGAATAACCAAATAAATGAGACTTCCAAGTCCACAGGACTAAACTGCACCACCATGCGTTCATAATGTACATCTACAGTGCTGCAACACAAGGAGGAGCAAACAACAGCAACATGCAAATGGGGCATGTTAAGAATACGTTATGCGCAAAGTCTGAAATTTTGTACAAAAAACAGATCCAGATACTGAAGCTGCAAAATTGCTTAATGTACACTTTTCCAGCCTTCCAGGGCATAACACATACAAAATGTCTTGCTCTACGGTCTGTAGCAAATGAAAAGAGTAAACGCTCTTTGGCTGTCCTCTATATATGTGAAGAAATTAGTAACTTTGTTAACACCAAAGGATGAAAAAAAAGAAAGACGAAAAAAACAAAAGAAAAGAAAAAATGGCGCAGCAAGCTTTCCATATATGTTGTTTCTTGAAGTCATCTTCAATTCTCGGACAGTACCACAAGAGTTCTCAAATTCCTCCACAGCCATCTTTTTGCTTTGAAGCATTCCTCATCCAACGTATATTGGTTTTAGAACATCCAGACATTGCTTAAGACAGAAATCTGCAAAACTTTTTATTCTCATGGGTGAAAAAGTTCCAGAGAATATTAGTGGCCGAAGCAGCAAATGCCTTTGGCGAAATCAATTTGACTTCCCTGTAGGCTGTCTGTTGTTTCAACATCAGGCAAGAAAAAAACTACTTCACGCCTGACGAGAAACCATGTCTAGAAGGAAAACCAGTCTGACGCACCCTATAAGGCCTCTCATTACCGTAGTTTCTATTATCAGACGGTCCTGACCCCAGAATTCCAGAAGAATTTGGATCAGGAAGACGGAAACCATTACCCATAGGTCTTTGATGTGGAGGTTGACCTTGGGAATGCATATCAGCTTCAGCTCTTCTTCGTCTTTTCCATGCTTCAAATTTCCCTGTATCAAACCCCCTGTGACTTGATAAAGATGTCTGAGAAGACTCATTTATGTATCCTCTTGACCTAGCAACAGGTCCAGGCGGATAACCATTCAGGTGAGAGGGTCCAACCCCTGCCTCCTGCTGCTCCAGTTTTAGTTTCGAATAAATCTGATGAAGTCTCTCACCAGACAAATTTGAGAAGGTGGAAACATAGTTCCACAGTCGTGTAGTCATCCCTGCACAAGAAAATTACCATCATCAATGATGGCCATGTTTAACTCTAGTAACACTTCTCAACATTTAAGGACAACCAACAGTTAAAAAAAAAACATAAAAACACAGGCATATGTCTCATTGCATGCAAAGAGTCATACTTTCTTGTCTATGAGTCCCCTCCTCATGCTCTAAGACAATTTGGTCAATCCTTCGACCAAGAAGTTGTAGATACTTCCGAATTTTGGAAAGCACCTGTATAAGCACACGTGGGAAGAACAGAGTCATGGTGAAAATCAAACAAAATACACCAAAGACTGACGGACCAGGTAACAAGATGAACCTTTTCCTTCGGTAAATCAGCACTGGTAGTTTGCAACTTTTGAAGACGCCTAAGGGTCTTTTCCTCCTCAACCATGACATCTTCACACCATTCCATCCATTTCACTTCCTTAAATTGCTCATACACTTCTTCAGTATCTGACATTTCACCTTCCTCTTTTACTAAAGGTTCAGCCTTCTGGGGTTTTGGAGGTCTTGTCCTGCTCATTTGGACATTAAGTTTGGTAGGACCTGGTTTCCCTTGTTTGCCTTTGCTGTGAGACACCGAGATGCTTCGAAGATTTTCCCTCTGCTTCTTGGAAGCTTTGCGGCCACCCGTGGCATTTGCATCCCTCCCCCCAACAGCTACAAGTTCCTGTTATTAAGTGGCTAGACAATTACTTCATTTTAAAGGAGACACTCAGAAATTATTAAGGCACACAGAAAAAGTAACATTGTAATCAGGTTAGCTGAGAAAGCATAAGATACATAAAAACACAACTCCAGATGTGCAAGTACTGAACAAGGGCAGCTGAGGTGTAAGCCTCAAGCAAACCCCACTTCTCTATAGTAGCCTCAGCAGGTGTCTAGTGATCAGCTACAGAAATGAATCCTTGGAAATCTGGAGCTCTGGGTCTCCCAGAAGACCTTCGCATAGTTGTCAAAGGCACATCAGAGGCACACCTAGGCTCAAGGTTCAGCTGAGGGTGCCCCGCTCTATGAGGGGCATGCCTAGGCACGAGATGCACCCCTTTTGCTCCTATGTAATTTTTTTCAATAGACTTGTTAAAATCTAACAACTAACAACCAGAAAAAAATAAAAGAAAATTCAGAAAACAATAAAAAAAACCCCATTTTTTAGTTAAATAGTGTTGGTTATTTGTTTTATGATTTTACAAGTTTGTATTTACTTTAAATAATGATGTATAAGTATTTTTATACAGATATTTCAAATGTGCACCTTGCATCCAAAAGGCTTTATCAATGTTAAGGTTCATGTTTTAAACTTTTGATTTGGGTAAAGGCTCTGGTGGAAAGATGTCAATCAAGATGGCACATAGAAGAACAAAGAAGGTGGAGAATGCCATCCCCATGCCAGCTAAGTCATTGGAAGTGACTGGTGCTATCATGGCATAGAATGTTAGTTGTTTCCTCGGTGCAGAGGCAGTGCAAAGACTGAGAAAGGACCAGCATGTGATGAGTTAGTCCTTGGTATGTCCTAAAAGGAATGGGGCATGAGCTACACAGACAAGGTCATGGTCCCATGAATCAGAATAGGTCAAGGATTCTGGACTCTGTTCATGTAAATGGGTCATTTACAAATAGAAAAGCTAACACCCTTCTGTCTGATGGCCTTGCCTCCCTTCCAAAGAATGGCCAAACGCTTCCCCTGGGCTCCTCAACTGGGCCTTATCAGGTTTTTTTGACAATCCTTGGCAGATTAGAATGATCAGTCAGATCAGAAGATCCCACCCATCTCTGTTACTCTTCGAGTGGAATCTACTAAATAGAGCATCAGTGGCACCTGTGCCAGCTTCAGGTAGGGTGAGCAGTTAGGTCTTGTGCATTTTCCATCTCAGACGGGTTCCATGGCTCCTGCTCCTGGAGGAGACAATTTGCTTCTTTAGCAGGATGGTGATGGTTTTATCATTGGCCTTTTCCAAAATGTTCTGATAAGGAGGTGAAAATTTTCAAGGAGGAAGCCAGTAGATTATTGATTTTTGAAATTAGTTGAAGACACAAACTGAGAAATTTTTAAATTAGAAAAGGTGACCTGACCACAATTTTTCTCATACCATGCAAGTGTCACGGATATTAACTAATCAATAGGCTTGCTATTGATTTTTTCTTTGATTTATTTAATTGGGTGCGGGAGAACTGGGGAGGATCCTATGGTGTTTGGGATTGTTTATTTCTTTAAAGAAATATCATGAGGAAACAGAACCACATCTCAATGCAGTTGGACCTGACAAATCTAGTTATTTTTCTCTTGTATGCATTGAAAGAAACAGAAATTTTGTTTCAACTTGACTTTCTACACTTTCCCATTTTTCCCTTGAACATAAATAAACAAGAAATTTTCTCTCAGCCTACCTCCGGGTTCAGTTCGTCCAAAAGGTTCAACCTTTAGGTCATTAAATAGGAGTGCCCTTCCTAACTAAGAATTATCATTGAGGAAATGCTATAGAGATGGGCAATCATAAAGCTTCTTCCAACAGGAAGATGCTGAAAAACACTCCTCTCAAATGCCCGACCATCTAAATTCTTCAATTTTAGCAAAAATCCTAGACTCCAGACACCAAACCAAAGAACAATTCCCCTCAATTGACACAATACAAGAAACACATGCCATGTCAGGAGACATACTCTAAAGAAAAAAATATATATACAGTAATGTAGGCTTTGGCATTGCAAATTTGGTTAGGTCAAACAAATGCATTGCACAATATATTTTTATTTTGGACAGAGGTGAGGATAACAGATATGCAGACAAGAAGTACAAACAGGGATGCATTCAATTCACAAACTAGGCTATAATTAAAATATTAACACTAGGGAGCGAAAATGAACAGCAGGTGAAAGAGAAGAGGAAGAACAAAGGCCCTTAAACTCGAAAAGACAAAAGAGGGCCCATCACATATTACCCTTTTTATCCTAAGAAACACAAGCTAGACAACTAAAATTTTACTTTCCAGTTTATCTATTATCAGGAGACCCACAATCCATTCTAGTTAAATGTAAGCATCCTATATGGATACTATCAATATGGTTAATTAAACTGAATAGAAGTTGCTTTCCTTTAAAATTCATGCCATATTGTATTTACCAACAACAGTTTTTTTAAAAAAAAAACTCTGTACTCAACCAAATGCATGTTTAAATTTTTAATTCTTTTCTCTTTCTTTTTTGTTTAATTTGCATTGTTGAAGAATCACTTTCTAGTAATTCTTTTCAATTTACCCAAACAGAGCCTTATGGCTTTTTCCCTGATGAACTTAAATTACTGCAGCTGTTCAAAAACGGTATTAGTGAATTGGTTGGTGCACCATAACCTTTCATGCTTAATCCTGTAATGCACAAAAACCAACACCAATCTGCTTTCTGCAACTTATAGATCTTTCCATTCTCATAATAATTTTATGCATCAGGAAATCATAATTACGGCATCACTTACCATTTCCAAAAGTTGAGAAGCCCGCTCGTTCAGGTTGGGGGCCCGAGGTAGGAAGGTTTCATGATGTTGAAGTTCCACTGGAGCAATTTTCTTTGTAAGACCAAGCTTTTCATCTAACCGTATCTTTTCCCAATTACCAAATCCATGGTAATGGATTCCCAAAAGCAATTTAGCATCATCCTCTAAAGATCACATAAACAAGGAAAAATAATGGATTCAATGCATATAGCAGAAAATCATTCCGAAGAGAACTGAACATACACATAACTTGCAAAGGAGTTAAAAAACTTACTCTGATTCCATCCACAACCTTTAGACCAAGTAGCAGGTTTGAGGTAATTTAAAGCTCGGAATTGCGAGATTGGGTCCTCGTACTGACTAATACGATTTGCTAGGAGTTGAAGTTCTTTAACACGGTTTAGTAAATCATTAGCCTTTACAGGGACACCAAAAAAATCTAATATAGGTCCCTACAAGTACATTCAACATTGATTTGTTAGTTCACACCAGCAATACCAGCTTGCAACAGAAACAAATTCACAAATGACTATTAGATGACAATGTGCTCAATAGCATTTGGTGAACTCTAACCTTAGGGTCAAAGTTGACTCCATCAACTGCATCTCTGCATCCATCAATCAAAGCGTCAAAAATCTCAATCTGTGCTTCAGTGGGAGCAGTTTCAACTGCCCCACCTACCTCAGCTGATATTAAGCCGATCTGACTGTGGTTCCCAAACTTCTTAACCTAATTTTAGAAGAATATTGAAATAATATAAGAAACTTGCATGCAAAGAAATAGGCAGAAACATAAATGAAACAAAATAAATTTCTCAAGCAAAAGATTGTCCCACAACCCTTGAAAAGTGTTGCATGCAATAAACACAAATTATATACAAAAAAAAAAAAAATGAAGAAGATACATAAAACACATCAAATAGACTTCATAAAAAATGCTTGCAAAAAAACGAGTGAGAGCATCTCTTTAGAAGCAGCAAAAAAGAAGAAACAAAACATGATCAAAAGGGAAGAAGAGCAAGATTAGAAAAGACAAAGGAGAATTATGGGAAGAAAACTAATTTCAATCCCTAAATGCACTGGGAAAAGTTCAATCCCTAAAGGCACTGGGAAAAGTTCAGCAGATTGGCTATTTCCCATGAAACACAGAAAATCTCATGAAAAAGAAGAAAAGAAAATGACTTGGTTGCATTGCAATTAAATATTAACGATCATGAAGAAATGAAATCTAAAACTACCTAAACTCAGCCAGTTCAGATAATGTACCTAATGCATAGTATACCATTCTTCTTAAGGCCATTACTGCTAGTAAACCAACAAATTAATTCATTATTTCATACTAAAGATATAGCAGCAGCAGCAGCAGCAGCAACAATCTCAAGCCTTAATCCCACTAGATGGGGTCAACTACATGAATCTAGACCTCTAGGCATCGATCCATAGTCATCTTCTCTATAAGGTCATTATGTCCTACATTGTGTTTAAAGGCTTCCCACCTTCTCATAATGCAGTGGTTTTCATGAAAAAAAAAAACAAAAAAGGCAGGAAGGGGGGGGCAGTTTTTCAAGAACCGAATACATACAGAAAAAGGTAATTGACTTCTAAGTTAGAAATCAAGCTATAAAACTGTAGGATAGAGTAATGGATAGGTTAAGAGATGAAACAAAAGTATCAAATAATATGTTAAGGTAAACAATAGAGAGATCCAGTGTGAACGCAAATGATCTCAGTAAAATTTGTGGACTTAGAAGAAGCACACAGTAAAGTCCCAGAAGACTTACTGTAGTCAGCTTGAAGAAAGAGAGCTCACAAATTAACATATTGAAATCACAGAGAACTTGTATAATGGAACTAACAATGGAGATGACAGCAGCGGGAAGGACTAGTATTTTCAATCACTATTGGCCATTAAAGCATCACATATGCAAAATATGACAATAAAAAAGATTCAAATGATATAGTGTCCGGCCAAACAAAAAGCAAAAAATTACGAATGAGGTTATACGTTGTAAGGCTAGAGTAGCTCCATTAAAATTACAAACTGTTAGTGAGAGGAATGGCATGACCCAAGGAATAATAGAAGGGCATCATTGTAATAAGGTTGCAATGGTTTGTTAGGATATTTTTACAAGTTGTTAGAGCACACGGGTGCTGTTAGGATGCTGTTAGAAATTAGTTAACTAGCTACTATGCCTATAAAAAGGCCAATTGTAAGAGGAGAGGATATGAGTGAATTGATGAAATGAAATCCTAATTCTCTCTACAATTCTCTCCTTTCTCCCTCTTGTTTCTCTCTATTGCTCTCCCTCGTTTCTCTCTAATTTCTCCCCCGTTCTTCTTCAATTTTCCCTCTAATACATTCTGTTCTTGACCTTAATTCGATCAGATCTTTCCGATTGTCCATTTCAGCCCGTTATGAACCCTAGGTTCATGACAAATGGTATCAGAGCAGTCCATCATTGGCTGTGGTTTTGATTCGAGTTCCAACGGTGATTATCGATTGTGATAGGCAATTGTCGCCTGTGAATCTAGGCCCTCTTGTTCGAATCTTGAGAGGGAAGCAGGTGGTAGCTTCGAAGTGGGAATTCGGCTGTCGAAATAGATAGCAGCAATTTCTGACGAGCTGGAGTAGCGTCGATTGAACAAGGAGGCGAAGCTAAGCAAGCATTTCGGCTCTGGAATTAAATTCGACGCTGGCAAGGAAAGTGCCGACGGTGATACCAAACTGAATCTTAAGTCAAATCAGAGTGGCGCAGCAGGTATTGGATCGAAAATGGAGCGAATGTGAAGATGGAAGCGTGAATCACTTCCAGATTAGGTTGTCGAATGTGAAGGTGAAACGGAGCGACTATTAAAAGTGGAACAACAGGGTGAATTGCTGCTATTTTTCTGAGTTGTTGTAGTTGATCAAGAAGGAGAGGCGAGTGTAGGAGACTTTGCAACAGACGAGCCAGAAGGCAAAATTGGATCCGTTGCTTAGTTGTTCATTTTGCTGGAGTTTGGAAATTCTTAGCGTCTGATCCATAGTTGCTATGAGTGACCCTCAAAAATTGATTCTGAAGCATGGGGGTGGAGCGTTGGCTGCTATTTGAGGCTGAAAGTGGAACGCAAAGCAAATTCCAGCAAAATTCCAATAAATTACGACACCGACCCAGTGGTCGCAACCAGTGGACGATGATTGGGTGATGCCAGATAAATTGAGCTTTCGATCTGATTTGAAAGGTGTCTACTGGACAACAATTAGGCTCGGAGTTTGGGAGGAGGACTTTGACGGTGATTGAGCTAAGAGAACTCCGATCGATTCTTGGGATATTGTTGCCAGCGTGGTTGTTCGAACAAGGAAGGCAAAGCAGGTTAGCCAATCTAAATTTCTGTTTAATCTTTAGAAGCGGCTTGTAGAAACTAGTGAAACAGGCCAACGATTCTTGCCTTTGATTTCCGACAAGCTGAACGAACTCTCTCATCAGATCTGTTCAAGCCACGCCAGCTAATTTATGACGGTGACAAAGGTAGATTCAAGTTGCCGAGCAAGTTGTTTCCCTTGACTTGATGAGGTTTAAAGGATAAAACAAGGAAAATTAGAGAGAAATAAGAGGATCTGGGGTCCGATTATTTTGCTGAATTGAGGCCGACATAGGTGAGCTTACAACAATTTCTTTGGTGACTACTAACATAAGCATTGAATTGGAAGGCAGGTGGCTCATCTTGCTGAGAAATTGAAGATTGTTGAGGGTGAGAGGCAATCGTTTATCCTAGGTGCTTGCTATGAAGCAGATATCAAAAGGAGATGAGGTCTCAATTGCAGCCGAATGATGCTACATTTTCAGTGGCTAATTTTCAAGCAAGAGAGCAGCTTCAATTGCAACGGACCAGTGCTACATTTTCAGTGGGGTATCCTACTCGTGAAGCTAGGGGCGGCAGTACATACATAAAGCAGAATGCTTCATTTTCAGTTCGAAAGGAGCCTCTATGGCAGCAAAAGAAGGCTGCATTTTCGGTTGACCGGAAGCATCAAACACGAGGAAAGGATTTTGAGAAGGAGATCAGCCACAGGAACAAGGAAAAAAGAAGTGGGATTGATGAAGAGTGCGAGGAATTTGGCCGTATGTTCTGCGAGAAGCTACAAGAGTTCGCGATGATACTTATTAAGAAGTATCATTACAACTTTCCGGTTGAATATTTTGATGATTATCACGGAAGTTTTAACAAGGAGAAATTCCTTGCAATGGAGCAACTGAAGGAGGAGACAAGATTATGAACGATCGATTCACTACCTACTCTAGACTTCGGGAAGAAAAAGAAACATTTTGACGGAGGCAGTAGTGACCAGAAAGATGGCTACAATATTGAGAGTAATTTTGGTGGTGAAAAGCATAATCTCAAGAAAAATTATATTGATCAGGTTGATAGGATAGCATATCAAAAGGAGCCCACAAATCCTTTTGAAGGAGAAGTGCATGTAGAGAAATATCTCGATGAAGATGAGGAAAAAGAAGCTGTTGGATAACTTGCATGGAATCAAGAGGAACCAACTGAAAAATCAATCAATATTAAGGAAGTTGTTGCTGGAATCAAAGCCAATTTATCAATGGTAACTCAAGATTTAGAACATGAAAGTAGATTCGATGAGGAGATCTATAAAGACCACACTTTACAAGAACTGGAAGCTAATAAATCGGAGATTGAAATCACAGCAGCCCCTAATTCCAATGCTCACAAACAGCATTGGTCTGAGCACCCAAGGCAAGTCTACAACTCTTCATCACTATATTTCCAAGATGATGTTGATATTTTTGCAACAGAGGTTGGCCATGGGTTGAATGGGAACGCAGTAAAGGCAGCTATGGCTGTAGATTCGTTATCCATCCTGTATTGGAAAGGGAGACCGATTTTGGTCGGCCAGCTATTGCAGAAGGTGGGGGCATCGAACTTGAACTCGATCAGATTTCTTCAATTGAAGCTCTAGGCCAAAGTATGCTTGGAATGTATCTTGGAAACCTAAGAACGAAGAAGAAGAGGCCTAAAAGATGCAAGCAAGCAAGCAAGAAGAATGAAACAGATTGAGAAAGTGGGTATTGGATGAAAAGTAATAAATAGTTGCTGCAAGTTTTGGGGGACAAGAACTCTCTCAAGGAGGGTGAATTGTCATGACCTAAGAAATAATAGAAGGGCATTATTGTAATAAGATTGCAATGGTTTGTTAGGATATTTTTACAAGTTGTTAGAGCACATGGGTGCTGTTAGGATGCTATTAAAAATTAGTTAACTAGCTACTATGCCTATAAAAAAGCCAATTGTAAGAGGAGAGGATATGCATGAATTGATGAAATGAAATCCTGATTCTCTCTACAATTCTCTCCCTTCTCCCTCTTGTTTCTCTCTATTGCTCTCCCTCGTTTCTCTCTAATTTTTCCACCGTTCTTCTTCAATTTTCCCTCTAATACATTCTGCTCTTGACCTTAATTCAATCGGATCTTTCTGATTGTCCATTTCAGCTCATTATGAACCCTAGGTTCATGACAAATGCCTCGGTAATTTTTGAAGTTAAAACAAAGATCAGTAGCACTAAACAAGGAGGGTTAATTGTCACGGAATATTATAATTGAATGAATGGTTTGTGGATAGAGTTAGATCATTATCAAAACATAAAAAAGGTATGTAGTGAGGATGATGTCACTCTTAGCCAAATATTTGAAAGAGATAGGGTTGTGGAATTCCTAGCTAGTCTCAACTCAAAGTTTGACTAAGTAAGAGTGCAAATCCTTGGTAGAGAAAGACTCCTTTCCATTAATGAGGTTTTTGCTACAGTTAGAGGTGAAGAGAATAGGAGGGTAGCCATGCTTAGTGAATCCAACTCAGAAGGGTCTAACTATGGTGTCAAATAAAGGAGAAGGAGCAAGGCTTAGAGCTGGGAAAGCAAAGGTTCAAACTAGGACCTCCAAGAGAGAAGGACTATGGTGTATTTACTGCAAGAAGCCTAGGCACACTCGAGATGCTTGTTTTAAGCATCATGGGAAGGAGGTTGTCTAAGTGGAATTGGAGGCTTCAAAAGCCTGGCAACAAAGAACTAGGCTTATCTATCTAACAAGGGACAACAGGAAGGAGGACCAGCTAATAAGACATAATCCATCTCAAGTTTTGATCTTGCTGAACTGAATTCTGATGAAATCAACAAACTCAAGTCTTTCTTAAAGATAATTTAGGATGGGGCCTGCTCACTTGCTCATCAAGGTAATCCAGGTAGTTGTCTACACTCTGCATCCTTTTCTACCTCAAAAACTAATAAGAATGACATTTGGATCCTAGATTCAGAAGCAACCGACCATATGACCCCTAACCTCATGTTTTTGACACCTATAAACCTCTAAACAAATCACAATAGCCAATGGAACCTATGACCTAAGTTCCTATCACCAGATAGGGCAAGGCCATCCTTAGCCCAAATTTTCCAATTAAACAGGTACTTCATGTACCAAATTTGTCAGCTAATCTTGTGCATGTCCATCAACTAGCCAAAGAGTTGAATTATCGTGCTATTTTCTCCCCTCATTCGTGAATTTCATGCCATGACGATAGGGAAGATGATTGGTGTTACTAGAGAACAAAATGAGGTGTACTATCTGATAAAGGAAGGACATTATCCTAAAGGAGACCAGTTGCAGGTTGCTTGCTCATCTCAGGCTACCTCAGATCATAGGGATATTTGGCTGCATCACTACCGTCTTGGTCATCCTCCTTTTACTCTCTTAAAGAATATGTTTCCTACTTTGTTTAGTACCATAGATCCAAATAGGTTTCAATGTGATGTATGTGTTATATCTAAACATCATCATTTTTCCTATCTAATTAGCAAAAACAATCTCTTGTAAGCCTTTTGCATTAATTCAGTCTTATGTGTGGGGACCCTCTAAAATTCCTAACTGTTCCGAGCCTCGTTGGTTTATTTCATTCATTGACGATTGTACTCAAATGACTTGGTTTTCTTGTTAAAAGATAAAATTGCTATTGGAACTGTCCTACCAATTTTTTGCAAAAATGATTTCAACCCAATTTGGCCTATACAGAAATTGAGAACTGCTAATGCAAGAGACTATTTCAATCATCACTTATATCAGTTCTTTCAACAAGAAGAGATTGTCCACGAATCTTCCTGTATAAATACTCCACAACAAAATGGAGTAGTTGAAAGGAAGATGAGACATCTCCTAAATGTTGATAGATCCCCCCTCCATCATCATTATGTCCTAAAACTTTATTGGGGTTGGGGGGAGGGGAGGGGGAGTTGTCCTTACAGCAACTTACCTATTAATCGAGTTTCCACCAAGCTGTTACAGCATTGGAGTCAATTTCCATGTCTGTTCGTTCATTTTCCTGACCTCAGTTTACATACTCCCTTTCCTCTAAAAGTGTTTGGTTGTCTCGTTTGTTCACATACCTAAAGCCTCACCGAGATAAGCTTGATCCTAGGATTGTCAAGTGTGTTTTCCTAGGTTACTCACCCACTCAAAAGGGGTACAAGTGTTACCATCCCCCTACTAGGAAGTTTTGTGTGTCTAAAGATGTAACCATTGTTGAATCTATGCCATTTTTTGGTCCATCTCAGGTTGGTCACCGGGGGAGATGATTCATGGTGACCAAAGTAATGGTGACATCTTCTTTCCTAACCTAGAGTCATCTCCTGCATCTTCTCTTCCTCCTATCTGCTCAAGTACTAATCAATAGCCATGCTCTATTCCATCTCCTCAAGGTCCTATCTACTCTTCAAGTAGTCATGACCAAAATAATGATGAAGTTGTTCCTAAGCAAGCAGCCTCACAAAAGTTTCCATCTTCGGTGAGGTATAAAGGATCTCCTCGTGTATTCAAACAAACACAGCCTAATCTGAAAACTCAGCATGCACCAACATCAGTCCCTAGTCAAGGTATGGACTTCATATAGCCTTCAACCTCAATTCCAACTGATCCTATTCTTGATGATTTAGACCTACCTATTGTTGTTAGAAAGGGGGTCAAAAGCTATACCAAACACCCCTTAGCCAATTTCCTGTCCTACCATCGTCTCTCCCAAAACCGCAAAGGTTTCCTAGCATCTTTAGATTCAATTGTGATTCCTGATTCAGTTGATGAGGCTCTAAAGGATCAGAACTGGAGGCAAGCTATGCTGGAGGAGATGAGAGCATTAAAGAAGAATCATACATGGGATTCAGTATCCAGACCTAAAGGAGTCACACTAGTAGGCTGCGGATGGATTTTCAATGTCAAATATAAGGCTGATGGGACCCTAGAAAGATTTAAAGCCAGTTTGGTAGCTAAAGGCTACACTAAATCCTATGGCATAGACTATCTTGAGACATTTGCCCATGTGGCAAAGATAACTACTGTGTGAATTCTTCTATCACTAGCAGCTTATTTTGGATGGAATCTATAGCAGTTGGATGTAAAGAGTGCATTCCTACATGGAGACTTAGAAGAGGAAATCTTTATGGAATTGCTACCCAGATTTCAAGAAAGGGATGCAGGGAAAGTTTGAAGGCTCAGGAAGGCTCTCTATGGACTCAAGAGCCTGGTTTGGTCGATTTTCTAAGGCCATGAAGGCCATGGGATACAGCTAAAGCAGGGGTGATCACACCCTCTTCATAAAGCACTCAAGGGAAGAGAAGGTTACTGCTCTTTTGATGTATGTGGATGACATAATTGTCACCAAAAATGATGAAGAAGAGTAGAGGAGTCTCAAGGAAAGTTTAGCCTGTGAAAGAGCATATTACCTGAGTTGTTGTTACTATATTTGTGCTGATGATTATTTAATTAGTTGTGATGTTGTTGTATTTTGTTATATGGTAAGTTGCTTTGATATGCGCTTATGTTGTAGTTATTCAATCTTAGTTAGGTGGTGGCTACTTGTTAAGTATATATAATTAGCATTGCCTTCATTTTATGTTTTAATGTTCTCATTTGTTCATTCTATTTTCTCTAAGTAAAGGTCCGAGTATTCTTTTCTCTCGATTGTGCCCTAGCTTCATTTGCCCTAGTTTCATTCATTTCATGGTATCAGAGCCTTTGACCAAAGTCGATGGCGTCTAACCCCGATCACGGTGCCTCCCCTTCCTTTCCACCTCATTCTTCTTCATAGTTATCCTCTGCCTCATAGTTAGACTTTGTTGCGATGGCAAAAGCCTTTAGTTATATACCAATTAGGCTGGATCCGAATAACTACATCTTTTGGATGGCCCAAATCTCAACTACAATCAGAGCCTTTGATCTCCAATCATTCCTCAATAAGGCGCCACCTCTAGAAAAATATGTGATGGATCATGACGTTGGTGAATACGGACCTCTTGTGATGAATCCGAAATATTTGAGTTGGATGCAATCAGATCAGTTGCTGCTAGGCTGGCTTTTCTCCTCAATTGACAAGTATCGGCACAAGTGATTCATTGTGAATCATCTGCCAAGGTATGGTCGTCTCTTGAAAATCTATATTCTCGCCAAACTATGGCTAAATCATTTCAATTAAAGCAACAGCTTAGATCGATTAAGAAGGATTCTTTGTCAATAAATGACTATGTTCTTAAGATCAAAACAATAGGTCATTCACTTGCTACTATAGGAGAGCCTGTAAGTGACAAAGATTTGCTTCTTGCAATTCTCAATGGACTAGATCACGAGTATGAGACAGTCGTTAGTCTCATTACTTATCAAATGGATGATATTGATCTTGAAAAAATCCAGTATTTGTTGTTGATGCATGAGCAAAGATTAACTTCTAAGAATCTATCGCATTCATCTATCAATGTTGATTCGATCATGCCATCCTCTATGCATGTTAATATGACTGCATATACACCGAGAGGCGCTGGAAAATTTATGAACAATAGAGGTGGTTTAGCACAAAATAGAGGTGGTTACATAAACCGAGAGGGAAGAGGTCGAGGTAGACAATCTGGTAGAAGAATTTGCTGTCAACTATGTGGCAAGCCAGGGCACTTTGTTAATAGATGTTATCATCATTTTGATAGAATTTCCAGACAAATTCTGCTCCTATGTCTGGTCAAAGTTTTGGTCAGAATTTTAAAAGATCTTCAGTGGTTCCTCAGTCAGATTCGAGAGCATTTTTAGCCTCCCTTAGTGATTCTAGCGAGGCCTACATGAGTGATCTAGGTTCTATTCAAGGGGGGCTCATTATAGCCATTTTTCTCAGTCTCTTGCTAATACTCCAGTCTTCTTTGTCAGATCCTTCTTTCTTGACTCCGGAGCCACAAATCACATAACCTCAAATCTCAGCAATCTTTCTTTGCATGCTTCTTATAGTGGTAGTGATGAAGTCTCCGTTGGTAATGGTAAGCAACTTTCTATCTCTAACATTGGCCTTGGACAATTGCATACCCAAACTAAACCTATCTACTATTTCATTATCAAATGTCCTACATGTTCCTAACATGAAAAAGAATCTAATTAGTGTCTCACAATTTACAAGAGACCATAATCTTGTTGCTGAATTTAACTCCCATTCTTGTTTGATTAAGGACAAGAATTCCGGGCAAGTGCTACTCAATGGATGCCTTAAGGATGGGCTTTACCAGCTGAGTTCAACACTTGATCATGTTGCTTCCCGCGCTCCAGCCCAGCCTGTTGAGTCTAATTCGATTGTTGGCAATACATTTTTGTCAAAGTGTTTACCAGCTGAGTTCAGCACTTGGTCGTGTTGCTTCCAGCACTCCAACCCAGCCTGTTGAGTCTAATTCGATTGTTGGCAGTACGTTTTTGTCAAAGTGTAATGTTTTTCCTTTAAACAAATGTCAAAGACAACATCCATTTTGTCATGGACTGTCATCTAGTGTTCATGTAGCTCACAATGATAAGGTGTGTCAACAATGGCATGCAAAGTTAGGGCATCCATCATTCAATATACTGCATTTGGTTCTTAATAAAATTCATATTCCCTGTTCTCATTCAATTCTTTCTTTTTGTGATTCATGTAAAATTGGAAAACTCCATCAACTTCCCTTTCCTAATTGTCCAATTACAGCAAAGAAACCACTTGAATTGGTTTACTCAGATTTGTGGGGTCCCTCTCCTACTTTGTTTGTTGAAGGTTATCGGTATTATATTGTTTTTGTGGATGCCTATACAAGATATGCATGGCTATACCCTTTGAAACTCAAATCTGATGCCCTATCTACATTTGTAACTTTTCATAAACTTGCTGAAACCCAATTTCAAACCAAAATTCAGGCCTTACAAACAGAGAACAGTGGGGAGTTCAAGGTATTCTTGCCTTATCTTCATAGCAGTGGACTGTCATCGAGAGAAAACATAGCAGAGATGGGGCTCACTTTATTATCTCATGCTAACATGCCACTCAAGTTTTGGGTTGAAGCTTTCCAAACAACGGTTCATACCATCAATTTGCTTCCTTCCTCTCTTCTCAAATTCAAGACACCATTTCAGCTTCTATATCACAAGCACCCTAATTACCTAATGTTGTAGCCTTTTAGATGTGCTTGTTTCCCTTATCTTCGGCCTTATAACAACCACAAGTTCAATTTTCATTCAACCAAGTGTATTTTCATTGGGCATGAACAAGCAGGTTATAAGTGCTTGCTTCCTTTTGGTCGGGTTTATATTTCACATCATGTGCAGTTTAATCCTGATCAATTTCCCTTTCCTCATTTGTTTTCCTCTTCTTCTCCTATATCTCAGTCTTGTTCTAATGGGTTTTCCAGTCTCTTCCTTCTTTTGCTTCCTCTACAGTAGCACAGCCCTTAGATTCTTCCTTGTCAAACACTGATTCCTCAACTTCCTCATCCATTGGTTCACCTCCTGCTGCTGCCATTTCACAGCCTCATTCTAGACATGCAGCTCATGCCACTAAACACACAACTGCACCAGCCTCTTCCACTCATCCTATGCTTACTAGGTCCAAGACCAAACAGCTTCAGTTTATCTCTCCTCATGCCCTAGTGGGTTCCCTAGAGCCTAGTTCTGTTCATGAGGCATTTTAGACTCACAATGGGTTAAAGCTATAAAGGAAGAGTTTGCCGCGTTGCAGTCATAGTTGTTACAGGCGCGCCTAGGCGCAAGGCGCCAATTTAGCGCCTCGCCTGAGCCGAGGCAAGGCGATTTCAGTGAAGCGCTCGCCTTGCACGGTGAGGCGCCGAGGCGAGAGGCACGCCTCATGAAACCTAGGTATGAAACCTAGGTTTTAATTAAAATCTAAGCAACCCAATTCCTCCCCTCTTCTCAGTTCCAACATGTATACATTACAACATATTTACATTTCTTTAGTTCAAGTAAATGCCCACATTTTTTTTTATTTATATTTTACCTTCCATTTACTTTATTACATAAATGTAAATAAAAAAGTACCCCCATTTGGATTCAATAAAAATATCTAAAAAATCAAAATCCATAAAAATAAGAAAATAGAATTTTGATTTTAGTACAAAGTCAGGATTTAGCAATTTCACCACCCCCAAAATACATACCTACTATTTCTTGAAAAATTCATTAAAAATCATTTTAACAACAATGAATATTAGCTATCAAAATACCGGGAGATAGTTTTTCAAATGAAAACATTTTCTTATATGTCTCCTTATAATGCACTAATCTTCCAGACTTAGAAAAATAGCATTTTTCAAAATGAAAACATTTTCTTGATTGAAGGGGATGATGAAGATATTGACCTTGATGTTGATGATCTCCTTGATGATGATTGATTAAAACTTCTTTATTGATTGTGGACTTGTAGTGTTTATATGTTTGTTTAGAACTTTGCATGATGATTGGTACTTGTTTGAGTTTGAGACTTTAAGTTTGAACTTTGATGATGTTTCTAGTTTAGAATTTGCATGATGAATGAATCAACTTTGGTGATGTTAGTTTAGAATTTGAAGATAATGAATCATTAATGATATGCATGTGTTATTATTGATAATTTGATAGTTTTTTATGATTTTACAAGATTTTGAGTTTTTTTTCTAAAAGGTGCGCCTTGCTTCGCAAAGGCACGCCTCAGGCTCCAGGACCCTTTGCGCCTCACACCTTTCAGAACTATGCTTGCAGTGCAATCATACTTGGGATTTAATTCTATTTTCTGAAGATATGAACCTCAATGGCTACAAGTGGGTTTTTAGAGTTAAATATGATCCTAATGGGACAGTACTTAAGCACAAGGCTAGTTGGTAGCCAAGGGATTTCTTCAAACACCGAGAGTTGATTATACTAAAACTTTTAGCCTGGTTGTTAAGGCCCCTAGTATTCGAGTTTTATCCACCTTAGCTATTACTTTTGGTTGGGGCATTCAGCAGGTAGATGTAAATAATGTTTTTTTGAATGGTGACCTTACTGAGGATGTGTTTATGTCTCAACCAAAGGGGTTTGTTGATACTCGGTATCCTTCACATGTGTGTAAGCTAAAGAAGTCGTTCTATGGCCTTAAGAAAGCTCCTCAAGCTTGGTACAGAAAGCTAAGAGTTGCTCTGCAGTCATGGGTGTTTATACAGGCTATGTCTGATGCTTCATTGCTCATTAAGCGCACTCCTCAATTTGTGTTGTTTGTATTGGTGTATGTAGATGATATCCTAGTCACAAGATCTGATATTGCAGCCCTTAAGAGCATTTATTCAAGATTTGGACACTAATTTTGCTCTAAAAACTCTAGGATCTGTTCATTACTTCCTAGGGTTTGAAGTTCACAGAGATCATAATGGGATTTACCTCACAAAGTCTAAATATACCTTGGATTTATTGCAAAAGGCAGGTATGCCAAACTGTAAACCATGTGATACTCTCATGAATTCAGCTATCTCCTGAACTGATGAGGGTGATTCTTTTTCAAATCCATCTCTATATCGAACCATTATCGAGTTCTTGCAATATTTGACCTACACTAGACCAGATATCTCTTTTGCAATCAATAAGCTAAGTCAATTTTTGTACTCTCCTAAACAATAGCATTGGATGGCCTGTAAGCGATTGCTTAGATATCTCAAGGGTACCCTTGGTTTGGGTTTATTGTTCTCACCAGCACCTACTAATTTACCCTTAGTTGTCTACACTAATGCGGATCATGCTGGTTGTGGGGTTACCAGGCAGTCAATTAGTGGTGTTTGTGTGTTTCTTGGGAATCTGATAGTGTGTAGTTCTCAAAAGCAGTCAATGGTTGCCTAGTCTGTTGGAGAGGCTGAATATAGGGACTACTGCTCAAGGGGTAAGTGAGATATTGTGGCTGAAGTCACTGTCTGCAGAGTTGGGATATCAATGTGTTCATACACCGATTGTATGGAGTGACAATATGGCTGCTAAGAGTATTGCTAAAAGTCCGATGTTTCATTCTCGCACTAAACACATTGAGATTGATGTGCATTTTGTGCGAGAAAAGGTGGAAAATAGTGAGGTGGAGACTCGTTATGTTCCTACTTCCTATCAGCTAGCTGATATCTTCACTAAGGGTTTACCAAGGAGCAGATTTCAGTGTTTGTGTGACAAATTCAGTCTAAAGTTGTCACATATCCAGGCAGCAGCCTCACAAGAATTTTCAGAGAAACAACCGGTCAAGAGGGAGTCTAGTTTGAGGGAGAATGAGAAAGAGCATATTACTTGAGTTGCTATTATTGTGTTTGCACTGATGATTATTTAATTAGTTGTGTTGTTGTATTTTGCTATATAGTAGGTTGCTTTGATATGCGCTTATGTTGTAGTTATTCAATCTTAGTTAGGCGGTGGCTTAGGCTTGCTAAGTATATATAATCAGCATTGCCTTCATTTTATGTTTTAATGTTCTCATTTGTTCATTCTATTTTCTCTAAGTAAAGATCCAAGTATTCTTTTCTCTTGATTGTGCCCTACTTTCATTCATTTCATAGCCAAGGAATTTGATATTAAAGACGTTGGTACTCTCAAATATTTTCTGGGAATTGAAGTTGCCTACTCTTAAGGCTGGAATATTTCTCTTTCAAAGGAAATATGTATTGGATTTATTGGCTGAAATAGGGTTAACAAGTGGAAAAGGGTCCAATATTCCAGTTGAGCCTAACAGCAAACTATGGAACAATCCTAGCAGCCAGCCAATTGACAAGGGGAGATACCACTAGTTGGCTGGTTGATATATCTCTCCGACACTAAGCCCGACATTGCCTTTACTGTTAGCCTAGTGAGCCAATTTATGCACAGCCCAACCGAGGAGCATATGCAAGCAGTAAGGAAGATTCTAAGCTATCTAAAGGTTATTCCAGATAAGGGAATCTTGTTTAAAACAGGGACTAATCTAGACATTAAGGGATTTACAGATGCTGACTATGCTGCTGGATCCGTTACTAATAGAAGAAAGTTTGTGTGTTCCTAGGTGGAAATCTAGTGTCTTGGAGGAGCAAAAAACAAAACATTGTAGCAAGATCAAGTGCAGAGGCAGAATTTAGAGCAATGGCTCTTGGCCTATGTGAGGTATTGTGGCTAAGGATCATCCTAGAAGATTTGAGGATCAAAGACAAGGGTTCAATTGGGTTGTTTTGTGATAACCAATTGTCAAGCCCTTGAATTAGGGCTGGCAATTTCAATAATTACAGAATGTAAGAATGAGGGAGAGAGATAGAAACAGAGAGAAAAGAGAGAGATAGGAAGAGGTAACGAAAAAGAGAGAATTATGACCAATATTATTCATTCGATGCCTTTCCATCTTGCCGAAGGTCTCTATTATAGACCCTCTAGCTGTTATCAATCCTCTAACTAACCTAACAACCATGCTAGCTGTTGTACAACTTAGTTATTCCCTTTTCCCGCCCAACCTCTTAAACCTTTTCCGTTAGCCCTCCTAATAGCTTATACCTAAACTAATTTCCCCAATTACAAACATACCCCTAAGGTTGTGACACTAATCAGCCATTAGCATTGCCCACAATCCTGTCTAGCATGATAGGACAAAACACATAGAAATAGACCAACACGACATAAAAAAGAAGTTGGAAGCAAGTCTAATTCATTTACCTTATGTTCCATCCGAGGACCAAGTGGCTGATGTGTTGACTAAAGGGCTAACAGTTAAAAGGTTTGGAGATTTAATATGCAAGTTGGGAATGATAGATATACTTCTCCAGTTTGAGAGAGAGTGTTAGTTCCAGTAAATTTATGAAAGAGGAATGGCACGTTTGTGTGAGATTAGAAGCTTCCAAATTTGGTTTAGGATACTTTGCCTAAATCAGACTTAAGAAACTTTCCTAAAAGATGTACATATGTATCTTTCCTTTTGTGTGTGATTGGTGTTTCCTATGTTGTATTTTTCCTCCTCTATAAGAGGACTCATCGTGTACATATTAGAATACGAAGGATTTATTCAGTTTCAGTTTCTAACACAAACAATTAAGATAATTTGATCAACTGAGAAGAAACCCAAAAGATGTTCTTACAAGAAGAGTAGATGAAACCAAAGAAGTAAGAAGTCCAAGAAAACTTGGTGGGAGACTCTTAGGCATGATATATTCATTATAAAAATTTGCCGAAAGATATGGCTACAGATAGAGATGATTAGTGAGTTAGAATCCATATAGCCCATCCTTACTAGTGGGATTAAGACTTAATATGTTGTTATGTTGTTATATTACATCAAAGACTTGTATAACGCACTTACGCTTTTGCATTAGTAACTTAATAATTGGCTAGACAAATTGAAGAAGAAGTACCATGAAGGTTCCCATTTTGTAAATTATTTTAGTGGATGAAACAAAGGGAGCAAATCTCGCAAACAGTACAATCGGAATCAATGTTATAAGATACGTAGGATATAAATTGAATGCATTGAAATGAAAATCTTTATAACAACTAAAGTAGAAATGAAGCCAAGAAATAACAGCGAGCAAAATTTTGATAGAATTACAGATTGCCTAAATCAAGAAAAAAAAATTATATGTCATGTGGTAAAGAATAAAACACAAGCAGATCTTAACTTGTAAATTTTTCACAAGACTAATTAATGCATCGATACCAACACATCCAAGGGCATGCCTGAATATAAGACAACTGGGGTCTTACCACTCGACAGAAGCGTGAAGCATCTCTCTTTGACAAATTCCCATAAGACCACCCCCTTACTTGAGCAGCGGCACCTTCAATTATTGGGGCTGAATAGCCAGAACTATCTGCTTTACGGCGCTTTGGGCCTTTCTCCTGGGGTTCTACTCCCCTTTTTTTCCTTTTGTTACTTCTCTCAGGGGGGTTAGCCTCCATATAACTCTTATTGTTTCTTGCAGCTCGAGGAACTAAAGCTTCCTAAACAAGAAGCAAACTTATACAGATATGTAGACTAAAAAAAGTAAACATTTTATAAATTTGTGAAGCAAGACATATTCACAGATATTTCATGATTAACCGTATTAAAAGATTAGATCTCATACTTCAGCTTGAGCTACAGCTTCTGGTTTTATCCAGCGGCTCCAGAAGCTCCCATCATCCTCTGCACTACAGAAGTTGGCAACCTATATATAATAACAGATGAAGGAAGTAGCTTAGATAAGAGATACAAAGACCCATCACAATATGGACGATCCTGCTACCATACACAACTTCCTAAAACAAAGGAAAATATCAATGGTAGATGAGATAACAAAAAAGATAAATAGAAGAGAGGAAAAGGAAGGGAGAAGCATAAGATATTTGAGTAATAATAAAAAAAAATTGGCCTCTTTTTCTTGCCTTAAAAGCACTCAATAACTCATTCCCTTGCTCTTCTCCAGCTGCCTTTTCTTCAACCTTTTCAGCTCTTTCAAGAATTTCATCAATATCCATACTTAAAAGCCTCTTTTTGCTTTCTTCATCATTTTTCTCCTCCTTAAATAGTTCTTCAGCCCCAAACCTCAAGATTGCCGAGAGCTCATTCTACAGTCAAGAGAAGACAAATGTTATATCCAAAACCTACTAGAGCAATTACAGAGAAATTGTTAGTTCTGCAAGGATAAATAACATGACAGACAATTACAAGAACACCAGTAATTCTGTTGACCTAACCAATGCCAACTCTTATCCAATTCATATATCCTACTACAAGATACTAAAATTTACATAGATCATTGTGGTTCGTATTCTTACTTTGTCGAAGGAACTTCCCTTTTTAGCTTCTTTCTTCTCTAACCTACCCTCAGCATTCAATTTTTGAATCACCAAATGGTCAAGAACCTGTCAAGGACACATCAGAATATAATTAACCCATACAGAAAGCCAGCACAAAGGCATAGATTAAACACAAAATTATTTAAATAGGCAATAAAATGCATCTAAAGATGAATTATACACAAAACAGGCTAGAAAGAGAAAAAGTTGATGGCAAATCAGTATACCATCTTCTTCTTAGCGCGTTCCAAGATATCTTCCTCCACACTCTTACTAGTAACAAAGCGGTAAATATTAACAACTTCTTGCTGCCCAATTCTATGAGCTCTACTCATGGCCTAAAATAAATGAAAAATACCAAGAAACAACAAATGAATGAGTACGACAAGAAAGTGATACTGCAAAAGAAATGAAAGATGATACTACACCAACCTGTAAATCATTTTGAGGATTCCAATCTGAATCAAATATTATAACTGTATCTGCTGTCGCGAGGTTGATACCTAAGCCACCAGCACGAGTTGAAAGAAGGAAACAGAAATCGTCACTGCCAGGTGCATTAAAATGTTCCATTGCCTGTTGGCGAACTTCGGCCTTGGTACTACCATCTAGCCTCTGAAACTGGAACCCTCTATGTGACAAATATTCTGCCAATATATCCAACATCCTAACCATCTGCATCAGATTATTGATGTACAGATGGAACAATCAGGTTAACAAGCTCACGCAAATCACTAAGAAGTTATCTTTTTGATAAAATCAATACCAATGTAAGCTGCAACATCTCATCCATATGTAATCAAATATTTTTCAAACTGGAAAATAAATGGATGACAGTTGAAATACACAAAGATACACCTAAATCCTCTAACAAGGTGCATTGTCACTAGAATACTTGCAAGGCCTAAAGGTACTTTCATTGAATGAATTACTCATTTATTGAGATGCAGAGACAATGGACTTGAATTCCCTGAAGTAGCACTTAAACCTAAGCATATCATAACACAGCGACCACGCAAGTTAGATTCAAAATGTTTTTTACTGTTCTCATTTTAACTTGCAATTCAATCTGTCTACAATAGCCAGTTTTATTGACTGTGTCCCTGACTCTTGATGCTGCAACAGACTTATGATCATGTTAGTTGGTGTTTCTTACATCAGATTTTGAAGTTAAAAAGGATTCAGGCAAGAACAGGGCCAAGATTTAAGGTCATCAGGATCAATTAAACATAACTACCAAACAAAATAAAGTGATAACAAAAAATTCTATGGTTATAATAATATTTCAAACCCACAAATATATTATTGCAATTGTCCATAATGAGTTTTTGGAAAGCACTGTACAATCGATTCCGTATCAACATTGGTAACTATAAGCTTATATAATTCAAATTCAATAACAGGCACCCAACATTATCGTTCATTAAAAATCAAATCATAAACAGAATAATCTCTAATGTTCTATTTGTTTCTCAAAGAAATTGATTGTTATTAAATTTAAGATTAAGTACTGAACACACCTCAATTGTAGACAAAAAAATCACATAAAAAGTTGAATTTTCTCTCTGCTCCCATTGGGTATCTTAGTCCCCCATCTCCACTCCCAGCAGGTTATGGATATCCATAGCATGTTTATACTTGTGCAACTTAAATTAAAAAAACATCTTTTTATTCACTTCATATCTCCAATTCTTAATTAAAATTTGGGGTTACAATGTATATTTGAATTAATTTCTTAATTCAAACCTAAAATCATGTATATTCATGTTTGTTATGATTGATTTATTTGAACTAATTTCGTGATTCCTAGATTGCATTAAATTTATGCCCACCTTATTTTACTTTTTAATGAGCACAGCTCAAACATCTTTACTAATTAATTCTTGAGCATTTAGAAACCTTCATAAAATCTTTAGTTTGTGATTCCTATTCCTTGGGTTTCAAAATGTTCCATTTTCAAGATAACCAGAATAACATGAGATTTTGATTAGCTCTACTTTTAGTTATTTGACTGAGTTCAGCAGCTGGCCATGAACCATACATCATGAGACATTAGCAAGATTTTTAAAAATTAGTTTTGCTAATAACTGCAAACAGTCAAATGTGGGCTGGGCTACAACCTATTTGCAGTTTCCAGGCCACTGAATTAAACTAAGCAATTTGCCAAGGATGATATATGGCAATAAATTTGTGAAACAAACCTGAGAAAATATTAACACACGATGATTAGTTTCATGCAATCTGACAAGCAGCTTATCAAGGATAACTAGCTTCCCACTGCTCAGGATTATCCTCTCCAATTTACTGCTACCAGTAATGTTGGTGTCCCCACCATAACCATGATCAGCACTTTCAAACAAAAATGGATGATTGCAACATTTCTTCAATTCCACCACAATATTTAACAGTGAAACCTGTAATTTGAGAAGTCAAACCCATTACTATTAACATAGAAATATACACATGCATGAACTAAGCAATGATGAGCAGTAACAAATTGCTTGTAAACATCAGCAAAAATCAAATTTCTTATAATTCAAATTCGACTGCCTATTATTCACAAAGCAAACAAAAAAAAAATGTGGTAGTGATTCTAAAGAGTGAATAGGAAATTACAGGAACGACAACAATAAAATCTACACCGGTTTACAGTGCCAATCTGTATGCAAATATTCTCACTTGTGGAACATCAGAAACATCTAGCCTACTAACCTGATTTCCACGAACTCCTTTGTTTAAATCATGGAAGTTGCGTTCCAAGATCCATTTATAATACCTGCATTAAATCAACAGGCAAAAGGCTTGAATAAAATGAACTTAGGTGATGGTCCAAAAGAATGTACAATAATAGAAAGCCCTTACTGCTTCTGAAGAGGGGACATCTCAACCCTAAGAATACGTTCAATCTTGGGAGGCAAAGACTTCTCCACATCCTTGATAACTCTTCGAAGGATGTGAGGCCTCAATTCCATGTGAAGATTAGCCAGCTAAACAAAGCAACCCAATCCAAATTTGGTCTCAGCAGTAGAAAAGTTTATCCAACAGGCATAAACGAAGAACAAGAGAAGTAAATGGGTAGGTGACAGTGGCATGCACCTCATTCTCATTGAAGGAACTAAGGTTCTTGTAATTTTGAACAAAGTCATCCTTACTCTTAAATTTATCAGGATCAAGAAAGTGAAGCAGAGCCCTGTTATTTAGAGAGAGAGAGAGAGAGAGAGAAAGTAATGAGTCTAGTGCAATCCAATTCTGGTCAGAAAAAAATCGTAGCTGTGGGATTCAATGAACTTACCAAAATATACTCCACACAACATGAAAAATAATTCAAGATCATAATTTGCTAGACCCATCCTTGGGCCAAGGAAAAGAAAAGGAAAACAAAAACAAACACAAGAACAAAAAAAATGTAACACTAATAGCAAAAAGTAAACAGGTAGTAACAATACCAAAATTAGAATCAATGTTACCATGGCCTCTATCATTCCATATGTCTACTCACATCAACAAGATATGACAAGAATGGGGCATGGGATCCTGGCCCAATTCTTACATCCTTTTTTGATAAATAATGACGCTGACAGTCAGAATACCAATAAGAAGTCCTTGCACGAAACAATCAACTCTCACGACAATGGCTATCTAAAAGATAGCAATGGAAGAAAGATTTTAAAGGCAAGCATAGTTCCTTTCATACAATTGGATTGGACTCTGTCATGACCCTAGGAGCAATAAAGGGGCATTATTGTAATAGGGTATAATAGTTTGTTAGGGATATTTGGTTGTTTGTTAGGAGTACATGGGTGCAGTTAGAAATTAGTTAAGCAGCTAGCTAATGCCTATAAAAAAGCCAATTGTAAAAGGAGAGGGTTATGTTTTGAATTGAGAATTGAATAGTCTGATTTTCCTACCCCCCCCCCCCCCTCTCTCTCTCTCGTTTATTCTCTAATTCCTCTCCCTCTTTCTGCTGATTTCCCCCTTCCTTCAATTCTGATTCTCCCCTAATTCCTATCACAATCCTAGCTAACCCTAGGAATGTGACAGACTCCCACTGCTCTCAAAATCTCTCCTATTTCTTTCCTTCCAAATACACCACATAACACAATGAGGAATAATCCCCAAGCTTGTCTTACAACAACCCAAGAACAGAAACTCCAAAACGGTAGCTGGTAGCACCAAATGAAAGAATGGAGTGGAAAGTACTGTCCCAAAAACTTGAAAGGCAACAGGAAAATGACCTCCAAATAATTCAAAAATCAGAATTGGATCCATACAAGACACAGAATTACACTCAAAAGAACTTATCCAAGGAAATTTCCCCCCCCCCCCCCCCCCCCAAAAAAAAAAAAAAAAACCCCAACAACAACAAAAAAAAGAGGTCAAGGGCTACTCCAGCTCACCCCAACACTGAACATTCATCTCCTCACTCTAGGAATAAAGCCCATCCAGACCAAAAAAAAGGTCCACTGAAACCTATGCATCATTCTCCCAAAGCGGCACTAAACCAAAATAACCACCAATAAACACATCAATTTTTTTTAGTACTCCGCATCCCATAAAATAAGAATCCCATCTATCATAACAACCACCAAACAGATTAAATCAACCCAACAGCCATTCCAGACACCTCTAAAAGAACCAAGGAACTCATCACAGTTTACCACACACATACTCAGACCCCTTTAGATTCCAAGGAATAAGGCATATGCTGACAATCCAACGCCCCAACCTCCCCCCATGTTACTACTTCAATCAAGGTCATGAAGTGCACAAGTTTCTCAAGTTCATAAGTACTAAGATTATGCCATAGCCAATGACGCACATTCAAAAGAGCCTACCCCATCCTTATACAATGCAACTATGCAAGGAAGCCAAAGCCCTTGTCAGTTTGCATGTCAAACCTATAACCCTTCATAGGAAAACCCCCCACAAATCCACATTAGCAAAAGAACACACTCTAGCATGCAGTTTAATGTATCCAAACTATTGTCCATGTCCCCTAATCAATTAAACCCTACAATCTCAAAAACTAAACCAACTTAACACCACCCCAATAACAGTATAGGTAAATTACGCAGTATGGATTTCCACAGCCAATAGACATCAGCCCCTGCTGCACAGACCTTTCTCTGTACATCGAAAGGATAAGGCAAAGCTTAAGAACAAAAAAACTCATCCAACTGGACAGAAGGCCCACAGACAACTAAAGAAACTTAATGAAACCCAACATAAACTTGGAAGAAAAGAGGTTGGGAGCATGGTTGTTAAAATCGAGATTTTAAGTGGCATCGTAAGAGGGTCTATAAAATTGGATCGTAAAATCAAAAGATTTTATGGATAATTAAAAATACCCTTTAATTTATATAAATATATGTTTATAATGACATAATCCTTATTATAAATGATATACATGTACCTATTTCAAAATTATTTCATCTATCAATTTCAAAAATACTAAATAATAAAAAATTTCTAAATATTAAGTCCATCATTTATCATCAATTCATCATTCATCCATCCATAATCAAATTCCAAACAACAAACATTACCATCATTATCAATCTTAAATATAAATAAAAATCATAAGTAATAAATTAGCGTAAAAAAAAAATTGTTTGTTTCTATTTCTTACTTCCAAGTTTGCCTTTTATCTTATTCTTAAATTAGCATCAAAACTTGTGGGAGACTTAGCAAAACTTCACCCCCAAAACGGCACCATTTCGGCGCCCTTGCGTTGGGAATTAATTCCAGCGCTCCCCCAAGGCTCGACCCACAACCTGCTGCCCAAGACCCTCACCTCGCGCCCACGACCACCCAGCTGCAAGCCTCCTCACCTATATATGCGCAAAGATTAATTTTATACTAAGTGCAAGACTGACTCGGTAAACTCCTCGGTCCAAGTTTACCGATTTTACATGTTTGACTCGTGAGTCAGGTCCGAATCTACCAAAACTCGATCTTACAAGCGAGTTGACTCGTTTTATGCCTAATGACTCGTAAACTCGTAAAATTGCACAAGTCAACTCGTGATTTTAACAACAATAGTCGAGAGCCAATATCTTGTTATTTCCTTTGGAAGTGACAATTTATTGTGTGATTGGAGAGAGCGGAGGGGTGGTAAACATGGATACCTTAGTTTTATGGGCCGTTGTGCCAGCCATTGGAATAAACATGGAAAATTGAGGAATAAGATTGAGAACCTTCAGCACATCTTTCTCCTCAAACATTGACGCCATCCAACTCCATTAAAACACCAACCAGCAAGCTATCGTCACCTCTCATAATACAGGAGAGGTAGCAGTGGCAATCACCTCTAGAAAGATAAACCAGAAGACCTAGGAAGACAATCCTGATGACCACAGTATGGTCCACTTGATCAGACTAGTCCTTCCATAAGTCCCATACTCCAAGGAGCACTATCCTTATATGGGAAAAGGAAGAGTTGAGGGGGAGTTGGAAAAGTATTTCAACTAACACTGAGGCACCTTCCAATTCTTTGCCACAGAGATCTGGACTTCAGAACTCTCTGGGATGGGACCAATCCTAATCTAAAAGAGAACCCACAAAAGATACGCCAAAAAAGGAGATCGCCTTACAGTTCAAGTCAACATACCACGTTTCTTCCAAATGTCGCACAGCTGAAGAAAGGACTTCTCTGGGGTGACTTCCTGTACAAACCACAGATTACAAGGACTCTTTCCAGAATTTTACAACCAAAAGCTTAAATTCCAGCAACTAAATTACTTGTACTCGAAGGAGGGATGGTAAACATGGCCAGAAATTGTCCTTAAATAGCACAAGAAAAGGCTTTAATCTGCCACAGGTCACTTGTTGAGAATGTTCCACATTATACATTCCATCTGGAAGTTCTAACCAATAGGAAGTTCCAGGCGATCCACTGATTCCTAGGGATTTCTAGCATAGTTATGAATACCATTATGTACTTGCCAGTACATCATACTGGTTGAATTCCTATACTCTAATGCCCAAATACTTATTGTTTTACCAGAGGTACTGGAGCATAATGGCCAGTACAGTTCCACTATTTTTTTTTTCTACTTTTTTGTTCTTTGGAATTTTTACAGAATAAGTTTATTTCCAGTAAATGATTGTTGATTCTACCACTAACAATAAATTTAAATTTATAAATACTTATTGTGAATTCTAATTTATTAAGAAAAATTTTTGAAAGACAAAACTCGAATAATTTTATGTGATAAAAAAGGATAACTTCATAAAATAATTGTATGTTTCCATAATGTCATTTTGTATGGAAAATTTTATTATATTCATACATTTTTTTATGATATAATTATTAATTTCTATAGTGTATCAAAAATGATACCCAGTATTGTCCAGTACCAACACCATATTGTACTAATGCCAAATCCGGTACCTTGTCTGGTACAATATTCACAACTGTTACTGTTTTGCCTAATGTAATTGGGTGCTGGAATTATGGGAGAAATCAGGAAGAAATAATTGATGATTTGGCAGCAGTTAGTTTATAGGACATAAATGTAACTAATTATTTTATTAAGGGTAGATTTGACTTTTATGAGTTAGTTATTTTTCCCTTGGGTAGTTCCGCCCCTCTAGTCTATAAATAGAAGGGTGCGGAGGTTAGCCATGATCATCAAACATTCATATCTTTCATTCTTTGTGTTCGGATACAGTGAGAGGCGAGAGTAAGAGCTGTGCGATTCTAGTTCTTGTTGTCTTCATTAGAGTATTGTATTCGAGAGGCAAGGAGGAGTGAAAGAGGGGTATTCTTGTACTGATTTCTCATTCGTTTCTAGTGGATTGGTTGCTTCTTGGATTGCTGGATGTAGTGCCATGTAAATGGCATGAACCAGGGTATATCATGTGTGCTGCAATCTGGTTTGGTTTTCTTTACATTTAATTATGTTTGTTTTGTTTTCATTTCAATCTTCAATATTGTTTGAATTCGGTGAGATTCTTGAGTGATTCTTGAGAGATCATAGTCTCGGTTTCAACAACAATGATTACTAGCCCACCTAGCTCATATTAGCAACTCCCACTTACATTTTACTTGGGAGCCGCATGGGAAGGCCTTGAAGAAAAGATAAAACACATATCCTAGAGGCCATTGAAAGGAAAGAAAGGAGAGGGTCAGACTTCATATCCAAATTCAACACCTGTCTTTAATTTTTAGTGATCCTCAAAGATGAAGAAACTCACATTCAACAGCATGTCACTCAGATTGACTGGGAGATAGAAATCTGCTTTCTTCCCTAAATTGCATTTAATTTCATGAACATTACTAATAATAACATTTCATAATGCATTAATATTATATATTTAAATGCTCATCACATGTATTCCTAGCTTCAGAGACAGATACAAAATATCCCAAGATTTAAGGCATTCAGGCGGCCCATTGCATAGACACCCAAATGCCCAAACTCATAACTGAGTCCTGTAAACGGACAGAGATCAGAATTATTCTACGGTACTATCCTAACTTCATCAAAACAATAATTACATTAACAAATTCCAAAAGAACCCTATTGCTAACTCATTAAATTTCAGCATTATTCTTCAATGCATTGTCTCCTCCAACACCTGTCTCAGTTTTTTTTGCTCTTTTTTTAACAAAGTATCCAATAAGACTGGCCAAAAGTGTGATTTCACATTCCAAAATTACAAGTTCTAGCATTATGTGATTTCCCATTGCAAACTTCTAACATATAGTCTTCCAAAGCTTTTGTTAGCATATGCACGTCATGACAAAATATTCAAAGAAACAGTGAACAAAAATACTCAAATATATGTATCATACAGTCTAACAAGCCACAAGTAATTATTACCATAGTTCTTCGACGCTATTTTGTAAGGGAGTACCAGTGATAAGCAACTTGTTCTTGGTGCTAAATTCCTGAGGAAACACAAAACATAGCCATTCAGAACCAATTACCCAAAATCATACAGGTTTATGACACGTAGTAAGTACTCAGAGACTACATTTAGTTCAAAACATCAACATACTGAAAGTGTTGTATACAATGAAGCTTCACTGTTCTTTAACCTATGAGCTTCATCCACCATAAGATAGCTCCATTTGATTTTGGATAGCACTGCCTTATCCTTCAATAATACTTCATATGTAGTCAACAAAGCATCAAACTTTATACCACGGCCACCCTTCTTGTTAGTGTAAAACTCAAATTGCTGACAGACCTGGAAATCGAGAAAATTAGTAAAACAGTAACAAAAACGACAAAAAATTCAGTAAGGCAAAGAAACTATTAACATAAGGTTCTGCCAAAATACAGTATCAATCAAAACCACACTAGAACTTTTCCATTTCCAACATAAAATTGAAGAAACTAACTAAAAATTGTGAGAAAAGAAAATTAAAGGAGCACATGACAGGAGGTCCATTACAGCAATTACCACCTTGTTCTTCAAGCAATACAAAGCCCTTCCCTTATTCTCAGATGTGCAGGGCAAAATTTTCAATTTGAACAAGCGCAGACAAATGTTAACATGGGTCACAGGATGTCCAAATCCATACCCAAATGTTATCACAATGCTCAGGAACATCATACAGCATTCGTCATGGCCGTTATTCAGTGAAACTGGCCACGCCTGATAAAATGTATACCCTTAGATTCAAACACCACCTGGTAACAATTCCATTCTACAGAATGTGGCTGGACACAGCAATTGATTTATCCTCAAGTATACTCCATCAAAAAGACAATGAGAGATTCAAGATAAAAATTTTATGATTCCAAGTGCCATAGAAACAGATGATTTGAGACTGGCTACTCTAAGCACATATATCACCCATGGTTGATTGCAATCATCCACGGATGATTAGTGACTACCTAAATACAAGCAAGGAACATGAATTGTATGCTCTAGAATGAAATAACTATGACACAGAGATACTGTAAGAAAATCAAGTACAAGTATCACAGACTTGATTTTTGTGAAAAGACATACAAAAGAAGTGAATGTAATACCAGTTCTTCATGTCCTCGAGCTAGGAGACACCCCCTTTATATAGGGAAAACTTCTACATAAAAACTTGAAAGATAATGACATGGTCGGTAGTGATGGTGATGATGGGAGATATGGAGTAATTAGCTGAATAATGGAAATAAAGTGTAGTGGATAATTATTACAAGAAAATGGAATGGTTGTGGGAAATAAGGTATTGGATAGTGTGTAGTCCAGGAATTTATGGATGGTGGGTTACGGTTAGCTCCTGTATCAATACTCCATATCCCCAAACCCTGATTCCCATTTCAACCAAATCTGCCAGCATTTTCTTTTACTAGAAAACAAAACCTCAAGACCAACTTCATAAGACTCTTATGATGGCTGCCATGAAACATTCACATGTTCAAACAACCATTAGAGCTGGACTCCATTACCCCCAATCAAAATTGGAGATCCATATGATATTAGATTAGGCAGACAATTCTGACCAATCAAGATTATTATAGAAGCCGGATAGCTTTAAGAAGAAACAAAGAAATCATATGGATGAAACAATTAAAACTTGTACATATAAACATGAGCCAGGTAAACCCATATACAGCTCCATTGAACATCTGAGTAGTGCATAGGAACACAATTGCAAATCAGTATAAGACGAGACAATTTTCATTCACTAGCAGGCTTGAAAGCATACATGAGGTAATTTCCCAAATTATATAAAGTTTAATAAAGATAAAAAAAAAACAAGAAATCCAAGATGGAAATTACACCTCACGGCTTGCACGAGTTCCAACATATACAATAACATTCATGTTTGGAAGCCACTTCTTAAACTCCTTTGCCCAGTTTGACAAGGTTGATAATGGCACAACAACGAGAAATGGACCATAAATTTGTTGGGCATTCTGCAAAAAGAATAGAAGTTCAATGCATCATCAGGGGAAATAAAAATATTCAAAGCAGGCCACCAAAACGACAAGTACATCAGTACCTGTAAAAAACCAAGCATAGAAACTGACTGAACAGTTTTACCAAGACCCATTTCATCAGCTAATATAACATTTGTATCATTTCTCCAACTGTACTACAAAAGTGGCACTGTTTAGCACAAGTTTGCAAATGAGGCTAAATTATACCGGCATAAATGCATTGTGTGTAAGAGAACAGCTTCATGGTACCTGTTAACAAGGAAGTTTAAGCCTTCTAGCTGATAATCTCTAAGCTTTCCCCCCTTTAACCATTCGGGCTGCTCATCAAGCTTCCTTAAACTTGCTAAAGACGAGAATTCACAAATCAGCTAATAACATTTTACTAGATAAAGAATGCAAGTGAATAAGAAGAGAAGAAGCAATAAAAGTGAAGAGTGAAGTGAGGAGACAGGCTAACATATGGGCATCCATTTGACATTAACAGTAGCAAAGACCAAATGAGCAAATAGCATTTCCCATAAAACAATTCATTGTGGAGCTAGAGCAAGTCCAAACAAAAGCTAATTCAGGCTTGTACTGTTGAACAACACGATGCTATAATTGGAAACAAGGTGTGGGTATTAAAAGGTTAATCCTAAAATGTTATCATTTCATCAATTATTGGAAAGCATACTTCATCAATTATAACTACAAACTGTCATACTCCTGGGAAAATTGGAAGGAATCAGGAAGATAGAATCAGAACAGAGAGAATTGGAGGGAGAATTAGACAGAAAGAGAGGGAGTTAACAGCAAGAGTAGAGGGGGAAATGAAGACAGAACAGAGAAAGAGAGAGAATAAGAGGGATCAGAATAGAGAGGTTGAGAGAGAATCAGAAATTCAATTATCATTCAATTATATCATTCTCTAATTGATCTAACCTATTTATAGGCTACACTACTGAAACGTACAATCACTAAAATAGAAAAGTACAACAACTAACTAATTCATATAATACATTATCACTATTACATCCTCGAGGATCCTTGGGAGGGTCGTGACACAAGCATTCTTCACGATGGGATAGCATGTAAAACAAGATTATCCCCTAGTCTAAGACATAGTTATTAAAGGCGCGCCTAGGCGCAAGGCGCCTTAAGGCGCCAGTTTGGCGCCTCGCCTGGGCTGAGGCGAGGCGGTTTCTGCAAGGCGCGTGCCTTGCAAGGTGAGGCGCTGAGGCGCGCCGAGGCGCGCCTCATGAAAACCGCGCCTGCATCCTGCCTGTATCATTTCTTTCTCTCCTCTCCAGCATCCCCTCTTCTCAGTTTCAGCATGTATACATCACTACTTATTTACATTTCTTTAGTTTAAGTAATTTACTTTAATACATAAATGTAAATAAGAAAGTACCCCCCATTTGGATTCAATAAAAATATCTAAAAAATCAAAATCCATAACAATTAGAAAATAGAATTTTGATTTTAGTACAAATTCAGGATTTAGCGATTTTACCACCCCCAAAATACATACCTACTATTTCTTGAAAAATTCATTAAAAATCATTTTAACAACAATGAATATTAACTATCAAAATACCGGGAGTTAGTTTTTCAAAATGAAAACATTTTCTTATATGTCTCCTTATAATGCCCTAATCTTCCAGACTTAGAAAAAATGCGCTAATCTTCCAAACCTAGAAAAATAGCATTTTTCAAAATGAAAGCATTTTCTTGATTGTGGACTTGTAGTGTTTATTGATTGTGGAGAATACTAAAGCTATTCCAAAATGTCCTCCATCAATAAAACAAGAGATTGGAGAGTACATGCAAAAGAAGAAAAATAACAAGGAATCAAGGATGAGCAAAATATGGCACCGTAAGATGATGATTTTCAATTTGGTGAAGGGTATGATGATGATGATGATTAAAACTTCTTTATTGATTGTGGACTTGTAGTGTTTATATGTTTGTTTAGAACTTTGCACGATGGTTGGTACTTGTTTGAGTTTGAGACTTTAAGTTTGAACTTTGATGATGTTTCTAGTTTAGAAATTGTATGATGAATGAATTAACTTTGATGTTGTTAGTTTAGAATTTGAAGATAATGAAACATTAATGATATGCATGTGTTATTATTGATAATTTGATAGTTTTTTATGATTTTACAAGATTTTTAGTTTTTTTTCTAAAAGGTGCGCCTCGCTTCGCAAAGGCGCGCCTCGCCTCGTGCGCCTCGCGCCTCAGGCTCCAGGACCCTTTGCGCCTCACTGCGCCTCGCGCCTTTCAGAACTATGGTCTAAGATACAAATATTACCAGGTTTTTGTGTGTGTCTACAAGATAAACATTCTTAAGCATTTAGAGTTAGAATATTGAAACACATATTCAAGAAGTTAGCTAGGGCAGTGTGGACGCCTTGTGAACATTTAAACATATTTCATACTACATGATAAAATATTGAAACACATACTCAAGAAGTTAGCTAGGGCACTGTGGACGCCTTGTGAACATTTAAATATATTTCATACTACATGATTTCCAACATAAGATAATTTAATAGGTCTATGTATATACTTAAAAACTAAGTATGGTTGCTCTTGGGTAGTTGGTTTGCAAGTAGTTCCAACATAAGATGATTTAATAGTGTATGCATATAATTAAAAACTATGTATGGTTGTTCTAGGGTAGTTGGTTTGCTGGTTGTGAAAGGGCATATCTTGTATTTGAGACATTTTTCTTAGTCATATCTTTTCTAAGCCCATTGTAGGTTCTAGAGTAAAATTTTGCCTTGATAATGGTACCAGGCGCTGCTCTGTGTGAAACATTTCCAAAACTTTTTCAAATAGCTTGAGACAGAGATGTTCATTGCAAAGAGGTTATTTTCGAAGTGGTTACTATCAATTCACATCTTTTTCTTAGAAAAGCAAATGTGTAATTTGGGAACAGTTGTTGAACCTATACCATTACCCTTGTCATATCAAATAAACAATGGCATAAATGGAAATAGAACGGTCTATGTAAACAGGCCATTTCCACCAATATGACATCATTATGAAGTCCCAAAATCCACTCAAGTAGACCTTGTAATAAAAATTTCAAAACATTTAACAATAGGCTTTTTCAATATCTAATTTGCTACGATTCCCTAGACAGTTGTCATTTAGTCACAACTCCACAAATTGGCCACCAAAACTAAATCCAAAATTCAACCCCCTCTCAACAGCAAAGCCTTAGCTAAAATTTCAGACACCCCCCACTAAATTAATGGATCTTAAGATCCTCAACCACAACCTTCTTTGGGATCAGAGCTAAAAAAGTAGCATCAAGATTTTTCTTAAAGGAAAAAGACCTATAAAGGCACTCAATCACACGCACCACATCTCCAACCACACCCAACATTGTAGAAAAAAAGGACAACGAGAAGCCCCATTCAAACCTCTAGGGGGTAGGGGCCTCTCAAGCCTGCTTTTTGCTCCCCTAAGATAGCCTTGAAACTAAGCATCATAAAGAGGGGCACTAAGACTCCTCTTCCATAAGTAAACAGTTATACAAATCCTCTATACTCCAAAAGGATCACCCTACTTGGTGGGGACCTCCTCAATGTGGCCTTACTTACCAATATAATTAAATCTCCTATGCATGTTCAGCATCTTGTGAAAACACACATTTCTAGTCTTCTACTTCCTGCTAATCTCCTCCAATATCAAAATAGTAGAAACTTCCATATTCCTCTCAAATCAGGATAATTTTCCATCCACTGAGAAAGCAAATGCCAACTCCATAATTCCCAATCTTCCTTGAAAATATTGCAATATTATTTTCTTCATTTTCCAAAAAAATCTTAGCCATGGAGCTCCTGTTACAGGTATCTACTGACATAACATTATTAAACACCAGGGACTAGAGACGTGGTAATGAACTCCCAATATTCTAGCATGTAAGGAATTAGGGTTCTGTTATATTTTCTGTGAAACATAAAAGAGGCCCAAGTCTGGGGGGCCTCTTGTGGCAACCAGGGCTGCCCTTTGGGCGCCCACTGGAGGGCCGCAAGATGCAGCCAGCTTGGGCCAAGCCCATTTCTCATGCCTCTTGGTCTCTTGTCGTTTTGCCTGCTGCTGCTCTTTTTGCACGATTCAATCCAGACCATCAGCACTGCTTTTGCTGAGGCAATCCGAGCCATTCATTTCGATTATATCTCGCCTCGAGATTGCTGTTTTCTGATCGCATTGAAGACGAGCTTGAATGAGGGGGTTGGAAGAGGGTCGGTCATTTTTCTAGGGTTTCATTTTTACTCTCTCTCTCATTCTCTCTGTAAATGTTGTATAGTTGGTCTTCTGTATGCGTCTCCTGATTTTGTTTTGTGTAAGGTAAGCTCCTAATCTGTAAGTGATTTCGTGGCTTACGGTTTTAGAAAATCGGGGTTGTTTTGTTATTATTTTGCTGTAATCAGATTGAATCTATTAGTGGAAGTGAGCTCTTCTCACCGGAGCTCAAGTGGACGTAGCCCTATTTTTGGGGTGAACCACTATAAAATCTTGCGCCTCTTGTTTCTGGTTTATGTTTAAAATACTGTCAATATCGGCTGCGTTTAATTTTTCAGATCGTGTGAGTTCATTTGTGTGAGATTTTGACGATGTGTTTGTGTTTGGAGATTTTGCTATCTCTGTTTGTTTGTAACAGGATCAATTGCAACTTCCAACACAACAAACACTAAGCAGACGTCTTCCATATTAAAATTTGAGATCAAGCTTAAAAGTAAAATTTCCATAAAAAAAAAGTTTTCAATGACAAACATGATGAGATTGTGTCTTTAATGATATCCTCTACTAGTACAAAAAGTAATTACATGTTCAATTCAACAATCTAAATAAGCTACCCATCAGTGTGGCATACTCCTTTCAATCTACAGAAAATTCATTGTTTACCTCTGAAGTCAACATTAAGTGGCATATACTACCAATTACAATCTAATTTATCAAATGTCTCTTGAGGACATTTCCACAATTACAGAATCATGAGAATACAAAAAGGACCACAGATTCCTTAGCTAGGTTTCTCAAACATGAAAAGGACACTTTTGCTATACAAGAAATTCCCATTTCTCACTTCAAGATTTCATATAAAGAAAAGATACTAGGATTTTTTCTTCCTTATGGAAGATGCAAGTTACTAGGTATTGTGGCAATCCATCTCAATGTTTCAGCAGATTCATAATACAGCTTTTTTGTTATCTTTATGCAACTCCAGTTTATCCTTACGTAGAATAATAGTAATATCAATAACTAGTACCATAGTAAGCATTCTTTGTCTTCCAGCAAGTATTTATAACATTATTACTGGGATGTTCCCAAACTACAACATGACCTAAGAAACCAAGGAGACCAACATCCAAGAATAACAGACCTTTACTCTTCTTACGCTGAAAATCCACCATTTTTCCTTGTAAACTCATAGCAGCCTCACGAGCCTGCTCAGATAAAGAGAAATTAGAAGCCTTGGCTACCCAAAAGACTCAATAGAAGAACACGTGTAACATATATCACAAGTGATATGTTATAAAGCATCAGCATTCTCTAATGGACACTGTACAACAGATATCAAACTAATACTACTACAGAAATTCTGAAAAACAGTTATATGCTTCTGATCTAGAAAGCCCAAGCATCTCAAATTTGGGAGTGCAAACCAATATGTAATACTGTGGATATTTTACTTAAAATCAATTTTACGCTTTATGTGTTTGTAAGTGATAATTTGGATAGCTGCTTGTGTAAAATGATTACTCTGCCAAAAATTTATTTGTAGTAAACCATTAAAATTGTTTATTCTTCATATCAGAAGTCAATTTTTTTATACTTTTATTTTATCAACAGTGTTTCGTAGCATTTACATGGCTATATGAAATTTTCAATAATTAATATAAAATGATTGAAATAATGGCCAATATGGATAGGAAAACTCATCTTTTGCAGTGGGAGTGGGGGAATTGGTTTAGCAAAACATGACCCATGTAAGTAGAAATATGCATGTAACCTAGCATTAGATTTGTTTAGCATTCTTAAGGATGGATAAACTACCTAATGACAGAGGTAAATCACATTTAGATGACACCTCAACTGAGGTGAACTAAAATCCACATAGCCGATATCACCTAACGGTATTAAGGTTTGGTGGTGCTGTTATATAAGACCTCAAAGGTGAGGTTTCAAGATTAGGGGAACTACCACACCCATGATATGATACCATTTCCTCTCTTGGCAGAACCCCATTTCATTACCAACCTCCTTAATCATCTTCACTGAACACCAACTAGTAAAATAGGAAGAACAGAACCAACCAGGTCATTCATAGCAGAAATTTTTAGTGACCGTAAGTATGATGGAAAAAGGAAAAAACTAGAAAAATACTGGCACATGTTCCTCAGTTATTCTTGTTTCGATAATAGTATGGAAAATGTAGAAATCTCTCAATTTTATTCTGTGTGTTCTGTTGATTGTTCTGAGAATAAGTATGGATATCATTTGGATAGTACCAGGCCAGGAAATTTTGGTATTATTGTGCATATTTTGTAACCTTCCATTTTAATGTTTCTTGGATAGACTTGTTTGCATGAACTTGTATCTTTATTATACTTGGTTTTTATTTTTTTGTATTCAGTTTTCCATTTCAGTTAAAAAATAGAAACTTAATATGTTATTTCATAATTTGTTATGATCAGCTTTGCTATTAATTATTTTTCTTCTTTGTCCTTCCTCCTCTCCTGTGCCGGTGGGAGCTGCTAGATATGGGTGGCTGAGAACCACCGCAACGGTGGACGTCACCCGTCAGAAAATGAGACAGGGAAAACAAATGAAAACAAAATGAAAATTGTGTAAACAGCTTTTCGGTGTTTCTTTTTTTCAAAAAGTAGTTCAAATTTTTTTAAAACAAAAACAAGGAATCAAACAATATTATCTGTTTTTGTTTACTAAAATTGAAAAAGAAAACTGAAACTGAAAATTGGAACAATATCAAATGGGCCCTAAGCAATTACACTCAATTAACAGATGTGGCCTTTGATAACACTTCAAAGGACAGTTGGTGACTGCCTATGTGTGATTCAAAACTTACTAGCAACTTCCACTTTATATAATTACTTCCTTCCAAACATTGAAATACTTTTAATGGAGGAAAGTAGGTTCAATGTGGTATCAAATATGACACGCACACACCATGTGAACCTCCTGCAAAGAAGTAATCTCTTCCAAGAATGGTACATAAAGAATGAGACAGGCAGCATTAACATATTAATGCAATTACAAGCAAATCAATAGAGACAATAATATCAATGAAAAATATTTCAAAGACACAATTAAGGACCAAAACAGCACATAGTCGTTAATGTGCTACCTTATACTCATCAATGGCAGCCTGGGCCAATGCAATATCAACTTCTTTCTCCCTAGAAAAACACATCATAAATGTAAGCATTCAAGTTCCCATTGCAGAAATATTTAATTCATTGAGAGAATCGTTCCTGAGAACAACTCTTCAAACACAAAATATCAACTAAATTTAATCATTATTATAGAAAAACAAACCATCGTGTCAAGTGTGAAAAAAAGAAAGGGGGGGGGGGGGGGGGGGGGGGGGGGGGGCGGGGGGTGTAAAATACATGTCACCAACAATGATGAGCATAATGTAAGTTCTATGTACCAAGTTGCTTCAGCATAAGATAATCCTTGCCACTTGACTAAATACTCGGGACCAATATCATTTGAACTATCCTTCACTCTATCCGCAATTATTCTCTCCACCTGGATCATGCACATTAATAACTAGATTGTAGCAAACATTAAACATGGTTTGGCTTCATGTGTAAGAAATAACCAAATAGAAATGTAAATAGACAGAGGAATCAGTACTCAAACCTGACTATTTTGCTTGATAATATCCAAGTCCATTTCTTTGCTCACATCATTGACCTCAATCTACTTGTATGCACCAATGGAATAACAGTCAGACATCTAATGCATTTTACATATCAAGCATAAATACGTCAGATGTTAACATACAAACTAAGTACATTATACTAACAACTGAGTTTGCCAACTTATGCAACTGTAAATTGAAAATCATGAAACTAGAAATAGTTTACACACAATAGTGTCACGACCAGGATCAGTTGGGGAATTTATTTTTGCAGCAGATTATTTTATTTTGCTGAAGGAGTTAGCCATTAATTGTATTTTCAGGTTATTATCAGTTATGGAGTGATTTAGGAGGTTATGGGGTGTTTTAGGAGCAGTTATTGATAGTGGGGGAGTGGTAACTGCTCTATAATAGCTTTATATATTAAGCTATAGCCCTCATTACGGGAATATCAATGATCAGAATTAAAGTTCTTACTTTCTCTCAAGTTCTCACTGTTTCTCCATTATTTCTGTCTGTTTTCTCCCTTATTTCTGTTTGTTTTCCCTATTATTCTTCTGTTTCTTCCCCACTTCTTCCTATTTCTCCCTCAATTTCAATTCAATCTTCAAAGAAAACATTAGTTAGGACTAGGGTCCTGACAAATAGCTCAAGACTCTTGAGCATAAACCAGTTTAAATTCTCTTTTGGGTATAGTTCAAGATTAGCGCATAACTAATATAAGCCCACTTAAATGAAGCATTTTACTTGGTTTTCCAAACATTTATCTGCTATGTGAAATTAGTTTCCTTTTCCATAAAGTATCCAGATGTTCTTTTCATTTCAAAATAGTTCATATGAACCTAAACAGTTCAGATGAAGTTTCAGACTCCTCTAGGCCAAATTAATAGTGAGAGAAAATATCACCTTTCAGGTGTCTGTAACTTGGACAAACTACACAATAAAGAATTTTTAGCCAGAATAAGAAAATCAAAAGGCATGTACATAAAATTGTAATACTAACAACGGAACTAAGAATTCTATTATGAAAGAAAGAAAAATTGTGGTCAGAAAGGTTATATTAGCCAAATCCATTGGAATTATGATTTATGCACTTGAAATATCTATATTATTGCTCAAGACTTCTTTAGCCACATCCAATATAAAATAATGTTGTTATATCAGACAAAAATCACTTACGAAACTAACAGATTTCACATTTATGATTGTAAGTCTGTAACAGACTTCTGTAAATGATTTCTATCTCATTATTTGCATTATCCCCACCATCTTCAGCCTGTTTTAAAATTGTACTCATTTTCCACATTTCAAGAAAAGCAAACATTGCTTGCTCCAGCTGTTTAAGTTCGAAATAATTGTTTTACTACCTAAGGCAATAGTACGCCACTAGACCTATTTCTTCTTCAAAGTAACCACTAAATATTTTTCTCCCTTGATTCAAGATGCATTTCTCCTTCACTCACTCCATAATTGAACTCTCCACAATAATGAATTCAAACTAATCAAATAAATCCATTCAACAACAACAACAAAAAAAAACTTTCTAACTTAGCACACTGTAGCTTAATTATTAAGTTAATGGCTATGGCATTTTACAATATATGCACAACACACTTATTGACAAGCATCATTCATGCATGCTTTACACCTTCACTGCAGGGTTTTTTTTCCCATCCCTGGTGGTAAGGGTGGGGAGGAGGCTTATAGCTCAAACTACAATGCAAACTAAGTTTAAAATAGCCAGTCCCTCTTTGGATAAATATCCATCCACATCCAGGGCTTGTCCACATAATGACTACACCAACATTTACTTGGCAAGATCAGATGGAGGGATCAAATGCCTGCCTTCTTAAAGTACTTCCCTTCTTTCATATTGTGAAACTTCCAGAATTAAGAATTGAAATTTCCAGTAACCCCATGAAGATGGCAATCATAAAATGGAAGTCACAAGATGCATCAGTCACAATCCAAAATTATAGTGAGTTCAGTATCAGAAAATTTTTCTATTTTTCAGAAATTTTTTCTATTTTTTTTAAAAAACATTACAAAATCAGTTTAGTTTGAGGAAAACAAAAACTCTTTTACCAGAAAATCATTTTCTAAATTCATTTAATATTGAAATTTCAATTTTTCTAAAAATTAGGAATCACAGACAGAGAGGAAGAGGAATGACTCCAAACTTAGGCTCTCTTTGTCTCACTTGTCACCACACCTTTACAACCTCTCCCCGACAAACAGCACCACCATGAAGGCCACTACCTCTCTCTTCCTCTTCATCCTCAATGTTGCTTCCCGAACCTGTTTTTCTTCTTCCATGATCAGGCCTCAAGCATTCCGCTTCTCTGCTTCCTAGAAGAGGCTGAGAACCATGGCCTCGTTGAGCAAGGGTGAGAATGACATCACAAAGGCAGCCTCTCTTCTGCTAGACGATGACTTGCTCAACCTAATATATATTGCAAAGGATGCGAGTGAAGCCCTGGACAGGATAGAGGAACACTCAAATGCCCCGCAAGCATCATGACCAGCTCTGATTGCTGTTCAATTTTATTTTCCACGGTTGATAGCAACAATGTCAACTGGGCACTGTCTGTTTTCTCTCCTGTGGGCTCAACTTTTGATCCTCGTAGGTGTGTAAATGTAATGGTGTATTTGGAATGTATTTATGTATGTTGGCTTGTAGTATGAGAATTGTGTGCCATTGTTCCGCAAATTAAAAGTAAAAGACAGGGATAAAGCTAGGATTTAATCTTAGAAGACCAGAATTTGCTCTTAGATTAGGTGAATGTTTGCTGTTTTATGCTGTAATTGCATTGTTATGCCACTTAATCTGTATAAGCTCACTGAAAATATTTTTCATTTTCAACAACTAAACATGTTTTTAACAGAAAATGAGAATAGAAAATGAAACAGAAAACAAAAACAGAAAATAGAAAACAATTTTATGCAACTGACTGCATGCATGGCTTTTAAATAGTAAAATACATTTAGAGTCACTCATGTTTATAAAGCAACACTTTCACCAGAAGACAATGGATTAATGAAGCATATTAATTTACATTATTCACATTATATAAGTTACATGAATTTGTAGCTCCATTTTCACCCTCTTCAAATGGCTGAATGCCACAACCAATCACTACGGAATGCAAACCTACACTTAGATTATTTAATGTCAGCACATTAATCCTCCGTTAGAAGCCCACACAATCACATAACACATCAGCACTGCCCTAGTACCAGATGCCAGTGTACTCTTTAGCTCATCACATCACCAACCTCACTGCTCTAACAACCATAACAAGTGTCCATAGGCCAATCACATCACTGCTTCTAATTCACATTTCTCTGTCCATGGACTTGCATTGAAATGATAAGTGCACATGTGTGTGTCCTTGTGTGCACATGTCCCCGTGTGTGTGTGTGTGTGTGTGTGAGAGAGAGAGAGAGAGAGAGAGAGATACAAGCCAAAAAAACAGAGACATTTCCAAGAAGTTCACATACTGTACTGGCAGCCAGTTACTATTGGATACTTATAATTTATCTTAAAATATTATATATTGTTTTTAAACATTTACCTTAATATATCACATAAAGAGTGTATTTTCTTTGAAATCTTGTTTTATTCAGTGCACCAGGTACTATGCATGCACTTCTCAATTCTGTTATGCAATGGACCAGCTTGACTTCCTTGTAGGGGTTAACCATGCAGCTTTCACAAGAATAAGTACAAGAAACACAAAACTTTTGACTTCTTATGGTCAGTGCTAAGTATATGGCATTACGTCAAAGGCTAGTATATTACACATCATTTTCAGGTATGTCCATTCCAATATTTGAGAGAAAAAAATTGCAGAAAAAATATATATACAGACAAATCTGTGCAAAAAGAAAAATTCACATCATCATCACAGGGGAAAAATGAGGAGTCTGAAACAAGGTAACTACAAGTGCACCTATAAATGAAACCAATAACATCAACATTCATATGGAAAAGATTCACTGGTCCTTTTAAGTACAAGAACCTCAAGGTTTTAAAGTGATAAAGACAGAGTTAATAGCTGAAGTTACCTCTTCACGTGAGACTGTCTTCCGATACCTTATTTCATCCATCACTTTTTTTGTATAATTTATTACCTTCTTAAAACCACTAAGCTGCAGATCCACAAAAGAAAATGAAACGTGACACATTCCAGTTAACAAATGAAAGAAAATAAGCAATTAGTTCCAGTCCAGAATGATGTGTTACAAAAATTATCAATGACAATAATTAGAGAAAAGGCTGAAAAGTATGAAAATATAGATGGACGCCTTACATTTTGTAGCGCAGAGATCGGCTTCCATTGACAATGGAGATGTGACTGGCCTTTCCATTTTATTAAAAATTCCATCTCATTCCAATCTGGTTCAGAGTCAAACAAGTGATTTAATAAGACAGGTTCAGTGGACTTGTGATTCCTCATAGCTTCTTCAGCTGTGCCCTTTGGCTGATGCCACAACACCTTTTCGATAGAGTCACCATCTTCCTCTTCATTCTCCTCCTTATATAATAAATAAAATAGCTATTTAATAAGAAGTGTAGTTCAAAAGAAGTTAAAAACTTGTTTTTTCACAACAAAACCATATGGATATATCGTTTGTTTTTTTTTTTTTTTTGGGGGGGGGGAGAAACAGAAAAGTTGTGTTAAAAGAAGAGACTTGTAAATAACTATATGAATAAAAGTTATTTTGGGAAACACAAATTTATTTTTTAAAAAGTCAAAATAACTGAGAAGTAACAGTAAGAGATGGACCCCACAAGAAAAAAGTGAACATATTAAAAAAAAAGTTTGCATAGTCTGAGAATACCAACCCAAAAAAAAAATACAAGAAACTAACAATTTATTCCAATATGTTGATTGCAGAAGCTGAAGTATTGGAACATAAGGTATCATGTCTGACTACTCATCAGAAAATCAATCATCTCCAGCAGCATGTCTTCTCACACAATAATCACTAGGTAATAACATCTTTTGGTAACATGGGCATCAAGAAACTGACATGGACATAAAAAGGTGAAGCACAGTTGCCTACAAGAGTCTTCCAGAGAGCAGGAACTTCGAAGTGCAAACATGTAGAGAGACTTATTCACTAGTTCTTGAACCAATAAAATATGCAGTTCCACAACAGAAGCAGGACTTTGGTTCTTTTTTTCCAACCAATTTGGCTAGCATATACATAATTTTGCACCTTAAAGAACATACGAGATTATATTGCACAGAAAACCTACTAGCAATGGCAGATTATCTTGCCTCCACCCCACCCAAAAAGAAATTTCTTTTATACAATATTCTTCACCCTACCATTTCTGACTAATTGCAAACCCTTCAAACTACCCAACCAGAAAAAATTCAATTATAATCACCCAACAGCACAGATGCTCCCATTTTGAAGTAGGCATGAAAGACTGACCTCATAGGATAATATGTCATTACCTCAGGAAATACAGAAAATAGCACCTCTCTCTCTCTCAAACAGCACCCCCCCAAAAAAAAATAATAATAATAAAATAAAATAAAAAAGGCTTACAATTGGACCACTTACTTGAAAGAAAGACAAAAGGAAAAAGGGTGCAATGGTTTTAAGCAATGTGAGAAATGCTTGTGAGTCAATTGCAGTAATATTTCCAATAAAAAATCAAAACCTTGATGAGATATCACAAGACTCCAGCAGAAGAAGAAATCTGAGCAAAGACCATGAATTTGATGGTTGGCATCTGGGTAACATAGGTCAAAAAAGCATGGATTTATCAAGGAACCTTAAGGTATCAATTAGGTTGGGACCATGTGATAGGTAATTCATAGCAGTCATTAGGGACATCTAACAGTTTTTTCCTTGAGGTCATTGCCACACTCTATTGGGAGAGATTCTCAGGGCACTTTTATATCTGAATTTGCAACTTCAATATCATGTCACTATAGTCATTTGATGGGTGAAAAAATATAGCATGTTGTAGGTCTCTGAAAATTGAAACTCTTCAACAAATCATAGTAATCAATGAGTTTGAAAATCTAGAAAATGAGGTATTAAACTACATAGCACCCTTTGTTACATAGGCTCAAATACAGATCCAGGACAACAGGATGTGTATGTACCCATCAGGAGTTCCTATTAGTTAAGCACTTCCTTATTTCATATGATGGAAAATTGCAGCGAGTTTCACAATGAAGTACATTAATAACTTATTTAGTAATGTAAAAATAAGCACATTGGGCGCATATCTTGTACTCTTATTCAAGTATCAACACAGATTCTTCATAAAATTAGAAAAGGGTCCATGTACCACACATAGTACCCCCAGAAAGAAATAACACCCCTATCCCCCTGCAGGAGACTGCAATTCTAAATTTATTTTTCAAACCAAAGGCACCTGTCTTTGCAAATATAATACAACTGGATTATTTTTCATTAGTAAATTCTCTGCAAAGATTATTAGCAGATTCAATAAATCCTTTCAGAGAATAATTGCCTTTTACATTGCCTCCATTTTCCTCAATACTTTTTCCTAGTTTTCTACTTATCTACATTACCATCTTGACATCATATAAAACATATTATTGGGAATCAAACTCCATCTGCACCATCGAGAAATAGGCAACAGAAAACAGCACTTCCAGTCATCCATCAAATTTTTTAACTTCATGCTTTAACATGCATGCAACTATAGTACAAAGCACAAAATATAAGTGATAAAAATGAAAGATGAATATATTTGCAGTTTTATTCAAACAAAATTTAGTCCCATTTTCAGATTTCAGTCCACAAAAATAAGTTCACTTCTCTACAATCAATCACACAGATCTCATATAATTTTACACACTTAGCTGAACAAACTAGGCATTTTACTTTCATATGTCATGGCGTGTTTATCTCACAGTGGGATAAAGGCTTGGTATGTTGTTATTGTTGTGCAATGAGGAGTCATCATACTCAGTTCCAGCTATAACAGCCACTAGGGAAGAAATCTCCATACCCATGCCCATGATTTTAAAAATATTGGCACCACAATATATTGGTAGAAAGAGTAAATATAACAAACAATCAACATATCAGGTGAATATATTGGCAGAGATATCATACTCTCAAATAAAATGTTGGAAGATAAGGGCAATGTCAAAAATAGTGCAAGAAATTATATTTAAATATGCACATACAAACAAATTACAAATAGAAAACAGATGATATCACATTAACCAGCCCAAAATTGGATATAACAGCTGATAGAAAACAACTAAATATAGGATAAAGCATCTCAGCCATTAATTGGAACCCATTATTGGATTCAGCGATATTTAATTCTCGGACAAAAATAATTTATTAAAACCCTAGAGTATCACATCTCAAATAAAACAAAAGATACATAAATAAGATCCAAAGAAAATTGTTGATACACCAAGATCATAATGGAGACTAAATATCATCAACACGATATATCTCAATTATGACGTCGATATGTGATTGACCAAATTATTATCAAATCTTTCTGCTCTGAGCATCCCAGAGAAAAAATCTACGTGATAAATTTACATTTAAAAACCCAAAAATAAATATCCTACAACGTAATTGATGGGTTCAACAAAGATTAAAAATACATGTTCAACTGCAAATAGTTCATAACATGAAAAAAAACCAAAGATTAAAAATTCTTCTCAGAGGTCTCAAGTCTGGCTTCATCTAACACAGTTCCTCAAAACCACTAAAAACCACATCGGCAAAGACTTCTAAACAAACTTGCCTATAAAAGTTAAACAAACACGAGAAATAGTGAACATGTGCAAATCGAACAAGTAGATTCAGTAGAGATACTATACCTTCTGGCTCTTTCTTTTTTTGCCTTCATCAAGTTCTTCACTTTCTTCACTTTCAGCATATGACACTTTTCGCACTGACCGACTAGAAGTTCTTACTTCATTGCTTTTGCTACTTGAAGAAGCAGCACGACCGCCAACTTTTTGTCGAAGATGAGCACCTCTCCTAGTCATACTTCTGATATCCTCATCACTATCATTCTCCAAGTCTTTTGTTGATGAATCTTCCTCTTCAAATGATGCCTTACCTCCTTTCTTTCGTCGACTTGACAAAGAAAATGATTTGAACTCTCCACTAGGTTTCACACTACGTCCACCCCTACCTCGTTGCTTGCCCCTGGGTTTCTTATAATAAGCATCATCTTCATCTGATATACCCAAATCATCATCATGATCACCATAGCTGTTATCCTCTTCAAAATCTTCTACATCCCAGTCTTCATCCTGCTGCCAAAAGTATGGATAATTTATTGGCTTAAGTTAAAGTTGTGCTTTCTTTTTTTTTCATTTTCAATAATCCAAATCAAACTCATAGTAGTCATAAAGCACATGTTGTCAAACTCATAATGAGAACTAACAGAATTCAAACAGTATCTGTACAGAATACTTATATCAACACTCAAAAAAGATAATAACAAAAAACGCAAAACTGTTTCCTGTTCAACTTGGATTGCCATGTAGACACCACCAAAAATGTAATCTATCCTTTCAAACTTCAATCAGAGCATACATTTTCACAGCAAAGAGGCAAGAGTAAGCAGTGAAAGAACATATGAAATTCCATGGAACTGAAACATAACAAAGTTTGTTTCCCCAATATGATTACACAGCCCTTTTTTCCCTTTTGAATCTGATCAATCAGCCTCGAAGAAAACAACAAAATCTTAATAAAATATATAACCCATGATCAATCCACCCCTGCCATGTCTCAAAACGAAGATATATTATTCACCACCAAAACCCTGAAGTACAAGTCATAGTTATCAAAGGCTCAATGCGCACTAAGGAGTGAGAGAACTTGGACCCTAGGCACAAGCTCTTTGGATGCGAGGTGCAGATTTAAAAAATCTGTATAAAAATACCTATACATCATTATTTTCAATATATACCTATAAAGAAGTAAATGCAAACTCAAAATTGTAACTAACAAAAAACCAACAGTATTTAACTAAAGAATGGGGTGTCCAATTGTTTTCTCAAATTTCTTTTAATTTTTTTCAGGTAATACTGATTAACAAGTCCATCAAGAATAAATAAATAAATAGGAGCAAAAGGCATGCGCCTTGCACCTCAGTGTGAGACACACCTTGCATCCTTGAAAACTATGGTACAATACAACATTGCCACATCACCTCGTCACTCAACCAAATAAATCCTAAATGCCATTTTGTTTGCTACCAGGACCAAAATTCTGTAGCAACCATATAAATACTGTCATTGTTAGCAACTTCACATTTATTAATACAATACAGGCACTAAAATGACCGCCCACGTCAAGTTCCTTTTACGCCCAAATGTCCTGTCCACCACCATTATCACAAGCCAATAGTTCAAAACATCACTCATGATGCAAAAAGTTTTCCAAACATGAGCTTCCTCCTAAAACTAAAAGAGGATGACCATCAGATCATACCATCCAAAGGCTTGCAATATATATATATATATATATAAACTATGACAAAGTAATTGGAACCCACCCATAAATATACCATCCAAAATGACTAGCAAGCTAAAATTCATGTAACCGACCCCACATAGTGGGATTAAGGCTTGACATGTTTTTATTAATCTTTTATGATGCTTGGATATAAAAATCATAAATCATGTCTTCTTGTAAAAGTCTCTGTAGATTTCCACATATTTTACAAGGAAACACTTCACTACAACAGTTCATAATGATACATAATGCAGAGGAAATATAACGGCTACATTACACAGACTCAAGTATGTAAATTGAGTTCAGGGATGTGTCCATGTGCCCAACCTTTTTCTTTTTTTCTATTACTAATAAAAGCTTTATAGTTAGAGATTCAAGAATAATTGCAAAACCATCAAAATATAATATCCCAAAAATGTTGAAAAAAGATTGATTAGTCAGAATGGAATTCACTGAACTTCATAAACCATTGATCTCATGATATTTAAAGATTCTACTCAAAAGCCAGGTATGATACATAGACACACAGGGAATGTACATACAAGGTGCATCACCAAAATATTCTAAAACAATAAATAAATTATTATTTAGGAATCTCATTTGAGATCAAAAGGAATCTAGAAAAAAAAATAACATTTTAGTTCCCCTACATATGTAAGCTTGACATTTTCCCATATATTCAAATAAAGCTTCTTTTGTTCAAACATCATCAAAAAATTATAGAAGCCACAAGCCTAATTTTGGTATGGGGATTGGCAAAATCACACAAACAATAACAACAACAATCACAAGCCTTAATGATACTAGGGGTGGTCGACTACAAGGATTCTAAACCTCCAACCATCTCTATCCGTGGTCATATCCTCTGCATGGCCATTATAAACCTACTTCATGCCTTAACCGTTTACCACTATGTTTTCTCTGGTCATCCTCTCATCTTGCTACAATTTCTCCCCTTTCATCCACTCACCTTACAGGTGTTTCTATCAATCTTGGATAAACCACATAACCTGTCCTATATCATATCCACTGGACAAGGGGAATAGAGGAGTCTACAATTCCATCTAAAACAGATGCAAAGACACCAATTGAAAAATGGGAACAAGAGGCTGCCATCAAATAGAATCAGTTTCATCTGCAAAATACGCCATTACGAAGCCTAAGACTTAACAGTAAGAAAAATGAATGCATTAATAAGAAAAGTACTACTTAGTAGAAAAATAAGAAAAGTACCAATCCCACTAATTCACATGTTTCATGTGATAGTAAAAATCAAGCACGAGTACAGAACACAACCTTGGCAAACTAACAAAATACATGCATGAATCAGGAAAGTGAGATGTGATAACCTTGTTTCCCTTGCAGCTTCTCCTGGCACCATAGTCAGGATCAAAGTCAGCATCATCCGGATCATCTTCTGCACAACAGCAAAACAACATCAATATCAACAAAATGAAGTAGCATGTATTAGAAGGATTTTTATCTTCCAATAATGATTCATAAAACAATACTCGTACACCGGAATTACCATCTAATATAAGAAAAATGTAATATCAAAAAGAATTACCATCATCCTCATCATCATCATCTTCATAATCAGCATCATCATCATCATCATATTGTTCCCCATTTGGCTCCTTTGAATACCGAGCCACATTATTGTTTGCTGCAACAGATCGTGAATGAACCTTTGAACTAAAACCACTAGAATGGTTTAGTGTTCCATAATGCAAAGAATCATTCTGATCATCTCCATCCTGCTCATAATAATCATCAGACAACATCTCTTCAGCAGGGACATCACCCCTGTGAACCTTCTCTCCTTCCTTCTGACCACCATCATCTTCTAAACCTAACCTCTCTTCTTGGCCATCTGACGAATCTTCTTCAAATCCTTCCTCATTTTTAAATTCGGACCCACTTTTTGACTCGTGTCCAGATTCTGAGCCAGCGCGAGGCTCCATAGGTTGACAGTCCTTCCAAAAGGTTGAACCCCATTTTACACTCTGAGCCATTCTCCTTCCAGATGGCTGTAAATTTGATGTTCTATCATTCCCTGCAGCAGCAGAACCTTGAGGCCTACTAGAATCATCAGGCTCACCATCACTTCTATAATGACCATCCATCTTGATTTCTGAATCTTTATCACTAGAAGTACCTTCTACATCTTCATTCCCTACCATTCCGTGCATTCTCTCTATTGTCTGTCCGTGTCCTTTCTCATCCAAGAAACTCTGTGAAACCGTTCCACTCGAGTAGTTCCTATAAAAAGCCATTGTTTCTTTTACATGAAGTTTAACTAGACTTACTTCCTGTTCTCTTTAGGAGGCAAGTTCTTGAAATGGAAAGCAATAACTGACAACTGAATGCAGGAGAGAATATTAACTCCTTTGCGATATATCACCTAAACTCTCTCTAGAAGATCTGAGCAACGAGCATGCAAAACATAAAATTGAGTTAGTAAAACCTCATCACCATCATCCAAGTTATATGTTCAAAGTAGAAATTAGCCACCATCAGAATAAGCAGAAACTTCACATAAACAAGCTTAGCTATTAAATAAACCAAACTGAAGTTCAAAATTTTAAGCATTCGTGACCCACACTGCATAGCTCCAAGTGAAACTTGAAATTCAATTCAGATTAAGCAAAATTTTGCACAATACGGAGAAATTCAGATTGACTCAAGCCCTAAATGGAACATAATCAACAGAAGCGAGTGCCCGCAGTAGTTCAAACTAAGTGAAAGACATAAGCAGAACATTTGTATCAAAAGCAGAACACGGTTTGAGCACTCGGCTCTAGAAAAACGAATTGCAAGCCCGAACGATCAAGGACTTGACGAAATCCGATCCAGAGAATTGACAAATTTAAAAACGTCACAGCAAATAAATTCGACAGTGAAAACAATGGATCGGCCACTTGACTAACAGAATCTAACGAAATTACTATGAAAACCTCCCAAGGCTTCCGTATTGCAAGCCCTAGACCACTAAAAGAGGCTAAATCTACAATCAGAGACGCTAAATTGGCAGTATTTCGCAGCAAAACGGGACAATCGATCGAAGCAGAGAAGCTGATGATACAGCGCGAAAACTCACCTTCCAATAAGAAGAAAGTGACAAGAATTAGGTTACAACTGAAAAGGACGAGGGAGCGTGCACCTGCGCAATAGCGCCGGGAGCCGAACGGCGAGGCGACGCCGGAACAAACGCGCCGTAGGAGAAACAGGGGGAAAAATCAACAAAAAATTAACGTTTTCTGGTTCAGGGGATTTAAACGGGATTTCGGAGGGGGTGTGTGTGTGTGTCGAGGGCGCCGCAGAGTAATCTGCGCCGGAGGGCGAGGTTAACTGCCGATGACGGTGGATAACGCCGACGTCACTGGATTCACCGGTCGATGATGTCCAGAAGAGAGAGAGAATGTAGAGAGAGAAAGTGAGGGGTTTTTTTTTCTACAGCGAGAGAGAGGGGGAGGGAGGGGCGGGGTGTTTGTTATCAGAGGAAAACAGGGGATTTTTGGGAGATTATAATTTGGATTGGGGATAGACGTGTTTAGATACATTGCTTCTCGCCCTCCAATTCAATGTTTAACGCCCCGGTTAGACGACGCCGTTTTCAAGCCCGAAGCTGGGTTCCTTGATGGTTCGGGGTAGGTGGCCCGGCCCGATGAACGGGGTGGGCACTGGGCTTTGCCTTCATTGCACCTCTCCGAGTGCACTTTTCGGATATGCAAGGGTAAAGTCGAAGTGCACCCTTTAAAAATAATTTTCATAATAATTTATTTCAAATTATCAACCATTTTAAATAATTTTTGTACTTAAAATCAAAAATATATATATAATAATTAAATTTTGATTTATCTTCAAACTCAAAATTATAATTCCAATATATATATAGAGAGAGAATTTCTCCTCTTCCTATGATTTTTTATAATCTTCTTCTCCCAAATTTTTTTTTATGTTTGTAATATTAATAGTCTTAAAAATTATAAAATCATACTCGTTAAAATCATAATTTTAGCATTATTTTACTAGATATTTTGATAAGATTATTATAAAATATTATTTATACAAAATTATTTATTTATTACAAATAAATATAACGACTTGTTTCTTATGAATAGCCATTTTATTGGAATGAAAAAAAAAAAAAAGCTTTCATCACAAAATAGATTGAAAACTTTTTAATTTCATAAAATCAGATATATTATATTATTATATTTTTACTCCCATTTCTTACTTCTACTTACACAGTGTGTCACGTATATAAATTACTTTTTATTTAAAATATTAAAATAAATTTTTAACAATATCATTTTACTTAACACAATATCAAATTATAATTATGGAACCCAAAATAGCACTACGCTACAGTTAAAAAACTTTTTTATTTTATGGTAAATTTAATTTAATTTTAAAAACCCAATGAAAGTGTTATATCTTTTAGTGGCTTATTATTATTTTTATTGTGAACTATGAGATTTAACAAGGTTCCACTAATTTGAGCAGCCATCAAATTAATATTTAATAAAAAAATTCTTAATATATTCACATAACAATCTAAAGATAATAAATGGCATTTATCGGATGAACAATGTCATGTGTCACTATTTGATAAAGGGATTTGCAATCTCTTCACATACCAATCTAAATGTAAGTAATGACATTTGTCGAAAGGAGAATGTCACGTGCCACCATTTGATAAGAGGTTCTTAATTTTTTCTCATACCAATCTAAAAGTAAGAAACGGCATTTATCGAATAAAGAATGCCACGTGCCATCATTTATCAGGTTATTAAAAGAATAGTCTTCAATATTGTTATCATTGACAATCATACTTATAGATCACGTTATAAATATTTCAACAACAATCATGATTAGATCATCTTATATTGGATTATATAAGTATTGATTTCTCTAAAATCTAAGAGAGTTACGACACAAGTTCATTTGTTATTTTGTCTTTTTACTTATTTTTCAAATACCGAATATTAACATAATCGTTTGAACATTTATTAAGTAATAAAAGTTTTGTGTTCGTAATAATTCAACTTGTGGTGGTGTCAAGAGTCACGAATATTGTACAACATCAATATTCTTTATTTTATTTTATACTCCTAAAGATTTTTAAGGATGAATATTAGTCCTCCAACCTTAATTTTGAAGAATAAAAAAATTAAAAAACCTTTTTTATACTTGCAAAAAAAATGAAGGTTTTTTTGCTAATTACGGACCATGGCTGGATAAGTTTTGCAAAATGACTAGAACGCCCTCGTGACGCACTAATGTCGGCCGGACATAATTGAAATAAAAAATATACATAAGAATGAGATGTAATTTTTAAATTACATAAATCTCCTTATAAATTAATTAGATAATAGAATCGGAGCAAAACCGGCCCAATAGAGTTGGGGGCCTTAGGCGAAATGATTTTTTGAGGCATTCGAGTATTAATTTTTTATAAAAAAATAAATAATACATTTTTTATATAAATATTTTATTATTTTATTAAATAAAAAAAATAAAATTGAATCAACTATAAAATATAATAATCTTTTAATGATAATAAATTTTCAACTAAAATATAATGTCTCATATATAAAATAAAAAAATCAAACAACTTACAATAATAAATAAAAAAATAAAATTAATTTTTCTTGAAACTCTAATAAAATAAGTGTCAGCAAAAAACTATATATTCATGAGATATTTGGGAAGGGAAAGTGGATTTTATGGGATATTGGAATTTGGGAATACCGCAGCAACAATTAAAAATTGGAAAATGATGAATGGAAGTTAATTTTTTTTTATAATATTTTGTATTTAATTTTTTTAATAAAATATTAATTATTAAAATACATACATACATAAATATTATAAATTTTTAAAATCTGAGGCCTTATAATTTTGGGGGCCTAATGCCATGGCATATATGACTTAAAGGTAGGGCCGGTCCTGAATGGGAGTATTATTTTACTTAACACAACATCAAATTATAGTTATGCAATCTAAAATAACATTGCACTAAAATTCATAAACTTTTTTATTTTATAATAAAGTTTAATTTACATTTAAAATCCCAATGAAAGTGTTATACCTTTTAGTAGTTTATTATTATTTTGATTGTGAAATAAATTTTTTATCAATGCAACTAATTTAAGCAGTTATCAAATTAATATTTAATAAAAAAATTTCAATATATTCACATAGCAATCTAAAGATAATAAATGACATTTATCGAATGAATAGTATCATGTGTCGCTATTTGATAAAGGAATTCTTAATCTCTTCATATATCAATCTAAATGTAATAAATGATGTTTGTTAAAAGGAGAGTGTCACATACCGCCATTTGATAAGGGGTTCTTAATTTTTTTACATACAAATCTAAATACAGGAAATGACACTTATCAAAGGAAGAGTATCACATGCCGCAATTTATCAAGTTATTAAAAGAATAATTTTCAATATTGTTATCATTGACAACCATATTTATAGATCACATTATAGAAGATTTCAACAACAATTATGATTAGACCATCTCATATTAAATTATATAAATATTGATTTCTCCAAAACGTAAGAGTTATAACATGAACCAATTCGTTATTTTATCTTTTTACTCATTTCTTAAATATCAAATATTAACATATTCATTCGAACATTTATCGAGTAATACAAATTCGTGTATGTAAAAATTCAACGTGTGGTGGTAATAGTTCTAGTTGTCATGCAACATCAATATTCTTGATTTTATTTTATATTTTAAAATATTTGTAAGAATGAATATTAGCCCTCTAAAATTAACTTTTAAGAATAAAAAAAAATAAAAAAGCCTTTTTTATACTTGCCAAACACTTTTTGTTTGGCTAATCAGGAGTCCGTGGCTGGATAAGTTTTGCGAAATGACTAGAACGCCCTCGTGACGCGCTGATGTCCGCTGGATGTAATTGGAATCAAATGACTTATTTGCCCATGGCCTAACATAGCATGACGTGTTGCATACCCATTTTCCTTTTAAATAACACCACTATCTTCAAAAGGATCAATTGCACTAACAGTAACAGGCCCTCTTGCGTAGCACAATTACAGAAATTTTCATTTTCATTTTCAATTTCATTATAGCTTGATTATTGCAAAAACTGAACCAATTGAAAAAATTAAAAAAACTTGAAATAATAAAATACATAATGTAACTTTTTAACATTTTAATATGTTTGGTTATTTAATATATATATATTTTTAATATAAAAATTAAATAAAATCAAAATAATCAAAATTTGAAAATTTGAAAATCAAATCAAACTACCTATAGATTGAACCGATAATTTCGATCGATTTGGTTCGATTATCTTAATTTAACCGAAATGTTATTCAACCCTAATTAGCAAAAGACAAATTGAGCCCCAAAAAAATATAAACTGAGTACAAAATATTAAAAGCTGAAACTGGGTCAAATTGCCTTACAACTATACAAGACAACGACTATCAACAATATAATTTTTGCCTGAATTAAGTAAAGAAGACAAACAAAGAGAGGAATTCTCCTCTGACCACAACAGTAAAAAAGGTTCCTTCAGCGTCATCTAAATAATGTTAAAAAGTACATTTGCAGTGCATAAGATTTAATTTCACAGAAGTCAAGAAATGTAATATTTGCATATAATTATACTCTCATTTTTCCCAATTTGAATTGCGACTTTTTAATCACAAAAAAAAAAAAAAAAACAATTTTATCAGTTGTCCCGCACCTAAAAAACCTTAAAACAACATAAAAATAAGCCACCACAATTGCCCCACCAACGAGCATAATAAGAAAAAGAGCATTCGATGAACAAGGACTCACATGTATTACTTTTTACTTTTTAGCTGTGCATTGGTAAATCATCAAATATGTGCAATAATTCACAAATCACATACACCAAATAAATATACAAAAATCTGTGTGCAGACTCAACTCTTTACAGTCTAACCTAGCCTAGGATAGTCTACATTTGATACAAGGTACCAAGTTTGTGCACCTTGTCACCAAAATGGGTTTATTATAAGGAAAATACTATATTGCCCAACTATACGGTCGAGAGGATGATTGAATGTATTATTTTGACAATCAAATTACGAAAATACCCTTATATGCTCTCTTTTCTCCCCTTCCCATGGCTGTCGCTCATTGTCTTCCTCATTGTTGTCTCACTTTATCGCTGTGTTGTCTTGAGCCGTCTCGTCTTGCGCTGATCGCCGCTACATCTTCCCTCTCTGCTGCAAATAGGGAGGATGCAGAGACGGTTGGTGCAATGTGAGGCGGGGTGGCGACAACCATGGAAATGGGAGAAGAGAGAGTAGAGAAGAGGCAGCTAAGGGTGAGGGGTATTTTCGTCATTGTGTGTGTATGTGAAGCTGAATGTGATCCTCTCAGTCAATGTAGTAAGGTCTTTATTATAAATCATACATATCACCCCATGATATAACCTGTAATAACTATTAAAACAAAAAAATATCAATGATTATTAGATATTTGTTGTGTAATCTTTTGCTTTTTGGGGGATAAGATATATGGTGTAATGTTGATAATAATTTTATTTACTGTAATATAAACATATTTAAAAAGTTAAAATTATTAAGCAACAGTTTCACTAAAGAGACCCCATAAATAGATTTCGTTTCTCAAAGGAATGTCAAATAATGAAAATTATTCATAAAATCTTAGAAACTGATTGCCATGTATTCAAATGAACCAGTCAAAAAAAAAAGAGCAAAGAGAATCAATTTAAATGCTAGTTTATAATTTTCCACATAAATAGTATTTTTTTGTCTCATTAGCAGAGAAACAACTTATCTCATACAGATAATCTAGTCTAGTACTAAAATAAAAATAACCAGGCTAGAAAAATCACAGAATGAGGATTAGGTGAACATAAGTAATTGCAAACAAAGCTGAAATTTGTGAAGAAATTTCTCAAAAAAATGAAGGACACGGGCAACAAATTTACATTGGTTAATGAGAAGTATCTACCCTAATCAGTTGGGTGAAAAGAAGAAGAAAGTATCTACTCCAATCAACCTAATGCAAAAAACTCAATTCATTGTTGTACCTGTCTTCCTTCTGCAAATTCGGTCTCTGTAGAACATCACGAACTGTTGAAATGCAAGAATGCAGCTTGTCACCGGCCATAAACAAGTGCATGCAGTTACTGATCTCAACCAGACTACATCCTGCAATCTTATGAACTCCTTTGTGATCCATCCCGCCACTTGCTTCTACTGCATCACTCCACCCACGAATATCTGCATACAAGTTAGAAAGTAGCACATAGTTTGAAGAGTTCCATGGCTCGTCGGTGTAAAGATGCCGCACAATTCGCCTCACCATTTCTAGATTCTGGTGTAACTTGCAAGCTCCAAATACTGCAGTCCACATTATAACAGCAGGCCTAAAGGGTATGGCTTGCATCAGAGCCTCCACTTCTACTAGTACACCTGCTCGTGCTAACGGATCAACCATAAACGTACAATCCTCGACTTTGGGCTTGATCATGTATCTATTAATCGTGTCAGTGAAGTAATTATATCCTCTCTTACCAATCCACCGTGACTATATGTGTTAAGCACGCCAATAAACGTGACATCATTTGGGGCAATGACAGACGGTTCAGATAGCAACAACTCATCATACAGCTTGAGTGCCTTCGTGGCTTCACCATTTTGGGCAAATCCACATATAATTCCATTCCAAGAAGCAATGTCTCTCTCAGGCATGTTCTCAAATACCCTGAGTGCATCCTCCATCTCACCACACTTTGAATACATATGTACAATGGCACTTCCCACAATAACATGGCCATGAAATTGTTTACCCTTTTGAAATGCACTAGAATCGGCACAAGCACTGATCACAACCTCTAAAGTGAACGAATTTGGCTTGATATTGGCTAACTGCATTTTTTTAAATGACCAAAAGGCTTCCTTCACACACCAATTATTTGAGAATCCAGAAATAACTGTCGTCCAAGAAACAATATCTGGGTCATGCATCTCTTCCAACAGTAGCAAAGCCGAGCCAACCAAACCGCACTTCAAATACAAGTTCAACAAACAGTTCACTATATAGCGCTCCCAACAAATCCCACCTCGTATATCAATGAGTGCACTTGCATTGCTTTAAATACTTGCGAGCGGGAAGCAAATTCATTCATAATCGCAGCATGAGTATACTCATCGGCCCGAACTCCTTCAATGCGCATCTCCTGAAACAACGCGACGCTCGCGTTACTAATCCCGAGCTTTGAACAATAAGAAATCGTGCATTGCAGGTAACTAAGTCTCTAATCGTCATTTCATCAAACACCTTCTTCGCGCCCACTATGTCACCGACTCCAGCATACATTCCTGGAATATTGGTCCCGATAAATTCATATGACGAGGAGAAAATCTTTGGTCATCTTCTCTATGCCTCTCTTCTCCCCCTTCTCGTTGCCGTCGCTCAGAGTCTTCCGGGGTGGATTTAGAAATTTATGGAGGAAGCGGCTACATTTTTTTTTTGAGATATAAAATTACACATCATAAATTTTGAGGTGTGCTGTAATTTTTTAAAGTAAAATTTATTATTTTTGACATTAAAAAATTAATTTTTGTATTAAAAAATATTATTTTAATATTAAAAAATAATTTTAATATTAAAAAATTATTTTAATTGTGAGCACTGAAGCCCAAGGCTGCTTATGCATGCATCCACCCCTGACTGTCTTCCTCGTGGTCACATTTTCTCGTGTTGCTTAGTCTTGTGTTGACCATCGTTATATCTTCTCTCTCTGTCGCAAACAAAAAAGATATAGAGCACGATCAATGCGAGACGAGACGATGACAAGAAAGACAATGAACAGCAACCATATGAAGATATTTTTGTCGTTATTGTACGTGTGTATGTGAAGCTTGCAATCAATGTGGTAAAGTCTCACACAACAAACACATATATAGCTTTGGATAGAAATGTTTGCTTAAGCTTCACTAATCACCCATCTACTTTCAATAATTATAGAGACTTGCCATATTGTTAAAAAAAATTAGGCCGCTTTTTTTTACTAATTTTAAGTTATTTTTAATTTTTTAAATGAAAATGCGTTCTCTTTGTTATTTTTTAAAATAGATTTAAAATTTATATATAAAAAAACTCAAAAACAACAAAAAGTTGTTAAGTGTTTTCATCCAAAATAAACTTTAAAATCAAAATATATTTATTTATTTATTATATTTTATTATTATAATGGAAACAAATATTACAAAATTCATTAACTTTAATATATATATTTTTTAATAATATATGAACATTAAATATTTATAATTTACTGAATAATTAAATTTATTAAATAAAATATCATTAAAAATTATCTTCAAAATTTCAAAGATTACGCATTTTTTAATTTTTTGTTTTGAGAAATAGTTTTTCAAAATGACAAAGATAACATGTTTTCAAATTTATAAAAATAGACTAACAAAACAAAAAACTAAAAATAAATTTAAAACTTAAAACTAAAATTAAAGAATAAATAGAACGCAGCATTTATCATTTTCAAACTCCCATTCTCACCATGGGTTTTTATCTATATGGGTTTTGTTAGGTTATAGTTTGAATAATGCAATCTAATTTAATTTTGAATTAAAATAATTTGAATTAATAGGAAAATAAAATAAGGGAAAATAATTGAAATTGAATATGGGAATTGGAAACAAACCATTAATTAGTTGATTCTTATCAAACCAAAATTTAGAATAAAATCATAAAAAAAATATAAACATCTATCCATTTTCTATAGGTATTTATACTTTATGTATAATCAATGAATTTAAAAATAGATAGAAAAATAAATAGTAAACTTTTTAAAATATTATTGATATAATAAGAGATAAATCGAACAAAAAAAAAAGAAATGCTTTGTGGATATAAATGTACATACAAATTTATTTGTTTAAGTTTATGGAATTTATGCGCAAGTTGTACTCATTTTGATGTAATTTGGTTTAGTTATGTTCAATTCGATTATATCAATTCCTACGATTAGAGATTAAAATTTATATTTTTTTATTCCAAATATATAAATTTTGAATTAAAAATAAATTTCATAAATAAGACACTAATTTAGTTTCAATTATAGGTTGTGTTAAGGTAACAAACTATATATGATAGGTGACTTGGTTGACATAGTGGTAAAACACATATTATTTTGATTAAAAAATAAAGTTATCGTCACAATTGAATATTTAAATTACACTCTCAACCCCTTACGTGGTTAGTTTTTATCATTTTATCGATAAAATTATACAACATAATTGTGTGATCTAAACAATTAATATTGAAATATAATAATTAAATGAAAAATTAGATACCCTGATTATTAAAATTAAAATTTAGTCTAAATTACAAAATAAAGTGGAAGTTTGTTTTTTGTTATTTAAAAAATAATGTCTTCACAAATCACCATTAAAAAATATGAAAATTAAAATCACATGTCATAGTCATTAAGTTTAGGATAATTTTTGTCAAAATTATTATTAAAATTTTAAAAATACAATGAGTATCATTGAAATTTCTATTATGTTTCATTTTCATTGTTATCAAGCCCTTTAATTTGTAAAAACATTATTTGCAAATTGAACTTATTCAATTTGTAATTTATAATGCCTCTTGCATATAGATAAAGACTTATATAATAAGAGATAAAATGAAATTAGAGGATTTCATAGTATGTTCTCTATAATAACACGACATCGATAATATATGAACGTGTCTCTTTCCTTATCTCGTATAAATTTAAAATGTACATTAAACTAGTATAACTCAAAATCTTAAAATGCATATCAGACAAAATATAGTTGGTTTGATGGGTTATTTTTATTTATTTCAATAAACATCTTGAACATGGGTTCGAGATGCACTCAGAATTGCGATGATATTCAATTTGAGTTTGTGATCAAACAAATACCATCTAAATTTATAATTGAACTATTGGTAAATATTATTTATTTTTAATTGTAAACTTAAATCAAACAAATATCGTTAATCATCAATGGTCGTTGATGACTAACGACCATTATTTTTATTTTTTTTTAAAGCTAAATAAGATAAAAAAAATGTTAAAGAAGAAAAAGAACAAAAGGTAAAATAATTGTTAAAAGATCATTCTTGTAATTATATAAAATGATATTGCAAATTTTTCTAAAATAAGTAATTATCCATGGCAATGTCCTCCTGTTCTGCTTCGAGGATGATTCTCGTTGTAATAGGTTGAGATTCGAGAGGTCTCTGCTTCAGGCTTGAGCTGAAGCCAAGGCTGTTGCGTTGGTCAAGCAATGGAGTGCTCTTCCTCTTCGTTTAGGTTTTTCTCAACGCTCTCGAAGCCTCCCTCCGTATCACACAGCACCACTACCAGTCGTTTATGGACCATATCCCCGTATAGAAGAAGCAACAGAATTAGATGGAAAATGAGAGCTTCAGCGGAGGTCTCTGGCTTCTCCTACCAGAAATTCATTGACTTCGCGTTGGATGAAAGCAGGCGCCGTACTCAGTTATCTCCTTCCGCCGTGCAGGTTTTTCTCCTGGAAGTACACTTTTTTTGTTGGCTCGGGTTTTGTTTGGACTAATTTGTTCAGTGTTTATTTGTTCCATTTCTCTCTTGCTTTGCTCCAAGTTAATTTTCACTCATTAGGTTTAGCAGCATATCTCAAAAGATTTCGCGAGCTTCTACCACGGGCCTCTTAAACTGAGTAATTTGTTTCCAATGTACATATTGGTGCATTAATGTTAAGACAATATAGATTTTGTAGCAGACTATTTTTTTTGTTCTACACCAGACAATTAGGGAAGAGAGGTAAAAGATTAAAGGATTTTCCTCCTTTTTGTGTTCTTTTTGTTAATTTTTTTTTGTTAATCTAATATTGGTTCGTTGGCAGTAGTTTGGCAATGTTGAGATTTGAAGGTTATTAACAACTTAATTTGTTTTCCATTTTTTCTGGAATTGGTTGCTACAATGTTGGGTGAATTTGGCTTCTTTGTTGTTTGGGGGTGGGGGGAGGCGATGTTGCCAAAAACTCTTTCAAGCAGTTGAGGGCTTGTTTGAAACAAATGAAAATAAATAAAAATTAAAGTAAGAAGAAAGTTGTAGTTACGATTCAATTGAATGTAAAACTGCTTAGTCCTAATTAGCCGTTCATCCTCACACTTCAATATTTTTAACAAGTACTTTTGTTGATGGAGGTTTCTATAGAACATTGCGAAGATGCACACTAATGCATTTGAGTATGTGATGAAGCACTGTCTTATAATCCCTAAGAGTAACAAGTTCCTTTAGTTTCTGCCTTATTCGATGATGAAAGTTCAGCTCAACAGAGGCAGGCAAATAAAAGATGATTGATATGTTTGCTCACAGTTTTATTTGATGAAGCATTAGAGGATACATATCAAGAAATTTCACTAACAGCATATGAATGTTTGACCGTGTGCTGCATGTAGTCAAGGATCAAATTTTGGTTCAATGTACTGTTTTGACTTGCACAAAAATGATAATGTTTGATAGATATTTCGAAAAAGATTAGGGAACATTTCATAAGCAAACCAGAGCCGGTTCTGGGTTTTCTAAGACCCAGGGCAAATTTTCTCAAGTGTGCCCCTTTATACAAATTAAATAAAAAAAATAAAAGTTATCAACCAATTAATTTTATTAAAATTATAAGAATTTACAAAAGATAAGGAGAATACTTTGGGGGCTCATTAAAACCTTGTTTGGGGAAAACCTAA